>NC_079345.1:4173333-4475000 GCF_029582105.1 Oenanthe melanoleuca
AACTGAAGCTATGTGTTTGTGTCTTTCTTTTGTAGTTCATGCAAAGGGGTTTGGATTCACAAACTAAAAAACAACTAGAAGAAGAAGAAAAGAAGATAATTAGTGAAGAACACTGGTATCTTGATGTACCAGATCTAAAGGAAAAAGAGTAAGCTTGTAATCTTTTGTACTTCTTACCATCATTGGATTGTTTTGAAATGGAAATAGCATATTCTTTTTTTTTTCCTGTAGGATAAGTATTATAAATTACCAGTTAGCAGAAGTAAAAACAGTGACAGACTGGCATTACAACTTTTTTTATTACTTATTTTGAGGACTGTTCTTGAGGTTGTCTAGTGTAGTTTGACCTACTTTCAATTCTTGTGTGTCTTGTTTTCTTTCACTCACACATTCTTCTAGATGCATGTAATTCGTTTCTTTCAGTCAGGATCCAATTCATTCATTGTTACTTTTCCCCTTCATTTGAAAAAAGAAGTTTGAAACCTTGTGTTAGTAAATTCAGATCCAGTCACATGGTTAAGTTGGTTCAGGACAGTTCTGTCCTCTTGTGTCCAGCTCACTTCAAATCCTGGGTTTGAAATAAGAGAGATAATGGCAAAAATAAAGGAAGGCTTAGCTAATAAGGAAAAAGGTGTCCTGCTCTTTAGAAAGGTGCTTTAAATAGCAGGAGAACTACTTTTGAAACTGCTTGGGTTTCATCCTTTCAGAAGTGGAAAAAAATTTTACTGAGGGAGAACATACATAATTTTGAAAAAGCTGGGACCCAAGGAATTATCTGTAATTGAATAAGGCCATTGATAAACTCTTTTCCATTACTCTTGGATATGACAAAAAGGTATTTGAGCTTCAGTTGCAGCAAGGAATGTTCAATCTGGACATTGGGAGAACTTTTGTAACAATAAGGCTATTGAAGCTCTGGAGTAGATTGCCTGAGGAGACACTGGATTCTTCATCATGGGAAGCCCTTTGAGGACAGGTTAGCTGGACCTCCTGTTCAAGGGTAACTGGTACTGCCTTGAGGCAGGACAATGAGCTCAGTCTCTTCAGCCTAAGTCCTGTGATCATGGAGTTTGATTTGCATGGGAGATGAAGAGGATGAGGGAACCTGTACATATGTGTGAGGAAAAAGGTGGAACAATCCACGGAAGTACTTTTATCTGGCACATGTATTATCAATGCCTCAGGGTCATGTTTCTTTTCTCACTCCATGCTCATTAAAAGAGGAAAAAAAGGAGGGAGAAGGGGGAAACCTGTCTGCTGAACAGAGAGTGGCACGGTGTTTTATCCCCCGACAAACTCAACTAATGCCAGGTCTAACAGCACAATGAAAAATTAATTAGAAGCTTTTGCTGGTATAGTAGTGCCACCTGGGGAATGATATTTATGTGGTATTTTTATTCTGGCAAAAGTATTAATGTAGGTGGAACCATACCAGCAAAGAGTGCTTTTTGTCAGGAGAGTTAATTTTGCTTGTGAAACTGGCACAGCTTTACTGGCAAAAAGGATTCCTTTGCAATCCAAGCTCCTTGTACTGAAAGATTTATCAGAGCAATTAAGCAGAAAGTAGTTGATGGTTTAAAATACACTGTGGCTTTGTTTATTTGTGTGGGGGGAAGACAGCACATCCTTTTTGCATTTGTTTAATTTGATTATTTTAAAGTGCATGGTCTGACAAAATGCTGGGTTTATGGTTTCATGCAGGAGCTATATAATAGAAGAGAGAAGCTTTCTACGATGTGAGGATCTTGTTTATGGCAGAATGTCCTTCAAAGGATTCAATCCAGAAGTTGAGGTACCATTCCAACATCCTGGTTTCAGGTTGTCTCACATTAGGATTGAAGCCCTTGGGAATGGAGATTTGAGGGTTCACACTGCAGCCTTACTGGCCTTTGCAACACCTTTCCTAAATCCTTCCATGTCCAGAAACTCTATCATTCAACCCTAGTTGTTGATCAATGCAGCATCTGGTAAATAGAATCTTTTTACCTTCCTGTATTGTTGATCAGTAATTGCATGACTCCTACAGATTTTCCCTCCCTGAAGTGAGGAAACCGTCCCACATGCTGCTCACCAAAACAAAAGCTCCCTTTTCCTCCTGGCATAGAATGCAGAGTCCAATCTAGAAACATTCAGCCCTATTTATTCAACACTTACTAGTATAAGTAAGGGCTTAGAGTTCCACAGTAAAAATGCTGGGCAAGAGAGTCTTTGTTTTCTTTCTGGCATGATTCATGCTGATAGAAGTACACAGGGACAATAATAGAAAGGTTACCACTGAGTTGAAGCAGGAGGATGAAGGTGTAAAGACTAAGAGATTTGCAGAAGGCTGTGTAAGGTAATTTACCAGGGGATTCTTTTAGTTACTTTGAACCTGCTGTCCCTGTGGCTCAGCATATGATTGCTTCGTGGCTTTTACTGTAAATCCTTGAAGATATTCTTTCTACTTAACAAAACCATTTCAAGGTCTGTGTGTGAAAAATTAATATGATCTAACTCTCTGGTCTCCTGGAGATGTTTGGAGTGCTTGAGAAGTATAATACACTGAAAACACTCTCTGTTGCCTTTTCTTCATGAGTTTTCATAACAATGGGCTCTAGCCTAACCAAGACAGAAAATAATTACTAAAATGCGTTCTTGCCTCTTATGCTCTTCTACTGGTGAATTTCAGCACTGTTGTCATTGTGTCATGATTACATATTTAAGCTGTTTCTCACTTCATTTTCAGAAGTTAATGATCCAAATGAACTCAAAGTGCAAGGAAGAAGAAATTGAAGAGGATGATAAAATGGAGGCTGATGTGTCAGATGAAGAAATGGCCAGAAGGTAAGTTACATTTTATTAAATAATCAGTACTAGCTAGGAATATGATATGTGACTGTATTGTGTGTGGGGAAATAAAACCCAAAAAGGAAACAAACAACATTAAAAAATCCCACAATAAATATGGAACTGTACCAAATTGATTTTCCAGGAATGATGGTGTGTATTCACTTGACTCTCCATCACATTTGGGGGTAAAAGAACTTGTAGAGGTGTTCTGTCCTTTGATATCAGGGTATTCCATGCTAATTCCCTCCTTGTTACCAGTTGCTAACAAATTGAAATCTGTCATAGTGAATAATAATGCAATAAGTCATGTAGTATTTGTGTTTCTCCAAGCTTCTAATGACCAGGTTTTTTATACCACTTAAATTGTTGATGAGATTTAGGATATGTTCCACAATTTTCCCTCTGATTTTAGTAAAAGGTGTGATTTTTTTTTTTTTTTATTCTCTCTACAGATATGAAACATTAGTGGGAACAATAGGGAAGAAATTTTTGAGAAAAAGGGACCAACGTGTACTCAAGGATGATGATGAAGATGATGAAGTTGAAGAGGGAAATAGTAACACAAGACCTAATAAAAGAGCTAAGAAAATGTTTTTAAAACCTCAGGATTAATGTCAGCTGCACAAGTGGAGCTTGTTACCTGATGCTTACCCAACAGAGTACCAAGAACTGGAGATTGTTTGGAGTTTTTGCTATTTAATGTAAAGGGTGGATTTGTAAATCTGTTCTATTCTCATTGAAATTCTACCATCCACAGGACAGACACTTCCAAAGTGGGTGTTTATATAATGGATGTTGTACATCCTTTCCTCTCTCAGCTGCTTTTATGAGTGGGGCACTCGTCCTATCAGTCTTTTTTAATGTTCTGCATAGTTAAATTCAGGGTTGCATGCAATCAAAAGCAACATTATTTACAATTTAGGATAACATCTGAAAGAAGTATTTGGAGTAAAGATGAGCTGTGTCCAATTCAGTAAGGCAGTTCAGCTTTCACTGCTTGCTTTATTATGAAAATGAAACCTGTGCTCTCTTCAGATTGTAAAAAGTCAGCAGAAACATGCTTGGTTTGTGAGCTTTTTTATTGTGCTAAAAGTAGGATGGGAGAAGAACAGAGACATAAAATCCACTTTATTGAATTTTATTTTTTATGAAGTTTATTTAAAAATAGAGGATTTTGTAGTGAAACTTTTTTTAATACAGCAAGCCAAATATTGGGCAACGTTTACAGTTTGACATCTGAGCAGATTGTTTTAGGTTTTGCCTTCCAAAAGAAGTTTGCTAATTTTGCCTCTTTTTCAGCAAAAAAATCCAATCTTATAATTATGTAAGTCTTCTCATAAAAGCATAATAACAGTTTCAGAAACATACTTGAAAGCTGAATAAAAACTGTGGGTTTTTGTGTTAATGATTGTGGATTAGCTTATTTAATATAAAAAAAATTATGCTTAATACAGTCTGATACAAGGAGTGATCCTGTTTTATGCTGGCCACAGATGTCCCCCAACATCAGCTGAGTTCAGTGATTTATTTATGTGATGAAGCCATCTGTAGTTTTAGGATAGAAACACCATTCTCTTTGGTCAGTTGGTGCTCTGGGCCTGTTGAAAAACATCAGTGTGGTCTTGTCTAGAACCATAGCAGTTCTGTGTGTACAGCCTTTCAACAAGAATTACTGCTATTGCTGCATTTCCTCATTATCCAACCTACTCTGCTTAGTGCTGGCTCTCTGGAGGAGGAGGAATTTGGTAATTGAAGTGAGGAGTGGCCATTCTGCCATGGGCATGAGGCTCTTTTGGTCTTTTTTTTACAGCTCAATGAAGCAAGATGTGAAACTCAATTATTTAAAGAAGGACACACTGTGTGTGCTGTATTTTGCATGTGATATATGAGCTATGATTCATATATCAGGAGCATCTAATTAGATATTCAAGATGGATCACACATGGAAAGAGAAATATACTTTTAACCTAGTAAGGGGACTTCGTGCAGGTGGAAAGGCTGTGATTCATGATCTGAGATAGTTTTTCAGAGCTAATTAAATGCTACTGGTTCAATTACTTAAAACCTGATCATATATTACTGCTAGCTGAAAAGGAGTTAATGATGGCAAGACATTTTTCTTCCCATGGAAGATGTGACCTGAGCTATGAAATGATTTATTGTTGGTCATCACAAGAAAAGCTTGGAATATATCCCATTATTCTTTCTTCCTTATAAAGTAGGAAAAGATTCTCTCTGAACACATTTCTTGAATGGAGAGTGAATTTCTGCATAGCTGTGCTGAACAGTTGATGGGTGAAGTGTGTTCTGGTGAGCCACCACCAGGAGGTGTCACTGCAATTTCATGTCCTGAAAGACCGTGGGTTGGGGAAGTTTCCAGTGGTGCCATGTAAAGAAACTTTTGGATTATTTTGATAACAGCAGTGGCTGAGATGAATTCTACATGGAGTCTTTCAGGGTTCTGCAGAGAACTCTGCTGCATTGCAGGGTTCTGTTCAGTCCAGTGGGGGTTATTCTCATCAAAGGACATTCTGCCTCCCTAATTTCATGTCATTTCCTGAGGGAGAGCTGGACATGCAAGTGGCACAGTGCATGGATAAACACATGAGCAGCTAAAGAGCTTCCTAGAAAATCCACAGTTTTGGAACTGGGACAGAGGAAGGTTGTTTCTGTTTCCTAAACATGCCCAACACCAACTGTGCAGAAAAGGTAGATTTTAGTTTGTTGTTTTAAAATCTGGGGGCTTTGCTGTTGACATTCAGCTGGTGGCTCAGTGCTACCAAGCTGCTTATTTTTAGCACAATCTTTTATTCATGGGGCATTTGCAAAATGTGCCTTTCAAAGCAAGATCCATAGTGTGTTGTTGTGAGCAAGACAAAACCAAAACTCAGCCCTGCGTGACTTTTTATAAATGTACTTTAAGTGCAGAGTTACAAGCAGACATGGTGGGATCTTCTCAAATATCTGTCTGCATTTCCAATGGTATAAATACATGGATGGATGGATGGATGGATTTAAGTCTGACTTGAGCTTCCTACCTGAGATAGAAACATTGTGCTGTATAAAATCTGTGCTTGAACTACTCTTGACAGAGGTGTAAGTGTAGCAGTGAAATATTTGTAAAGCAAACCTACATTGATTCAGGCTTTCTTGGCTCTGACACAGACTCCAGTACATTTTATGCTCCTAAGCTGTAGGACTTTCCCACGAGGTCATGTTTCTAAATGAAAAAGGTTTCTTCTTTGACAACAGAAGCAAGTTGGGTAAGTAGTGTTTTTATTACAGAAAATGGCTACCTGCAAAATGAAAGTGGTGAAGTGTTACCAGACACCAGAAGTGTTCGTGCCTGCGACGCTGAGGTGCCTGAAGTGTGGTTGTAGGTGGTGCTTACTGACAGCTCACATATGTCTGTCCCTTGTCATGTGAAGTTTGGTCCTTCCCTTTGGCAGGCTGGTGGTGCTTATTTTGTAATAACTGCTGGGCTTGAAAATATGGATGTACTGAACAACCTCGTCTTTCTTGCTGATGTTTCTCTTTTACTTCTATTCTGCTTAGTATTGGATCTTAAAAAGTCCAGGAGCAGAGTCCAACTGAAGTGAGCCATCCAGTGTGAATTTAGTAATGCTTGAGCTGATTAAACTTTGGTTCTTGGGGAGGGGCAGGATGTTCAGTGGTGCCTTGGAGTTTGAACTGTTTCTTGTGCTCTGTGTCTTGTTCTCTAATGAGACACTCCATTATGCAATGCTACAACCACGGGTGGCTGTCATTGCCATTGGGCATTTCCTGTGTGTGTAATGGGCAGCTGGGCTGGGATTCTGGGACTTCATCCAGCATTCAGACTTTTAAAGAAATTGTCTTGTCTTTCTCTTGATTGGAATACCATACTTTTAAATTGTATTTGGAATTAGATGAATCTGGGGGCGGAGGGGGGTGGTTTCTCAGCATTTGTTTTGCTTCATTTGAACAACAGTCCTAAAAAACTAAAACTGCAAAATCACTTAGGCACTCATTAAACCTTTCTCTGAGAGTGCTAATAAAGCATTGTGATAGGGAAGGATGGCAGACATCCCACAGTTCCCTACTGCATGTGAATTCAAGTTTCTGTGAGAGTTGATGCTTTAAGGACTTGGTGGTTTATTTTCTTTTCAGGCTGGGAGAACATCAGCTTCTACAATACTGCCTTGCTAATGGAACCCAGCATGAGGCCTCAGGGTTTGTTTGGTTTTGTTTGGTTTTACAGATTCTCATCTCAGACCTCTGAGGCATTTTAGGCCTGGCATTCACACCTCAGTAACCTGCTTTCATCAGCTTCTGGGGAGCTTTAGTTAAACTGTGAAACTGTTCCTTAGCTGTATGTGCTGACATTTCTTTGTGTGATTTCATGTTTCTCAGTGAAGACCTGCTTATAATTGTCATGTCAAGATGAAAAATCCCTCTTAGAGAGTGGTTATTAACAGATGGGAGTCAGGGGGATGGTTGGAGCCTCAGTCACCAGCAGCTCTGCAGATCTTTGGTAAGAGCCAAACAGTAGAAAAGGTAGTTGGGTGGGTCCCATCACTGCAGGCCCAGTTAAATGCTGACAGGAGCCCATGACTGCCCAGGAAACGTTGCATACCAAAATCCAAACAATTATCTGGGAGCAACAGCTGGAAAACCTTTGGGGAAGTTGGGAGGCAGAATAACCACCCTGTTAATGGCTGTCCTCAAGGCAAGGGAGCAGCTGTGGTTGATGGCACAGAGAAATGTGGGTTGGTGAGCTGGGTACATGAGAATCCCATCAGGGCAGTGGAGGAGTCACCATCCCTGGAACTGGCACTTGAGGACAGAGTTTAATGGTGAACTTATTCTGATGTTGGGTTGATTGTTGAGCTCAGTGATCTTAAATGGCTGTTCCAGCCTCAGTGATCCTGTGATCCTAAGAAGTTTGAGGTGGGAAGGGTTGGCCAGCAGATCAGCAGCATGAGTGAACAGCCCTCACTTGGCAGATGGTGTGTGCAGGAGTCCAAGCAGCTGGGGTAGCTGTACCTAAAACAACTCAAAATATCTTTATTTTCCTTTTATTTATTTTCAGGTATACACTTACAGCATTTGTGAGATTAATGATCAGATGATGTCTTTGAGCAAAAAGACTATTCAGTGGGAGGAATCAACATTTGACCAATAGTAAGAATTATTACAGACTGGGAAGAAAGTGTGGTTTTCAGTGTTTTTGCTATTTTTTTTATGCATTTAAGAATGTTTCCCCTTTCTTAGTGGTTTCCTTGGTTGGGCTTTTTGCAGAGAAGCATGGTAGGAGGAGCAACACTTTCTGAAAAATGGGGAAATGTGATTGTGAAAAAAGAAAAGGTTTCCTTTAGATTTGACTGGCTCCTTGGGTTGTTTTTTCACTTTGATACAGATGAACAAACACTAATGACATTAAAGCTCCTGTGCTAAGTGGTACTCATTCAGGACAGCCAGATGGACACTCATGTTTGCAGAACAAAATTAAGGGTACAGTGGGCTTAGCTTCATATAAAAATGTAATGCAGTCCTGAAAGTACAGAATTTCCACCCCTTTGGGACAAAAGTAAATCTAAGCCAGCTGTGACATTTAAGTACTAGTCATAGTTTATAGGATGATTACATCTGAGAAACAAAGCTTAGTAGTTATCTCCTTAGAGCCCATCAGCCACAATAACACTGCAATATATAGAATTTTCATCACCAGAAGAATAGCTACATACCAAAAATTACTTGGGGCAGTTTACTGCAGTAATGGCCAAAGGGATGCACATGATGAAGATTTTCATTTTCTACTATGGTTTGTCTATGGATGATGGTGAAAGAATTATACCTCCTAATGCTCTTTTCCAAGATGACAATGTTTTACTCATATTAAAGGTAGAGGAATGAGATGAGCTGTGAGTGGTTGGGTCTTGTGAGAAATGAAGTTTTAAATGTGTACTTCATTGTCTAAATGCTCACAGATGACTTGTCTCCCTATAATAACCTTAGAAAATGTGTTGGCAGCATATCACAATTAATAATCCATACTCATGTGCTACAGGCAGTCCAAAATTCCCCAGACATATTTCTTACCCAAGCTTATACCAGATTCAAATCAAATCCTACATTTGTGCCAAAAATTGAACAGCAGTCATCTCCCAGCAAATAATTTTACCTAACTGACTCAAGAGTCTTAAATTCCTGATTTTTCCCAAAGTGAAATTCACATTAATCTCATATTAATGTATATATCCTTCAGTCACCTGCAAAAGAATCCCATAACCTTGCAGTAGGGATTGCACAGGCAGTGGAAGGTGCTGGACACACGTAGCATTACTGTAGGTTTTTCTGGCCATCTAGATTGTGTAAGATCCTTTAACATTAATGGGGACAAGTTTTCTCTCTAGGGTGATGTTGAATTTCTCTTTGAGGGCTTTTTCCACCTCTTCATCTTCAAGAGTTACAAATTCCACCAGATCCATGTTTTCCTTGTAGTTGTACGTGGTCTCAGTGAGCGTCCAGCCGATTAGCGCTCGGAATCCGTCGGTGGTCTGGAGGGCACAGATAGACTTCTTTGTGAAGAGGGAATCAGGAGAGGTCTGCAGGTAAGTGCACTGGAAACGGAAATCTTCCACTGTCCGTGGCTCAAGGCTGAACATATAAACTTTGCGACACTCTTTTTTCTCCAGCAGGTCAGAGTTGGAGAAGCTCTGATTGGGGATGTATTGTTTCCGTCTCATTTTCTCCAGGTACCAAACGCCGTTCTTTTCCGTGAAGCGGAAGACGCCGGGAGCCTGGGGCTGGTCTTTCCCTGACACAAGCTCCATGGGCTGCCACATCTGGTAGGACACCCCAAAACCTCCATCAACCACGTAGGCTTTGCCATCAATGACGACCTTGACCACGAGGTGGGTCATGAGGGTGGCGTAGGCGTTCTGGTGGGGGTTGAACACGTAGGCTCCCAGGAAGCTGGTGTCGTAGCCCAGGCTCCTCAGCACCCAGCCCAGCAGCTGGTTGTTCTCCATGCACCAGCCACCCCTCTTCCTCCGCACAATCTTGTTGTAAACCTGCTCCAACTCCAAAGTAATTTTCTCCCCGCAGTGGATGCTGAGGTTTTCGAAGGGAACGGCGCGGATGTGGTGCTGGAATATATCGGTTAAGGTTTCCAAATCTTGTTTTTCAGTGGAGCCTTTATAGCCAGTTCTTGCAAAATACTCTTCAAGGTTCATCTCACCTGTAAAGGAAGGGATTGTGTTTTGGATTCTTTACATCAGTGATTTATGATGCTGTGAAAAGTTGCCCTGGCTCTGGCAGCAAAGATTCTTTAATCTACTGAACCTCATCAGAGCAGCTTTTAAAGGAAACAAGTATTCCTATCAAATGGTTCCCTGAGCAAAGAGCAGTGCACGTGAGGGTTTGCTTTTGTCTTGGAGTCATCCCTCTGGCAAACAGCTGATGCCATTTCAGTCTCATACGAGGCAGCTGCGAGATGAGGATTTGCTGTATTTGCATTGTAACAGGGTTAAGAAAAAATGTAAGATCATGCTGGGGAGTGTGTACAAGGGCTCATGAAAAATGGTCTAAAGCCACTGTTGAGTGACAGGACTGTCACTGGGGGAGGCAGTGTCACCTGCCAGTGGAAGGTAGGACAGTCTGAGCCAGGATTCACATGTTCTTTTCATGAGTCTGCCACTGATGGACGTGACAGTCAATGAATCGCTCGTTCAGTACACATTGCTCTTCCACCACTTACAGAAAGTTAACATGAAAAGTAAAGTGACAAGCTTTATTCTGATAAATATGACTGAAAAAACTCAGACTTTCGAAAGAGTTACAGACCACTGCTCTGAGTGTGGTAGAAACTCATTTTGGTGTTGGAATAATGGATCTGAATGGAGATGAGTGGCCTAAAAGACAAGGAGCACATCTCCATTCCCTCCTTTGCCCTGTGTCTCACAGGGGACCCTGAAAATGAAGAGGGGCTGCTTTACTCTCTCTGGTCCTGAACTTTCTCAAAACTCACCAATCCTTAAACTCAGCAGTGAATGTTTACTGCAAACTAGAATTTCTCAAGATGATTCTCAGTGGCAGATTCATGATGTAGAGGCAGCTGTCCCAAGTAAATGGAGAGCACCAGCAAAAACTGCACATTACCTGCTACAGAGAGGAATTTAGCTTCCAGTGATATCTAAGTGTACTGTTGGAGGGTATGTTCAATGTAATATTTGTTAAGTGTAACATAAGTGTCATGGCACTTTTGATTTGCAGAATTTGAGTATATTTGATCTTATCACTCTGACTGTGAATGCTAAATAGATCACACCAGTATAAAACTGGTTCTCAAGTTTGTATTATTTGTAATTTCTTTCTGAAGCACCATATTATGCTTGATCAGCATTAGATCTGGACTGCAGGAGATGAAAGCCACTGTTCTTTTGAAATGTGAACAGACCAGATGAAAAGGCAGGTACTGAAAAGGTCATCACACAAATGTGGCTATGATTTATGCAAAGAAAAACACCAGCAGAAGAATTTTAAAGGTGTAAATGAAGGTATTAATACAAAAATATTCCTTACCAGCAATTCCACATTTGAAAATATTTTATTTCCTTTATCCTAATACATCAGCACATGTACTTTCTGGGTTGCACAACCCAGAGCCTGTAATTTTTTTAAGTTGTTTTTAAAGAGCTGTAATTTTATTCCCCTAAAGCAGAATCTATTGATTATTAGACTGAACTTTTGCTTCCTTTGCACTTGCAATGCTTCTAAATAAATTTAAGTATCTAAAAGCACGACTTCCAACAAGAAGTTGCAGTTCTAAATTCATATCTACTATTGTACCTAAACAAAAGAATCTATTTTATAGTGAAGTGAAGCTTCTCCTGAAGAGTGAAAGGTAGAAGAATTGAAATTGCACATCACTGCTTTGCCCTCTTTAAGAGCCCCTGTTTAGCAGGTGATATTTCAGCTCTATATCCACACATTTTTAGAACGTTTTTCCTAGAGAATGTTGTCCATGACCTTTACCATCATAAAGAAACCAGGTTTTTTGTACCTTTCTTTGGAGGAGTTTTTTTAAGAAAATAAACTTACCTCTTATGAGATCCCTTTATATTTATTGAGGTATTCAGTTTCTGGGTGGTTTATTACAGGGGCAGCAGTCAGTGAAGCCAGGAGTGGCTACAGATTGTGAGGGTTGTCTTTCTAAGCTCTGCTGGCCCTCGCTCCTGAATCTTAAATTCCGAGAAAGGGCAGAGTCCACCCAAAATGAATTCACATTTTTGGACTTCGCTGATCCATGAGCAAATTAAACTTTGTTTCTTCTCTATTAGTAGATGTTTATGCCTTCCCCTAGTTAGGACCAGAATGAACTCGTTTTTTTCTCGTGTAAAATAATTACAGTAGGCTGTTGCAAATGGCCCTGTAACTTTTTAAAATTAAATATTGTTATTTTGCAAACCAGCACTTTGCAGTGGAGGATGTTCACCTGTGTCCTGATGGGTACACTGAGGTGCTAAGGTGTTGCAGGCTGTGTGTCCCTGAGCTCCATGGATGCACAAATGACCCTTCTCTGCCCACACAGAAACTTTTTCAATCTGTTCAACTCCTCAGCTGCAGCAGGGAGTTACTGTGGAGCTGCCACACCTACTGACTGCCATGGCAAGTATTGTATTGTATTATTGCATTATATTATTTTTTTATTATTTATTGTATTATATTATTACATTATATTGTATTTCTGCTCTAAAACCTGGCCTCTTACATCCTCAAAGCATTGCAATGCTCTTTATGTAATTCTCCCCCAGTCAAGACTGTCTCCCCTTCATTGGATGGAGGTGGAATATCAGAGGAGGCCTCTTTGGGAAAGGCAAAGAGCACATTAGGCTGCACCTGCACAGTCTAATGACTTTCAGGCACATCAGGTGCCCCAAACATCAAAGGCTTTTCCTTGGCTGATGTTCTTCTGTTGCCCTCTTTCATGGCACATCCTGTACAGTACCACAGGTACCATCAGATAAAAGACTTGTGTGCTGTGGATATCTGCCACACTGGTGGCACATCCTCACTTCCCAGGGCTTTCTTTGGCATCCACACTTTCTAAGGGGTTTTTTTCTGTGCAGAATACTGTTTGTAGTAAATACAAAGTCTTTTATCTATAATGCTGTCATGTTCTCTTGATATCTCATGAAGGTTTGGTTGCAAAAGTTTAGATTATAGCTTGCAAATATTGATCCAACTTTTTTTCTAATTTTGATACCAAAAGCTTGATTTTTAAGAACTGTTGAGTCATCTCATCTTCTACAGATTTTATTTTGAATTCAGAGACACAGATAAATCAGACTGAGAAAAAGTGTGTAGTCAAAATTAGAGACATTTTGGGAGGGGTTTATCTACCCTTGGATAAATATCTTACTTTAAGTCAATTTCTGAAAAAGAAACAGCACTCAAGTCTTTCAACTTTTCATAAGATAATCAGCACCTAGTGGTGGCTTGTTTTGAGAAAGTCTTAACATTTCTTTTTTTTCTACAAAGTCTTTAAAAGCCAAATTCAGGTTCCCTTTAAGACTGTTAAGGGAAGTGAATAATTTGTAAAAGTTGCTGAGAAGATTGGAAATAATGCCAAAAAGGGTTAGAGGTCTTCATGTAAAATGGTAACACAGCCTCTCCTTCTGCATCATTTTGGTCTCATTTGTCACAAAATATATCTGCAATAAAATGACTTCTTGAGAAGATGAACAAAAGGAGTCAAAAAGCAATTTCCATATGAGCAAAACAGAGCTAGTAAGTTGTCTTGAAGAAGGAGAGATTTAATAAAAAATATGCAATCAATATATGCAGTTAATTAGCAATGTACTGGAATTTACCAAGCTTTGTGACTAGCTTGTGTTAAAAATGAGATTATTGCAATTAATGTTAATTTTAGAATTTTCCTCTTGGCTATTTAAAGATCCATCTAGCCCAGTGTTACAGTTAGATCTTATCCACTAAATTGGGTGGCAAGCCACGAACATTGACTGGCACAAGTTTGTTCTCCAGTACTATATTGAATTTATCTTTCAGCGTCTTCTCAACCTCTTCATCTGTAAGGGTTGTGATGTTCACCAGGTCCATGTCCTCCTTGTAGTTGTACTTCATCTCAGTGAGGCTCCATCCAACTAAGGCAAGGAGGCCATTGGTGGTTTGGAGAGTGCAGATTGACTTCTTCCTCAGGATGTTGTCTGGAGACACTTGGAGGTACTCATTTAGCTCCTGGAAGTCATCTATGTGCCGTGGCTCGAGAGTAAATCTATATATTTTTCGGATATTTCCCAGGTCTGGAGTATCAGGGATGTCATTATTTCTGGGCTCAGGAATATAATGCTTCCTTTTGACTTTCTCCAAGTACCAGGTGCCATCATCTTCCATGAGGTGGAAAATGCCAGGGACCTGGGGCTGGTCCTTCCCAGAAATCAGCATCAGTGGCTGCCACATCTGGTAGGCACCACCAAACCCAGCATCCACAATGTAGGAATCTCCCTGGATCACCACCTTCAGCAGGATATGGTTAATCTCAGCAGTGTAGCCCTTCTCTGCTGGTTCATAGCTGTTTGCACCAAGAATACAGACCTCATAGC
Source organism: Oenanthe melanoleuca (assembly GCF_029582105.1). Taxonomy (NCBI): domain Eukaryota; kingdom Metazoa; phylum Chordata; class Aves; order Passeriformes; family Muscicapidae; genus Oenanthe; species Oenanthe melanoleuca. The sequence goes on from NC_079345.1 coordinate 4,187,769, forward strand.
CTAATTCCTGCAAGGCCCAGAAGAGGAGGTGGTTGATTTCCAGGCACCATCCACCACGTTTCTTTCTCACAATCTTATTGTAAGTAGCCTGCAAATCCAGCTCAACAGGCTCCCCACAGTGCATGCTGAGGTTCTCAAAGGGAATGGTCTGGATGTGGTGCTGGAAGATGGCTCTCAGGGTCTGCAAGTCTGCATCCTTATGGGGCTTGTTGTAAGATATTCTTCCAAAATACTCCTGAATGTTCATTTTGCCTGTGTGAACAGAAAAGTAGGCAGTTAGTGCTGTGCAGCTGTCAAGGGGGTCACTCCTGTTTCTGTAGCACAGGTTAACCAGCCTGCAAATGTAGTCTGAGCCATTTTATTCAGGATCTAAAAGAATTTTAAGTATTTCTTTAAAAAGAGACAAGGACAGGAACAGGTGGCAATAATGCTTTCCCTCACTCAAGGGCTGCCTTCAAACCAGGTGGATGTTTTTCCCAAGGGAAGACACAGCACATAACAGAATCTCTGGCCACATGACAAAACTTCTCAAAAATCAAGAAACAAAGATTGCAGAAAAGCTGCCACACTACACAAGCATAAAAGTCACAGCAAGACCTTACTGTTTCTTTTACCATACCAGGTAAGCAATTCTTTCTTTATCCCACAGGTAATTTAACTGGAAGGTTTTGCATTCATGGATTCAGTTAACTGGGATTAACATCTCAGTGTGTCACCATTTCAGACAGGTTTCCATGTGAAGTAGATGGTTGTTTTCTTAATCTCTTAAATTTCCCTGGGGAGTTTAGATGGGGCTTTGGCTGTGAAAGGAAGGGACTTTAATTTTTTAAACCTAAGGATCAAAGGAATTGATCTAAAGGTACATACAAGGCACATTCATAATCTTTTGGTTTCTTTGACTATATTTTACAAACTAAAGGCTTTATTTGCAGATCAAATTATTGAAAATATTTTGTCTTTGTATCTCTGATCCCCTTTCATTAGCAGAAAGACACTGTCATTGGCACTGGTTGTGTGGCCAAGGTACAAAAGGTTCCCTGTAAGACTTCTAATTCAGTGATTCATCTTCTCTCTGCAAGGATTTGTTTTGCCTTTAGTTTAGATTTAATTTGGCTTTTTTCCATGCTGGGATATTTGTTGTTCAGAACAATTCACAATCTGTTAAGGGCTGTGTTAATTTCCAAAAAGTCTGAGGATTTCTTGCTTCCTTCAACTGGCTGAACATTACCTGGGAGGATTTTCCATAAATCCTTTGAAGTGGATGAGATAGGACAAACTCCCACTGAATATTCTCAGCTTTGGTCCAACTGTTTCCCCCCAGCAGTTTGACCCCATGTCCATGCTAGAAGCTTGTGATAATCCCATCTCAAATCCATAGGTGGAAGTGTTCCCATCCCAGCAGATGAGCACATCCAATGGCCTAATCTCTAGACTTTAACCCCAGTCTTGATGCCAGCAGCACAACTCACATGACTTGGTTGTATTGCTCCTGATCTGCACTAGTACCAGCATTCAGACTGGCTAATGCAAACCCACAGGAAAATGTGACAGAATAGAGAATTATCTCAATATGGGAATAAGAAATAAACATTTTCACTTCAAAAGGACCCAAAGAGTCTACATGAAAACACAGTAATGTCTCTTTGATACTGCATTTATGGTTTTTTTCCATCCTTTTTTTAGGACAAGGGCACTCATCTCTGGCAGGATCTCCTTGGAAACACTTGCAGAAAGCCATTTCCTTCCCAACACACAGCATACACATTCACTGGCAGGCTCATCCTGTGGTACACTGCCTCATTTTTCTTTCTATTCTCACTTTCAGCAATTTTACATAGGAAGATAGAAACATCTTTATCTCACGAGGGTGTTGAGCTGAACTTCAGCAGGAGTCCAGAGGAGTGCATCAGCCTGGTGGGTCTGACATGCTTGGAATTTGCCTTCAAGTATAAACCAGATCAGTCCCTGCCCTGGTCAGCAGCAGAGGGCCAGATGCCCTCCCTGTAGCCCATCTCCTGGCTCTGGGTGTCCCCATTACATGGGGAAAGCACAAAGGAAAGGATAAAACCAGCTCCCCTCATCCACCATGGAGAGCCCCCACGGGGTGCTAGCAATGAGGCTTTGGGAAAATACACTGGGGAATCTTGGGAAATTCCCTGCCATGCCTCGGTTTCCCCAGCTGCCCCTTCTCTGTCCTCATCAATTTAAAGTCTGCTCCAGAGACAGCCTTGTGGTGGCTGACAGAATGTTCTGATCTCAATGAATACTTAAAGAGGTTTAGTATAATAAAGCTGCACTACAACATCGTTGACATTCGGGAGCATCCCCATAAATCAGCGTTCACTCCCTCGCTTTCCTGGAGGCAGATTTTTCCTTGGCACAGCCCTTCCCTCTGTTCAGCAGTGAGCAAACCCTGTCCTGGGGGACACTCTGCCTTCCAAAACTGTTACCAAACATGCTCAGTCCAGATCTCAGCTTTGTTTCCTTCTGCCCCTGCAGCAGCTGAGCTTTGCTCAGCGCTCCTGCAGCTTGGTGGGTACTGAGATTCAGATGTTAGTTCTGCCTGCCTGCACCTGTCCCTCGGGATGGCTGGCTCCTTTTGGAATTAGGCTGAATATCAGCATCAGTTCTTCTCTGCTAAAAATCATGAGGGACTGCAAGGCTGGATCCTCTCACACATGCCTACACTGTTTGTTTGATTCTAAGTTACACTGTGAGTCAATAGCTGAGCATTTTTCATACGCTCTGGCTCAGCATAAAGCATTAGTTTAACTCTCAAGTGCTCGATGTTGCACTTGGAACAGTGCAGAACTCCCTTGCAATGCTCTCTCACCATCAGCCCTGGGGTTCCTGTAGTTTATGCTTTGCTAATACACCTGCAGTGCTGTGCACAGGGTATGCAGACTCACAGGAGTGGACTTTCCCATAGAGGCTGACCCAAAGCTGCAGGAGGAAGTTAAAGATCAGGCATTCAGTGCTTACCTCTCAGGCAGTCAGCTCAGGCTTTCCACCCTGGCCCGTTCCAAAGTTCCCAGGAAGAGCTGCATTGGCAGCTGCTGCTCTTAAAGGTCCAGGCTGCCTTTACTGCCTGTCAGGAACAGCCTTATCCTCCAGCAGGGCAGCCAAAGAGGAGAAAGTTTCTTATTTTAGAGCAGTTTATACTCTGATGGGTTTATTGGTTTGTTTGTATTGGCATATGTGTGGAAAGCACTGTCGTGCAATTCATTGTGTTAGGTGCTACACAGAGAACCTGAAAATGATCCAGCCCCCAAACTCCTTATATTATTGAGAAGATTTTAACCTTCCAAATCACTGAATGACAGCTGAAGTGCAAAGCATGGGTATCATGAGCAATTTTTGTAAGTGGTTCTAACCTATAAACCCATCCTCAACCCTGCAGGTCAGCCAGGGGCTTCAGTGTCTGGGGCACCTTGGTGGGTGCTCCCATGCTAAAGCAGCAAAGCACTCCTGCAAAAATGATGCAGATTTTACATTGTTGACACTGATGTGGTCTGGATCCCTGTAGGAAGTGACTTATGATAGACAGAGAGTAATCCAGGGCAGGAATTCACTGATTTATTGGTGGGGATGGCAACTGTTGAAGCAATCACACCAGACTGAGCTATTCCTCGTGGCTGACACCAGCCCCCACAAAGCAACGAGGTCAGATTTGCCAAGTCACATAATTGTCTAAATTCCCCTGGGTTCAAAGAGAAGCCATGTCCTTCAAAAGGGAAGATCCTGCTCCCAGAGAGCTCTGAGCTCCCTGAACCTGCTGTGCCTTTAAGTACTTGTCCCCAGAGTTAGCGATAAGGAAAACACAAGCCTGGTACAATCCGAAACGAAACCTTTTATTTATTTATTTATTTTTAATTTTTTTTTTCCTTCCAACAGCAAGTTTCACTGTGTTGCTCAGCAGCACACTGTGTCTCTGTGGGTGAGCAGGAGCGCTGAGCTGTGCAGGGGCACATGCTCCAGAAGATTAGTCAGCAGAAAGAAAAGTTCCTTCTCTCCTGTTTCTGCCCTCCACAAGCTGCACCTCAGGGGCAATGGGCATAACTCCCTCCTCTGATCTTAAAGGTCTGTGATTTTATAGCTCTGGACTCGTTCCCCTGAGCCTGTGGAACAGCACAAAGTGCAGGAAACACCCTGACAAGGAGAGAGGAGTGGGCACAGACCTCTTAGGTGTTTCCTACATTCCCACGAAGGATGGAGATTCTTGGCTGTGCGTGGATCTTCTCCTGCCCCACAGCTCTGCAAGACTTGCCTGAACTTTCACCTGCATCCCAGTGCTGTGTCCCTGCTGTCCCACTGAGTTTAGCTCTCCCTCTAATTTGGGGGCCCCAGAAAAACACGGGTTATAAACAAGCCAGGTCCTGGGACAATTTCTTCTGATCATTTGTGTTGCAAGCTGCTGGTCCACACCATAAGAAGCCTCTCTTCCTTTTACAACCATATTTCATTTTCTCATAGGGTGGGAGGGCCTTATGTGCTACAAAGAACTATTCATCCCTGCAGCCAAGCACATGTAAGTGGATTTGACTCTGGGAAGAAGGGGGTTTCAGGAGCTTGCTGTGTCTCTTAGAAATACATTTTGAACATGCAGAATAGCAGCTTTTATTAAATCTAAACTGATAGTTCCAGAAAGCTGCACATACTCCATAACAAGTGGAAAAGTTTCAGTGAGTTATTATGTTTTTAAAAGCCTTAGCTGGAAACTATTAGCACATACAAATAATCATGACAACTTCAGTGATTAATGACTTTTTTTATTTATTTTGGGAATACACGCTGTAATTTGGGGGGAAAAAAAAACAACTGAATAATTCTAGTTCACAGTGCTTGATTTTTTTATTTAATTGTAATTCACTAATATAATTTGCTTAATTATAAGTGCATAGTTGTAATGCTTCCAAGATTTGTACATAAAAGAACATCAAGCATCTTCTCAAAGGGCAAAGTGGTCACATTTGAGTAATTTCTCTTACTAGAAATCTTTCCCGTTAGGTATGTGATTAAGATTCATCATTTCTCCTTATATCAATATAATTAGTATCACTGCAAACACATCCTCAGTAGAACAGATATGTTTCAGAAAAATAATTCTGTGCATGTGTTTTGGTTCAGGCATAATAATTAACGTGCAAAAACACCCAGAGTAGAATCTGATTTCCCAGCAGTCTGCTGCTGAGTGCGAGCAAACAAAATGCTCTGAGATGTTTTCAGTTCAAAGAAATGCTGCTCTTTGGTTATGTCACCAAGAGAACAGGAGCTGTGCAAAGTCTGAAACAACACAGAATTGTCACTGACATTTCTTATCATCAGTTCTAAGTCATAAATAACCTGTCCTCAAGTACTCACATGGTGAGTTTGCACAGGTGGGGGATGGCCTGACTGCCACGTGCTGTGGATGTGAGAGCAAAAAGAACAGATTTATGGCTTAACTGGAGAAACTCAGCACAGGATGTCTTTGTGGTTTTTGGCTATTATATTCCCAAAATAATATAGTATTCATTTAAGAGGCAGGTATGATTTCCCCCAGGTGGCAGCACCAGGTAATAAAGACAAAGACATACAGCTCCATCATTCTGCCCAGCTACACTGGGTGTGTTTAGAAAAGCTTTTAAGAGATGAAAGGAGTAGGGAATGGGCTGAGTCTGCTTCCTGCTAAGCACAAACAGAAGGGCAATGATTTGATTGAGCTAGGCAGAAATAATTTGTACCCAACTTAAAAAGAAATGCAGGAATAATTGTGAAAATCCATTTTTATTTTCCAGATTCTTGCTAGTAAGTTGTGCCTTACACTGGTGTAGATGGAAAGAGAAAGATTAACCTTTGGATGCTTGTGGGAAAGAGAGGGAAGAATTGCCTGTAATGCCACTGAATTGAATTGTAATTCAGGCAGTGAGTTAGAACAGAGACAGCTTGCTCGTATTGACGGGCACGAATTTCTTGTCTAGTGTTATATTGAATTTCTCCTTCAGTGTTTTCTCTATTTCTTCATCTGCAAGGATCCTGATTTCCACAAGATCCGTGTTGTCCCTGTAATTGTACTTCATCTCAGTGAGTTTCCACCCCACCAGGGCGCGGATGCCGTCGGCGGTCTGCAGGCTGCAGATGGACTTGGTGACAAAGAGCGAGTCAGGGTCTGTCTGCAGCTCAGCATTGCAGCCCCTGAACTCCTCAATGTCCCGTGGCTGAAGGGTGAAGAGATAAATCGGCCGGCGAACTTCATTCTCCACATTTTGGGAAGTCGAGGTGCTCTGGTTGACAACCCACTGCTTCCTTTTCACCTTCTCCAGGTACCAGGTCCCATTCTCCTCCTGAAAACGAAAGACCCCAGGGGTCTGAGGCTGATCTGTCCCTGAAATCAGCTCCATTGGCTGCCACAGCTGGTAGGGCATCCCAAACCCCCCATCCACAATGTAGGATTTGCCATCAAGCTTCACTTGTAGCAGCAGATGATCCAATTCCTCTGCATAGGCGTCGAGCTCTGGGAAAAAAACTCTTCCTCCCAGGAGGGTGACGTCGTAGCCAAGAGTTTTCAGGACCCAAGACAGAAGGTAGTTGTTTTCCATGCACCAGCCCCCACGATTCTTCCTCACTATTTTGTTGTAGGTCGCTTCCAGGTTCAGCTCAATTCTTTCTCCACAGTGGAGGCTGAGGTTTTCAAAGGGCACAGCTCGGATGTGGTGCTGGAATATATCTGACAGGGTAGCCAGGTCTGGCTTATTGTAGGAACCCCGGTAAGAAATTCTGTCAAAATACTCCTTGATGTCCATGCTGCCTCTGAGAGAAGGGTGGGGAAAAATAACAGGTTTTGTCAGAAGTGGTGGAAGGCTCTTCCCCACCCTTTATAACGGGGTGCTCAGAAGAGGAGCAGGATTTGACTAATGTCTGTATCAAAGGCAGCTGAGTGATAGTGCTGAGAGAAGCCAATGGGATGCTGCTGATGAGCACAAATGTTATTTTTATTTGCCTCTTTTACAGCTGTGACGAGAGGCTCCAGCTGTGCTAAGCATATTTCAGCAGAGTTCCTGCCCAGCAAAGCTACAAATCTCTGTAGGAAGGAACAAAAGCAGTAGCAGCAATGTTTCCCTGCTAGAAATTACAGGAACTGAGACTCTCCAGATCTGAACTGCTTTGACTGGTTTGACTCAGCAGAGCAGAAGCAGAAAACAAACCCTCCTACTCCTGCAGTGTGATCCAGAACCTCTTCTTGCAACCAAATCTAAGCAAATCTGTCCTGCCATGGTGTTTCATTCATTATTTAGGCAGGCAGGCACAAGCTGGTCTCACCTGCTCTCTGTGCTGGTATAACAGATGTGACCTGGAGTGCAGAAGGCTTTTTTAGGGCAGAAAAGGCTGTGGGAGGTTTTTTGCTGCATCTGCTGTGAGCTGCCTCCCCACAGCACAGCTTGGCTCCCCAGTCCTGCTAATCACAGCCCTTCTCCAGCAACAGGAGGAAACCAAGGTTTGGGCCTAAACCACCAGGTTCAAAGACCTCACATTTTCTGAGATCATTCTTTGGGATGCAGTTGCTCCTTCTGCTCATGGTCTTTGCTCTGGTGGTGGCTGCCTGGGCGGGAAGGAGCAGACATTGCCCTGCCTGGGAGGGCTCAGTGCAAGGCTATTTCACAAACACGGGGGTGGAAAGCAGCTCCAGCCCTCCCAGCCCTTGATGGAAGGAATGGGATTGTGATGGAGCCAAGTACTTCTGTTATTTCTCCCCAGGCACTGCTAAATTTCAGACATCTGTAAGTATGGAGCAATGTTGTTCCTGTTATTCACCCAAGAGATCCAAAAATGCTCTCAAGTTCCTGTGTGCAACTCCCAAAGTAAAACCAAAAGAAAAACATCCAACTGTTCAACAGGATTATATTCCCAATCTGATGAAAAATGGCATACCCAGAATTGTGTGGGAATTTTATGTACTGAAAGCACATGAACAAAAGAAAGAAAATGAAAAATTCCCATTTGGTGCAATATCCTGGCAGAAGCAGAGGGTGCCATGGTTTGGGTCCCCATATAACCTTTAGGATAGGCTCTACAGAACTCTGACTCTTTCACCATGTCCAGCCCCATGTCTCAACATCCAAGCAGGAATGAGTGACCCATGATGGGGTTAATAGCATCAGAGTCAGGAGGTTCCCTTCATTCAGCTTTTGGCTGTTCCCAGAATTTTCCCAGAACTACAGTTCTATTCATTTCTGAAAACTTGGCACAAGCTTAGTTCTTGCTGTGTGAATTTTAAACCAGCATCCCAGTTAAACTAGTTTTTCCCTTTCTCTCCCTTCCTTTCCCTCCACCACAGCAAGCACAACATGTGCAGTAACTTTTTACTTACAGGGAAAATGTTGCTGTGGGTTTGTCTGTCTGTCCATCTCTTGAGGGTGTTTACAGAGCTGTTTTAATGGGGCTTGCTGAAATGAGGCAGATGGCACAAATACCCCAGTTGCTCAAGGCAACTGAGTAAATAAACCAGCTATCCACAGCACAAGCAGCTGAGCTCCTTGCTCTGCCCTTACACCATTTCTGCTGTGCTCTGTCCCCAGGCAGATTTAACTTCCTGGTTAGAGAGCACTCAGCTGCCAAGATCTGGGGTGAAGGAAAAGGCTTACCTGGAAAATCAGCTCAAGTGCCAGTGCACCTCGGGGCTTGGGGCTGGTTCTAGGCTAAAGCAAGGCTGGCTGTCCTCTGCTTAGCACAGACAGGGCTTGAGCACTGCTCTCCAGCTGCTCTTCAGGGGAATGTCCTTTCCTTCAACTTGCTTTCACCCGCCTCTATCAGATTGCAATAGCTGGGAAAAAAAAAAAAAAAATACAAACCAAACAAGCCCGAAGGGTGGAGCGTGGGAGCTGAGTGAGCCAGCAGAGCCAGCAGCAGTGCAAACCTGGCTGCTGTTAGAGCAGGGGCTGCTGCACATTTCCACTTGTTTGATGCTGTCTGGCTCAGGCTATCACCAAAATATTTCTGTCTCAGTAGCTTGCTGGATATACTCAGGTGATGTAGTTTTTTACTCACAGTGATTAGATCACTATTTGTTTGGAGAAGGAAAGCTTGCATGATTTCAAAGAGAAGGTTTTTGCAGTGTTTCTGAAGAACAGCAAGATTTCAGCACAGTAACCTGCACCTGCAACCTGCTTACCCCAGTCTGCAGCACAGGAACTTCGGTGCTGCCTTTGCTTCCTTTGCTCTGTGTGACATCCATGTGGTTTTTATTACAGTAAATTTCATAGAATATAAGAAAGCACTGGTCCAGCAGTGTGTCTCCTTTGGTCTTTGCCACAGGAATCACCTGCAGATGTTGTTGATGGTGAGGATGCTCTTGGCACAGTGATGATTGTGAAGTACTAACACACAGAGAACTCCATCCTTCAGAGTATTTCATATTGCTTTTGTATCTCCCAATTTTGCTTGCATTTTGTCAAGTCTCATTCATTCCCTGACATCTGCAGCTGCATCTTCCCCATTAACTCCCCAACAGTAGTTCCAGTCCCTCACATTTAGTGTCAATGCCAAGTTCCATTCAAACACTGATTTATTGGGATAATTAGCAGAGATAATAAATCAGATAAAACCAAGATGTCTGTGATAACTCATTACACAGCTCCACTTCCATACCAAAATCTGGCTCTTTATCATCCCATCAGTGGCTGGTGTGTGACCCCACAAGAGAGAATCCATGCCCAAGCCACAGGATGCTGAAGGGAAAGGAGAATCTGCCCTCATCAGGCTTAACTGGGCAGATTCAAACCAGAACAAAGATAAAGTCTGTACTCCTGTCTGGATCCTGCTGATTTCTCTTCCCACAGACCCTCATTTTGGCAGGGAGAAGCCTGATGGAAACCATCCTGAAATTCCATGGACCCGTCTCTGTACAACTTGTGAGGAGACCCATCCATGCTTCTTGTACAGAGTTATTTGGGACCAATAATAGTTACTTGGGTGCCAGAACTGAACACTTGCCATGTTCCCTTATGTGAACTGGCTCAGGGTCAGTTCCAGGGAACTTTGGGGTCCTTTTTAAAGACAAATGTTTTCTGACCCCAAAGGAGTAAAACCCATTTCCTGGTACTTTGACACTCAGATTTCTCAACTCCTCTCTCTAAAACCTATCTGACATTGAGCATTTTCTTCCATGTCTTTAATATTCTCATCCCAGCTCACTACCCTGCATCACTCTCCTTTTTCTTCACACACATTTTACAGCCAAGCCATTGAAACCACGAGCTCCCACCCTCCCCAGGTGTGCCCAAGGCCAGCACAGGGCAAAGCTCAGCCAGAGAGTGCTAAAGTGAGGAAAGGCTGATCTTAGCCCCAAGCCTTGCTGCAGTCTGTTCAGAGCCAAGCCAGATCATCAGGGATAATTCCAGGTGGGGCAATAAACTGCAGTCAAGCTGTGGGCAATGGCCACAAGGTGCCCTCACCTGTCCCCAAGAGCCACAAAGGGCAGAGCCCAGCCTGGGCCAGCTGGGATGGGAACACAACCAGGGGAACTGGGAATGTCCTTGGAAAGGACACTGCTGTCCACCTGGACACTGAAACACCATTTCCCAACCTTGGCAGGAGCTGGAGCTGGCTGAGATTTCTCCAGAAGATCCTCAATGTAATTGCACTCACTTTTATATAAATTTAAACTGCTGACAGCACTAAAATTAATACTGAAATAATTCTCTCATCCTAACTCTCCTGAGAGGCCTCATCAAATATCCCTCCCTGCCTGCTTTAATGGAGCATTAGATGCTGCAATATTGGCTTGGGGAAATAAAAGCATTGGGTGCCCTATTTGAGGTAAAAATCAAGTGTCTTCTCCCTTCTATAATCAGCTCTCTGGCACACTGTATAACAAATGAAGGTATATTAAGGATGTTTAATATACAAACTATATATATCTATATCTAATATAGATATAGATATAGATATAGATATAGATAGATATAGATATAGATATAGATAGATATAGATATAGATTAGATATAGATATAGATATAGATAGATATAGATATAGATATAGATATAGATATAGATAGATTAGATATAGATATAGATATAGATATAGATATAGATATAGATATAGATATAGATATAGATATAGATAGATATAGATAGATATAGATATAGATATAGATATAGATATAGATATAGATATAGATATAGATAGATATAGATGTATATATATATGTGTGTGTGTGTGTTTATATATATGTGTGTATATATATATGTATATATGTATATATATGTGTGTATATATATATATTCCAACCTGTGCACCACATGCAAAAAATACTGTTTCAATATTTTTAAGAGGAAAATATTCTCAAATAATGTAAAGGTGAAATGGCCAAAGGAGAGTTACATCTGTATGAGTACAAGGGGGTGATGAGAGTTTGCTCTTATTGCCTCTGAAATTCCTTTGGTGAGATATATATATATTTATTTCTAACCTCTAAAGAAAAAAATCTTTGTAAATATGGCCAAATGCAGCAGCAGTCACCATTCATGAGCTGTGAAATTACCAAGCCTCATCCTCAGCAGGGTTAAATTGTCCTCATTCCACCACAGCCACGTGGCAATGCTAATGCTGGAAACTTCCACTCACCTGGCTTTGGGCCTCCTCTTCAAAAAGCTCCTCAAAAACCAAACTGCTGTTTCAGTGCAAAAACCCTCATGGACTTCAGTGGGAATCTGGATCAGTCCTAGTTCAGGCAATCAGCCTGGAAGCATGCAAAGCAGGAACAATTACAGGAGTTCTGTCATTCCCATTACTCAGGTTTTATGTAGATGTGTATATATATATATATATGTATATTTTTTGGAGGTAGGTGGGAAGGAAACCTTTTATCTTGGTGAAGAGTGTCACAGTGACAGCAAAGGGGAAAAAAAGCAATTGTGCCTTTGGAAAACACATTTTCATTACAATGTACTAACACACATCACAGAAATAATATATGTTTGTGATGACAAAGTATTCCCATCACTCCACTGCTGAATTTGGTGTACAAGTGGGGAAAAGAAAGGAGAGATGCTCTGGATTAAAAATGCTCTCCCAGACTTACCTTTACTGGGATTTTACTTGCTTTTTGCCCTGCAGTGTGCTCAGGGGAACACACTGGTGTGACTCCAAAGTGCAACTGCAGGGACTCATGCACACTTAAATACAGTTTTACAGGTTTTTTCTGCCTGCCCTGTGTGTGGTGTGGACAGCACAAAGCAATGTGCACCATGTAGAGGTGCATGGAAAAGAAGAGAGGTGAGGTTTTCACACCTGGAGCAGGGGAGGAGCAAATTCCTCCCAGCTCAGGATGAATTTCCCATGGGTTTGCTGATCATGGTACCTGAGGGGGAATGGGAGGAGGAATGAGTCCTCCAGAAGCTTGGGAGGGGCTGAAAGCTGGGAAGCTGATTTTAGATGTGGTCAGTGCAGGGAATCATATTCTGGAGTGCAGAGTGGGGAAAGAAATTCCTTTGTAAATTTTAGCTGATGGGATCTAAAATCACATCCACTACTGCCCTGGGAGCTGAGTGAATCTTGTAAAAAAAAAAAAAAAAAAATCAGGTTACTGAATCTATCCAGAAATCCAGCATCCAGGAATTCAGCTATGCCAAGAATCATCCCTTTCCCAAAAAAAAAAAACAAAAACAAAAAAAAAAAAAAAAAACTCCACACCTGCTGGGATGATCCACACATTACCCATAATAATATTACTCTTTTTTTCCTAGCATGGAGCAATTTGATCCTTGATCATAAAAACTACTGAATGGCCTTTGCTGTGAGATGATGAAGCTGATTAATTTAATATCATCCCTGGGCATTTTCATCCCATAAGGTAAAAGGCAACTAATTTCCTTGCAATGGTCATGGTACTTCTTTTTCTCATCACACCATTGCTAATTGATGCTACACCCAGGGCAGTGTCTCCTCACAGGCAGGTGATGAGGATTCTGCCATCATGGAAGATTTTCCATCTTCCAAACCCTTATTTCATAGGAGCTGTGGTGTGAAATTCTGGTAGAATAGTCCTTGAAAAGTAACCACCTGCTTTTTAAGCATCTGGAGGCACATCTCTTCTGCTCCTCTATTTAAAATAAATAGAGCTGTCACGGAGAAAACCCTGTGGTTCAGCCACGTCCCTCTGAGACCAAACCAAGCACTAGATTTGTCAGCTCACACTAATGCTATTTTTAATTGCTTTCTCAGCAGTTGTGCTGGGACCTGCCCAGCTCCAGGCAGTGCACCTTGTGTTTCAGTGCAGCCCCTGCCATCCCCTGGGCCACACAAACAGACTCCAACATGATGCTGACAAATACATCCTTGTCTCTGGGGCTGGAGGCTGAGACCCTGACCCCGGGGTGGTGATGGAATAAAGTGCCTTCAGCTCAGGACAGGTTCCTGCTAAAACATCCATGCTGTGCAAACCCTTTGGGAAATTTCCAAGATGCAGCAGGGCTCAGCAGCCAGCCAGGCCAGCACAGCAGCTGCAGTGTCCTTTTCCCTTGTTTTCCAGCCTCCATGAGTGGCACCAGGTGCTCCCCAGCTCTGCAGGATAGATGGGGTGAGCAGGTAAAATCCTTCCCCTTCATGCCCACAAAAGCACTGAGCAACCTCATTAAATCATCTGTCTTTTGCCAGGTCCTTACCCAGTTTGCCATTATTCCTCTAATTCCTGTCTATGTCAGCATAGTTAATGACTTTCCTGACAGCATTGTATCAAAATCTTTACTGAAATGCAGCGCCTGAAGTCCCACTACACATTTCTTCCTCCTAGAAAATCTCATACCTAATCATAGAAACCCAGCAGTTAATTTGTGCTACCATTTTTAATAAACTCCCATTGTGTGGTTGTTGCTCACAACAGTCAGAGGCAGCCACAGCATCTGATGTGCCTGAATCTGTCTCTTCCCTTACACATCTCTCTGAGGGATATTCTCCAGTGGCATCCAAAATCAGACAGTGAGAATGTATATTCTGCTTTCAGCTATTAATTGAGAGACTAAACCTGCCTGGCTGCTGGGGACTCAAGGGAAGGGCTTGGAAATTGGCTGAGAGCTTCCTTCTCAACTTTTGTCAAAGCAGCTCCCAAATGTTTCATCATACAAAAATTTGCCTGCAAATTTATGCAGCCACAAAGATTCCTGGGTTAAAGCTGCAAAAAATCAATTCACCACTGCATCAGTTCTCCATCCCCACTGAAACTCCAGCTAACATCTCTGATTGGGTTTTCATCACTCTGCACAATGAAGACATAAATAGGCAATGTCTATTTATGCCTCATCCTGCTTGGTTAAAGATTTTCTTTTAATCCTTTGCTCATTAATGTGCCATTAATGGGGTTCAGCCCCAGCAGGGTGCTTGGGCAGAACTGAGCTCCAGCCTGACCAAGTGGGCATGACTGTGGCCAGATTGCTTGGCTGATACAACCAAAAGAAAAACACTTTTTTTTTTTTAACTGCCATCAGTCAATCAGTAACCTGGAGTGGAAAACACTCAATCAACATCACAAACCAGTTAGTTCCTGCTGCTGCCAAGCACAAACCCAAATCCTGCTCTGGTTCAAGATGCAAACCTGAATTGTAGCTCTGCTGGCACTCCCTTTATTTGCCTTTTCCCTCGGCGTCTGTCTGGCACTGAGGCAGAGCTGCTGCCACACCACATATTCCAGCCACAGAATTGGGTTCATTTTGCTTTCCCCTCCCTGGGGACTAGCTCATACTTTCAAAGCTGCACATCATTTTATTAGTTCTATTCCCAGTCTCCAACACGTCAAGTTTCTTTTATATGAATGTGCTGCAATTTAGTACCATCAGCAAACTCTGCTGAAGCAGGGAGAAATGCAGACCCAGGGAAGATCCCTGCAGAAATCATCCCCCAGCCCTTCCACAGCTGTGGCACTTTGCTCTCTGTCAGCCCTGCAGCACTTTAATTCACATTATCTACCCTCACTCGTAGCCCACCTCTTTCCCTGGCTTCTGATTTTTTGTGCTAAGTATTTAAAATGCTGATTTTTTTTTTTAAATATATGTTTGTTGTTTCCACAGGTAGCACCTTTGTGAAACATTAGTGATCACTAGATGTCACTGTGATTTTTTATTCTGTCTCCAGCCCTATTGAACCTTGTGATCCCTGAGCTCTAGAGAGCTTGCTTTAAAATCCTTCTGAAGAATTTTTTTAGTGATCAGAAAACTACCCAGCTGCTGTCCCAACAGAGGGTTTCCTGGGCTGGGATGGGAGAACCAGCTTTGACTGGGTTGTGTGGGGCAGTTGTTGGCTCTGGTGTGTGAATAAAGCAAAACCAGGCAACTCTGGGGTCAAACACTCACACGTGTGTTACACACAAGTTCTGCTCAACACATGAAAGTCCTGTTAATTTTGTGTGAGTTACTGAATCCTCTGGTGTGTGCAGAGCTCTGCCTGTGTCTGGGTCACTGGGGCTGAGACACCTGTAAGGCTCTTCTGCAGATTTCCCTGTAGCTATAATGACCAAATGCCCTTAAAATTTTGTTGGTTTTCCTTAATAATCACCTCACTTCCCTCTCAAACACTGAGCCCAGCTTCCCTCACCATCATCTCCCATCACCTTTCTTTCCATCCAATCATCCCATTCCTACTGTAACTTCAATCAAAACCACAGCTTTTAGAACTCAGAAAACTCTATAGAAGCATCTTGCCTCTTTCCCTTTTCTTAAAAGATGTTACAGAATACATTTCTTCAAGGCCAATACAAATCCACACTCCCTATTGCCTGAATTGTTGATTTCTCCATTGTACTCAGCCTTTGGGATATGGCAATTTAAATATTATAGACCACACTCCTGCATGAGCACACATGGGATTTAGTCTTTTTTTTTTCTTTTTCTTCTTTTTTTTTTAATTGGAAAAATCCACCACTAAAATTAGTGGGAACGCCTGCTTAAAAAATCATTTGTCTCCATCTGATGACATTATCCAGATCAGCAGAATAAGACTTCACTCTGCACTCCAGTCCCTCTGGGAAATATGCCAAAATCAGCTCCCGGGTGTGCAGCACTGGCAGCTGAGCCAGAGGAACCAAAGCTCTTTGCTGGCATCTTTTGGTGAGCAGGGAGAAAGGACCAAGGGCCACAGCAGTGGACACATCCAGGAGAGCTTCAGAGCCAGGAAAATGAATTTTCTGACAGAGTCAGGATGGTATGAGAGCTGCTGGGGGATGTGTGCTGGGTAGAAGCCAGCTGAGATTTCTGTAACAACTTCTTGCCCTTTGAATCCACATTGATTTGTCACCTTCTGCCAGGGTGACAACAGGGTTTTAAAGGCTCCTGGGTGCTGCCACTTCTACAAGCCAGGGGTGGGCTGTCTGGGCAGGGGGTAGTGCCACAAATAAAGGCATTTTCTGCCTTGCTACTGTCACCAAATTACATGTCCTGTCCACCTCTAGTAATCCCAACATTTTGGCTGCTCTGACACAGCTCCTATGAACACCATCTCAGCTTTTCAGGACTCATTAAAGAAAGCCTAAAGGAACAATAATGCTTCTGAACAAGCATTTTGTTTTTCTCTGGAGCCACCAGAGGAGATCTGTTGGTGATGATGTCAAACTCCTTTTGTCTTCTGCGGCAGCCACAGCCTAAAAAGTCCTAAATTTCCTTTGGATTCTGTTAATTAGTTGAAGGGCACAGCTCCCTCTTCAGAAACTCTCCTTCACATCTCACTCAACAACACACAACCACATTTTGTCTGATGAGTAAGAGCAATAGACAAATTCAAAGGTAGAGAGACTATTAAAGTTTTGCCACTGAATTTAGGCAAACATTAGGATTGTGGTGCTTAATTCACTCTGACTGGCACTTTATGCAGATGGCTTGAATGAAATTATAGTACCCATAAATAGATCTCACCAACATGAACTTGGAACCTTTTTACATCATTACAGCCACATCTTGTTAATTGGAAATTCATTAGCCCTGGAAAAAAATCTGACACAGAGCCACTGGTGGTTTACCTGGGGCAGGAGGAGTGGGTTTGGGGTGTGTTGGATGCAGCACCTGGGCTTTGCACATCTCTTGTCACACTCAGGGTCCTGAGGGTTGATATCTGTGGTGGGCACATGAAATCATGCCAGCTCTCATTGTATCCCTCTGCCAGGAACAGCACTGGAAGGTTTTCCTCAAGATAACCAGTGAAAAATGTGAGGACAATGTAAGGAAAATGTAAGACAGAGAAAACAAAGGTCTAAAGCAAGTAATGAAAATATTCTGAATCTGCTTTCATATATACAGCAGGCTCCTCTTAAGCAATTGGATGCACTTTCTTACTTGTTTTGAAGGACCATAGATTACCTGGAGCCTGATTGTGCATACATAAAATGCATTGAAACATTTCAATTACAGGTGTGACAACTTTAAGCCCCATTTAAATACAGGCAACTCCCTAAACATAGAATGTCTCTCCAGGACATTGACTTACCTCAACATAATTCAACTCAGTCAGGAACCCTTTCAACAAAAGCCAGCATAAACCACTGTCAGCCCAAAGTGAGGGATTGCATATTAAGAGTTAGCACACATTTCATTTCATCAGTTGGAAAACAGATTAATATTGCATGGAAAAGAGTTCAAAACAAGACTGAAGTTATGTAGAACACCCTTATGTAAACATTACTATAAATCATGTTTTTGAACAGATTTTATATTTGTTTACCCAAAAGTACCCCAGAAGACTAACTGGAACAATACAGGGCTATGAATTCATAGCAGAGCTTAGTTAAAGCAGATGGTGAGCCTGTGTGGATGTGCTCCATCAAAGAATACATGGCCATAATTGGATTTATTTTAATTCACTCACATTTTGACTACAGGAGAAAAGCAGGTAGAGTTCCTCCTGCAGCAAGCCCCCAGGTCAGGGCTTCCAGGGAGCCTTGCTCTCAACTCCATTTTGAAAATTGGACTTGAATGCAAAAATACCATTAGGTGTTTATAAATGAAAGTGAATCTCCAGTCTTGGAACATTTACTCATGGTCAGACCTTGCCTCCATAATTCACTCTGACTGGCACTTTATGCAAGTGGCTCTGAGTGAAGTAAGAGTCCCCATCAGCAGATGTGACTTTGGCTGCCCTGGGCTGCAGGATGCTGCACTGCTCACCTGCAGTGGGTCCAGCTCTCCCTGGTCTGCAGCAGAAGAAGGAGATCAGAGGAGACCCATGGGAGGTGCCAGGCAGTGCAGAGCCAAGGGAAGGCAGGCAGAGCCCTCTGCAAACACACCTGGAGCCCCACATGGGCTGCATTCCCACCTCTGCAGCCTTTATTTGTAGGGTTCTTGTATTCCCACTTATCTGCTGCCTGGATGGTACCCAATCAGCATTTTTAACCCGGGCTCCTGTTAAGAAGAAGACTGCTGCCTTTTCCCTCCTACAAGGGTGCTGGTGGTCTGAGCCCTGACTGCTCTGAGGATTTGAGCTGTGGTTGGAAGCACTGCAGCACAAAAGGGAAAGGGGTCCATTTCTCTCTGTACTGAGCTGTAATGGGTGTAAATATACCCAGTAATTACAGGCATATTGCTGTGCAAACACACAATAATTGCAGCTCTCATTTCCTGATGAATTATACATGACAGGCCATCCCCATTCCTAGCTGGACACGTGTTGTGTTGTCTGGCCATGCTGAAACCTGTCAGCTGCACCACCACAAGCCTCAGTTTCCCTCATCATTTCTCTCTCTCAAGCTGCCCCAGCAGCCCATGAGTGCAGGACATGTGCAAGCTGCTGCCCCCAGCCAGGGAGAGCACGTACAGAGGAAGGACTGCAGGGCAGGTGATGGGAAGGAAGGAATCAGCTGCCTGGCCATGCACCTCTGGTGTCTTTTATTTCATTTTAACTGGGTCTGTGTGTGTGTGCTGATGGTGAGTTTGAATCTGGCTGGGTGAGGCAGTGCCCAGCTCGTGCCAGGCTGTGCACACCAGCAGAAACACAGTGCTGCCACACGTGCCAGCCTTGTCCTGGCTCAGGCACTCTGAAATTACTGCTGATCTGTTCCAGCAGAACCCAAATACAATTTCACTCATCCATCACGAAATCAAAGCCTGTTTTCCCCATTCCAGGCATAGAGCAATGGGAAAAGACCAAGCTGGCATCTGTGCTCAGCCTTAATGAGGGTAACCCTTCCCCCAGGGCTGCCCTGGGGGGAACAGCTGCCACAAACCCTCCAGCACACAGGTGCTGCTTCCTTTTGCAATTGTTTTTTTCAAACTTTTCCTCAGCCACACTCACCTACAACTGCTGATGCACACTGGCAGTAGCCTGTTCTTGCAGGCTGCCCAAACTCAAATCCCATCAATGTTCACTAAGTACCAGCTTTACTTGGCATGAAACCAGCCTGTGTTCCAGCACCCACCCAAAATCTTCCAGCTTCACTCAGTATTTCCTTTTGGATTTGCTAATTAACACTTAGTGCCACATTTTGTTCCTTGCAAATTGGCTTTTCAAAATATTTCTGTAACAGGCCCAAGTTTCTCTCACCAGGCATCTGCAAACCAATCTTCCTGTGATATGTTGGAGCACACAGCCAGGCAGTGGGATACCAGGGACTGTTCTAAAGGAAAGCAGGATTTGTGGTACAAAAGGCCACTTTGGTGACATCACCCATTTCTGGTGTCTCTAAAGCATCACAGGTGCTGGGTATGACCAGGAAGGTGGCACAGGACTGCTTAGACTGCTGCACAAACCAAAGCAAATCCAGCAATCTTGTCCTTGAGCAAGATGGGAAGGTCTCTAAATTCAGGCTGTTGGGAGTCTGTTGGTCCTGAAATGTTCATTTCCATATCTGTTCTGTGCACAGCTGCTGGCATGCCCAGAGCAGAGGCACTCTCACCTCTAATGCCTCAGAGAAGCCCCAGCAGCCACTAGATGTCACCAGGATTTTACTTCCTTGGTAGCCTGTTCCCAGCTGGGACCATAAAGAAATAAGAGAAAAATAAGTAATCATTAATAATAAAAAATTATCCACCTGTTATAATGAACACCAAGCTCAGAGAAGGAGGAAGTGACCCAGAATCCTGCTTTTGTGTCTCCCATCTCTGGGAGGATTTAGACAGAGCACATGTATGCATAGAAAGGACTTTTGTCTTTTTATGGCAGGAGGATAGTTTGAGATCTTAAAAATCGAGTTTCTCCAGCCAGGATCAGGCTAAGCTTTAATGCCTGAATAAACTAAAATAATCTGTAAAAGGTAATCCTGCCTGGAAAGAAGCAGCTAAGGGAGAGCAGCACCACCTGGGCAAGGGAAGATTTGGGGATGAGATGGACCAAATGGCTCACATACAAAAAAAAATCAGCAAAGTCACTTCTGGGAATTCCTCCATCTCCAAAATGTGTGAAGCCACAAGAAAACAAAGGGCCCCAGCAATGTGCAGCTGACACATTTATTTCCATCAACCTGTACTATTAATTATTAACCTGCAATCACCATCCATAATCCAGCAGATAAAGATTAGAGATTGTGCTCATAACCCCAGGAAGATCCACTTTATCTCTCACCTCCCAGGCACAAAATCACACAAAGCCCCAGGCAGAGGTTGGATTTTGGCAATCCACCACCAGCTGAGTGAGCACTGGAGCCTACTGCAGTGTCCCAGCTTCCAAACCTGTGCCAGTGTAATGTGCAGGAAACCTCCCAGGTGTGTGCTCATGATGCACAGAGCAAGGGGTGAGTGCAAATCCTGCCAGGACACTCCTGGAGGCTCCCAGGGCAGCAGCACAGCCCATGCCAGAGCATAAAACCCCTCTTTGCTTTTGGTGATTTCCTCATTAGCACCAAGGAGCTGGTGCTAGTTCAGCTGAGTGCCCTTTGACATAGAACCTACAGTCTGACTTCCAGCATATTCAGATACTGAATTGAGCAGAATTCTTTTGGGTTGTTTTTTTTTTAAATCCCTGGTCTTCAGCTGTTGGGTTTTTTAACACCAATATTTCCATAATCCTCCCCCTGTGGCCAAATACCAGCACAAACATAATGCAGGTTCCTCTCTGGCTGTTGGATTCTCAGTCCAGCTCATCCTTGTCCTGCTGTTCTGCTTCCTTGGGTCCAAGAAGATTTTTGTGCAAGTCCATCCCCCTCATTACACCAAAACCCAACAGCACAAAAGCCCTTCAGAAGGAGCTGAGGTATTGCCCTCACCTCCTGCAGTAACTCAGCAGATCCCTGGGAGACTGGCCTTGGACAAGCACTGAAAGGCATAAATTGCTGTAAATAGGGGTCTCTATCTGAATGCATTCCCTCCAATATTTCCATGGCAGGATAAAAGTGTCCATACCCCCATCAGACCCAGATCCATCCCATTTCTCTGCTCAGATCCAGAGGTTCATACCCTACTGCAAGAATTACTGGAGATGCCCACATCTGCTGAAAGGATTATTCTGAGCCTCCTACAGCACATATTCTATCAATCTGAAGTCCACTGTCATCCAAGAAAAGTCAAACAAAACAGTCTTTACAGCTCTATCTGAAGACAGCTTTATAAAATAAGTCCAGGGTTATTTTCATTTTTGCCTCATGACACAAAAAAATATTTAGTACAAAAGAAAATATGCCTGGCTTGGGACTCCAGCCAAAGATGACAAGTCCAAAATTATCTCAGCTTAGAAATATTACTAACCAGATTGTTAGCCTGAGATTTGGCTTATGATCTCTTCTTCCAGCAGTGCTAATATGCTTGGAATTAATTGCAGTTTTTGTATTTTCTGTAGAAAGAAGGTGAAACAGGATATGCATTTCGTGGTGACTTCTTGCACAAATATAAAAGAGCAAAGGTTACTTATTTTAATTTCTTTCATGTGAGAATATCTGTCTCTTTATTTGAGACAGATATGTGAGAATATTTGTCTCTTTGTACCCTGCTACTGGTTCCTTTTTTTTTCTGATAGTAAAACCTACATAATACCCAGAAGGACTGACCAGAGCCCACTTCCATAAGGAAGGCAAAAATAAGTATATCTCCATCTTTCACGCCACATTTTCCATAATCCTCTTCTCTTGCTTCCCACCTGTGAAAATCCATCACAGGATCAGAGCCACAAGGACTCTGTTCAGAAACCAGACACTACTCAAACTCCCCACATTTGCCTTTGTTGGTGTTGTTTGCTTGTTTTTTTGTTTGGTTTTGTGTTTTGCGGAGGGTTTTTTGGTTTTTTGTTTGGTTTGGGGTTTTTCTGTTGTTGTTGTTGTTGTATTTGAATCCAGGCAGATACATCCATCCAGGACTATGGTCTCTTAAAAGGTGGAAAAACCCTGCTCTTTCATTCCTAATATCTAACAAGAGGTGATGGATCCTCTCAGTGTGTAGAACCCACCACTGTGAGAGTGGCCACTGTCCCAAACAATGACACTTCCAGAGTCACCAGAAGCCCCAGCAGCTGGTCACCTCAGCAGGGTGTGAGCTCTGATTACCAACCAACACTTCAAAAAACTCAGCTGCAAGTGGCACAGTTCTTTCTCTGGTAGCATCACCCAGCCCAAAGCCTCGTGTCTCAGTGCCAGGTGCATGATGAGAGCATTTGGAGGCCAAATTTTGCATGACAACCTCAGTCCCTTTAACAAGTTGCCTCCTAAAGCAAGTGTGAGTGGTGGCTGGTGTGCAGGACCTGCCACTGACATGAATAATGCACTGGAACAAAGCATCTTGCCACTTCTCAGCCCTGCTAGTTTAATACCACTTATTTAACTTGTCTTTTTGCATTAAGCCCAACACTTTGGATGCCCTGATGGATTTGATGATACTTTCTTGCTGTTGTGTTTGATGGTCCTATTTGTGATTCAGCAAATAGCACCTAAGTAATCAATATTCTGTCTGGGTGGACATTTTATTTATCTACAGAGCCACCATATGAATTCAGCTGCTTTACTAGAGGTCAAACACTTTTCATCTTCTCCATGAGCCATGGAAAATTGAAAGATTTAAACCCCCTTTGAATTCCTTTGATTAACTCAGTGAAAATATCACACTCTTTTTTTCAAACTCAGAAGCAGAATTATCTTCACTGTAAATCTACCTCATTCTGACACATTGATCTCTGCATAATGGGTACCATCAAGTGTTGAGGCATAAACTGGAAGCAGAGGGAGAGTTATGAATGGTGCTGTTAGCAATTATTTTCCATACGTACACAGTTCCTTTGGGCTGGTTTAAAAAAACCCAACAAAGCATAAAATTGGTAAGAGCTGTAGAATTGGCTGTGGGGGAACAAGCTCTGGGATCCTCTTGTTTGGGAATTGCACCCTTGTGGCACAAACCACCCATCCTGAATCAGCAAATGGTCCATCAGTGTTCCACCCTTACCTCAGCCTCATCCCCCCAGCTGGACCAAATCCAAGTGCCTGCAATGCCACTGCTTTCACACACTGTCTAAAAAGCAAGAAAAAATCATTATGTTGCAGGAATGTGGATGAAAGGAGAAGCTGAAGATCAGATTTGAGCTTCTTCACACCTACCTTGTGCAGCTGCACAGTGTCACGGCTTGCAGGGCCAACAGGGACAGGGAAATCCAATGGCTAAACTCACAGAATAATGAAAATAATGTCCTGGATCTCTCTCATATGTTTCTTCTGCTGGTGTCTCTGGTTATTTTATTAGTTTGTAACTTTTTAGGGTTAAATTTTTAAGATTGCTTAACTGATCCAAACCTTTGCACACGAAAGTTGCATCATTTTATATAAAAGCATGACTTAAATCCCATTTAATTAAACAGGGAAATCCCTATAGACATCCACTTATACCAGTTTTAGTGACTTCTTCCTAGTTCTTGCATTTGACCTGGAACTGGTTTAAGATTAATTAAAATAAGCCACACTCTCAATACACTGTGACTTGCATTCATTTAGCTAAATTAATGTGAAAAGTGGAATAGATTAAACAAGAGGAAACTCTTCATGTTGACAGGACTTATTAGCAATTGTTGGTGTGACTTAGACACTGCTGCCCATGACCACAGAAACTTCAAATACACTTAATCATTTTATCCTTAGTTTAATCATCCTATCATTTATGCAAGGACTGACTTCTTCCAGTACAATCAGCCTGAGCACCTGCACAAAACATCCAGAAGTTTTCTCTGGATAGTTTTCAGGGATGCAGAGCTGAGATCATGAGAGCTCTTCTCATCCTTCCTGTTCTAATACATCCACTTTGTTGTAAATTTTTTAAGCCTGTATTTCCTCCACTGGTTTAAAGGGATATCACAGGCACAATGTCTAAAGTCCTGTGAGGATCAAGACAGATCTATGCATACTGTAGCCCCATCTCAGAAATAAATTAGATTGGCTTGAAATTATTTGCTTGCAGAAATCTCTTTAACAATGTATTTTCCTGTAGACATTTATATATTATTCAATAAGACTTTCCAGTGGCATGCTTGGTGCCAATGAAGAAAGTGAATACATGGGAATAAAAGTCATGCAGGTGAAGCAGAGGGGCCAGGAGCTGAAGGAAGGAAATCCTAAAGTGGAGAACCCAGCTGGTTTCAATGGAATTCTTCAATTCTTCCTTCATTTAGAAATTAGCAATGTTTTTAGGCAACTTGGGTGATTTTTGTCAACCTCTGAGGCATGTTTTAACCCCTCACAAGGAGGTGGGGGTGTGCACATCCCCAAAACACCATCCCATGGCCTTGCACCTTTGGGCTCATCTCTCCTCTCATTCAAACTTTGTATATTTTCAGGAGGCAGCAGTGCTGTTGTCCATGGTTTACAGGAGTTATGTGTTCCCAGGATCTGTCAGGATGTTTGGGTTTGCTCCTGCACTGCTGGCTGAGCACACCAGTGGACAGCCAGCCACTTCCTCACAGCCATCACAAACAGTTTCCTGCACAAATTACACCCAAGAAAATAAAGGCATCAAATCCTTGTTTTCAGTGGACAGCAAACTCAGCTCTTGGCTTTGGAGTCAGGGTTATAACCCTGTGTGACCCTGCTGCCCCTGCAAACACCTCTGGTTCACACAGAGGAGGTGAGGAGGGGCCTCCCTGGAGCATACAAGCTGGAGATATTAAATGCATTTGTCAACACCACAGCAGTAAGAGCAGGTTACCACAAGGTCAAGGGAGAAATCCAAAATAAGGCTAAACAAGCTGGCAGGGAGCAGCAAAGGAGGTCACAGTCATGCAGGATGCAGCCCCTGGCTCTCTGGGAATGGCACCACTTCAATGAGCTTTTTAATGTCCTTAAAAAGCTTGAGTGAATGAGTTTCTCTTTCCAACCAACTGCCAGGTAATAACAATTTGTTTGCCATCAACCATCTGATGCAGAGGCAGTGCTGTGCAAGAACACCAGGGCTTTTCCTTCTGCCAGACCCCAAGCTGAAGAGAGTCAGCGTGCCTCTGTGCAGTCTGGCCATGGAAACGCTCACAGCAGCCCTGGCCTGAGAGCAGCTTGGCTCTAAAGACCTTCAGCAGTGTTTCTGGCCACCTGATTTCCTGCAAAAGATGACTGGCTGGCAGTCAAAGAGGGGGAAAACAAGAGAGGATTGAGGCAACTTGTGGATGGTGATAAGTCTCATCTCAGCAAGCAGAACAAGGTGACCTTCCTCTTAGTAGCCTGAATCGTGTTCTGACAATGTCTGGGGGCTGATTTTTTTTCAAGGGATGATCCTTTACCATGTTGAAATACTTTTCCAGTGAACTTTTAGAAACCTTTCCTGTTGACCTGACTCACAGCTCCATGAATCATCAGATGTTCAATCAATCAATCAATCATCGATTTTGTGTTTTGTAAAATAGCTATTGGTGTTGTATGTTATTAGTTTCTTGGCAGCTTATACTAGAATTTCATCAAAGCAAAATGCTGATGCAATTAGCAAAGGATATCAATTTATGCAGCAATTCACATTATCCCTTAAAGCTTCATTAGCCTCAGAAGCTCAGGCACTGGAGGGAAAATTTGGGGAAGTGCTCTGCTTCCTTCTGCAGCTCAGCCCATCTGCACTGCTGCAGAGCTCCCACATTAGGCTGCCCTGTGCAGCTGGGAAAGGCAGATTTGGCAGCACAGGGACATCACTGCCTGCACCTCCCTGTCCAGCCTGAGCACCCACTCACCCTTTGGCATGAGCCAAAGCCATTGTGTGGGACTGAACATGTTTCAACAGCCAGAGCCAAACCAGCCTGGGGCATTATTTGCAAGGAAGAAGAAAACAAACTAAAATTCATCTTTCCTGTCCCAGAGACAGTCTGGAGCTCCTGCTGATGGGTGATGCTCCCCTTTTGTGCAGTGTGCCCTGACCAACCCATGCTTCTCCCCTTGTTCCCTACAAACACTCCTGAGGTCAACAAGGCATAATTGCCCCATTATTTCACAGAAAAGCCATGACATCAGCAGGAAGCAGCTGCAGGTGGTATGGAAACCTCACTTAGCCCTTTTGCTGGGAGGGTAATTTGGTCTTTAAAGCTCTGAACACAACCACCTCTTTATACCTGTTTCACTGCACTTACCAGTAAATATTTGATCTCTGGGGTTTTGGTGTCTTTTTTTTTTTTCTCTTTCAGCTGAATAACTTTTATTATGTTGATCCACGTTGTTGTCTGTCTCTCTGCAATTCTGAATATGAGCCTTGCCCTTGACTGCACAGCACAATGAAAAGCCTCCAGGTCACAGCTTTCAAAACACTTGATATTGTTTTTTTCTTTCTGGAAAGAATAAATAATATTAATCTCTCTTTCAGTGTAAAGCATAAAAAGGCAAAGGCTTTCAGAGGCATGTCAAAAAGACTGGCATTGGGCTGGGAGGATTTTAAACCCATTGACTCATTTGCACAGCTTGACACAAAAATTAACTCATCTCCCAATTAGCTGAATAATTGAGGTGCATCATCAGATTTCCAGTCACATCCAGGAGACAGATTTACTGGAGAAGCCAGGTGAAACAATATTTTCCTTTTGCCTCCACATCCCAGCTGGAGCTGGCATGTTCAAAAGACAGGTACTGCCACAGTTCTGTACCTGGAGCTGAAGGCTCAGAGAGACAGCACAGGCTCAGGCTGGTCCTGGACAAGCATAAAGTACATGGTCTGCATGCTCCTACATGCAGATATTTGATTTATCCCACTCTAAAACTGTTCTGATGCAAATCCTCCCATTATTCTCTTTAACATCCTAGTTTTCAACCTTCTCTTGAGCTTGCAAGACAAAAGAGGTTAAAGAAAATTAAAACTAAAGTAACTGTGCTATTTTACTCGTCTACAGTGACATACATTATTGTCTTCTTAAATTTTCTAGCAGCTTGGAAAACAGCAGGAATTAGCAGAGGGTTTTCTAAGTGAACTAGTCCATTTAAATTAACTGCTGTTATCCGGCTTCCTTCTGGCTCCATGCTTGAAAACAGCAAATCTGACTGCTAAAAACCAGCATTGCAGCTGTGCTGGAGGTGAGAAAAGTCTGGTGCTAGGGACATTAAATGGGATTTGGAGAGAGACACCCAGTTCCATCTCCCATGACAGGTCGAGTGAGCTCAGGGATGTCATGTACAGACAAATTTCTGGGGGCAGCCACTTGCTGATGCAGATCAGCAGCCGTGGGACCCATGGGCAGGAACTCCTGGGTCATTTGCTGTGCTGAAGTGCTGAATTGCAGTCTCCCAAGTCACATTAATATCAAACTCCTGGCACACACAGACTTTCTAAATAATTGTATCTTAAATTTAATTAGAGGACCACTTCAGAAGATCAGGTGCAAGGAGCCCAGTGCAGACTGGGCACCTCAGGAAGCCTCAGTGTCTGTGGCAGCTCCTGGGAAGTCCCAGAATGGAAACAAATCCCACACCTGACACCTTGCAAGGGAAACACTGGAGCTGATACTCACTTTTCTGAATCTCACATCCAGGGTAGGAGACACAGCTTGGTTCTGACAGCACTTCTAGGAGCTTTCCTGTGTCTGGATTTTCTGAGGAAGTGTTTCAGGAGTGTCTGTTGACACCCAAAATATACACCCCTGATCCAGCTGAGAATCTCTGCATGAGACAAAGCAAAGATGACTTTGAAATCCAAGCCACTTCCTCACACCAGTGAGGAATACTCTGACAGGATTGTCTCTCAGCTGCTCTCTCTAGTTTTCCCTTCCCACTCAGCACAGAATTTCTGCAGCACAGAGGACACCAAGTGCTGCAAGGATGCAACCATGCTCCAAGTTCCACCCTTTCTGCCTCTTCAGCTGTATCCTCACAACAGCTACAGCATCTCCTGTTTAACTGCAGAACAACCTTCCCTCCTGGCTTCATAAACTCCATCACTGCACAAGCCCTTGGTGGCAGCTCTGCTGTGAAATCATGGAATAGGAAGAGGCTGTCATTCATATTTCTCTGAACCTCTGCAGAATTTTTAAAGTCATATTTCTGGATAAGGTTTAAAGGAATAAAACATCTAATTAAGAAGCATGGCCAGGCAGTCACGTAGATTAAAAGGAAGAAGAAGAAATTTCAAGGTGAAAAATTGAATCTGCTTAGATGGGCCCAAGAGAGGAGTGAAGGGCTCTGGAGGGAGAGGTGAACTTTAATTACTGCTGTCTGGTGGGAACCTCTGCCAGATACAGCCTGAGGGGCATCCTGGGCACAAACAAAGAAACAGAGCCCACTGCCAGGAAAGGACAGGTGAGAAGGACAGAGTTCTCCCCAGTTTAGTTTTAGTGCAGTAAGCTGAGACACTTCTTCTCATTTCTTCATGTTTCATTTTGGTTTTGTTTCATTCCTACCTGTGTTACTTATTCAGACATTACAAAAAATTACAAAGAATTAAGTCCTGGTAAGGAACTGATGGGTTTTGAACCTTGCATGCTTTCCAATTCAACATAGATGACCACAAGAAAAGACTTCTGGTGCTGGGGCTTGGCTTCCTACCCTTTGAAATGTCTTTTGCTTAGGATAAACAAGCAGGGAGCCCTGGCAAGGCCCTGGACAAGCCAGCTGCATCTGCATCAAGCTGCAGTGCTTCCCATGCCTGGGAAGATTTCACAATTTCTTCTTAATTATGCATGAAATATGATTTCATTCGTAAATTCAAGCCCTGTATTTTTTTTCCCCCTTGGCTTTTGCTGTTTACAAGGATTTAGATTTTAATGAGAACATCCTGTGAATCTCACTCTGCATATTCCTGGCAGTAAGCATTTATACAGAATGAGAATATCAGATTCCTCAGTTCAGTGCATTTAGCTAAAGAAGGGGACACTGTGTGTCTGCAAGGAGGTTAAATGGTTGGCACTTCTCTTTCCTTAACCTGGGAAGAAAATTTACAGTTGCTGTTCAAAGTAATTAAGGCTCTAGGCTGGGACAGTGTGTACTGTGCTCCTTATTGCAAACCACCTCCTTACTACATTCGGATTGGCTCCCACTGCTTTTATCACTAAGTTTACGTTCATGGAGTGCACAAACACAATTTTTTTAGTTAGAAAATGAAGCCCAGACTTGTTCATTGCAAACAGTGGGAATTACCTACAGCAGGTCCATCACTTAACAGCAGGAACTGGCCACGTGTTCAGTCCAAAACTGTACGTGAGAGCAAAGATGTTTTTATAAAACAGCAAAAACTTTCTACAAAATACAGGATCTCAAAGCTGCCAGATCCAGAGTCCTCCCTGTGTTTCCTAGAGCTGTAAGGTTACTGCACCAGTAAGAACCAGTCTGGGCTGGATGCAGTGCAGCACAGCCAAGAGAAGCCTTTGGTACCCCCTCCTCTGTCTGCTCAGACCTGACAAGGGGAGGCAGCCTTGGGTTTGATGGGAGATGTCCTGCAGCCAGCTCCAGACTTCCTGTGCCCTGGCACTCAGGATGCCTCATTACCTGCTCCTGATGGCACCTCACAACACACCATTGCCTCGCTTCTTATCACTTTCACCTCTGTCCTGCAGTGTTCCACCTGTCCCCCTTGGCAGCACACATCACAGTGACACATCCTCAGAACACCCGATGCTGCTCAGCCATGGAAATCCCTGCTTCCCTTCCAATCCTACCTCCACTCCCCTCCAGTCTCATTTTCCTCTTCATCTACCACAGAAAAACAGCTAAATCGTCTGCTTGTCTCTCTGTTAAATCTTATAACACTTACATTGTTGGAGTATAGGAGATCACAGCTCAACAGCAGAGGAGGTGTTATTATTGCTATTTTTTTCAGTATGTTGCATCATTCCTCACAGCCCAAAGCATCTCTGTGGGTGACAGGATTTGTTGCTCAAATTCAGGTGTAAATATGCTGCAAATATTTAGCAAAGCATAGTGAATTGTCTTGTTAATATGCTGGCAGAGAGGCACAGCCTCTGACTGCTGTCTGAGCAGTTTTCTGAGTGGTTGCAGCAGAGCAGGCAGCAGCATGTTCTGCTGTCTGGATTTTAGGAAAAGGGTGATTTTACCAATGAATGCTACCCTCCAGTCCCTTTGAGCACTGGCACAGAGGTGCCAGCAACATTCCTCCAAATATTGCACACAAGAGATGGGTTGTGCCCCAGCAGCACCTACTTTTATTGCTGGTCCCAAGTCACACTGAAGCTGCTGAATAAATCAGAGC
Organism: Oenanthe melanoleuca; assembly: GCF_029582105.1. Classification (NCBI taxonomy): domain Eukaryota; kingdom Metazoa; phylum Chordata; class Aves; order Passeriformes; family Muscicapidae; genus Oenanthe; species Oenanthe melanoleuca. The sequence goes on from NC_079345.1 coordinate 4,218,273, forward strand.
AAGGGGAAAAAGGTGGTTGAGGTTGGAAGTGAAGGGCTCATGGGAAAGATCAGTGAGTAGCTCTGCTGCCTGGAATAAATTGGATCATCAAAATCACCCTTGAACAGGCAGAGAGCAACCAGCCTAATGGCATGGAGGGGTCACAGAAACTCCTTCTTCCCAGAAGATACCAGTGATATTTGGCACAGAGAAATTCTGTGATGCTGAAACAGCTTGTGAGACAGCCCATGGGGAATCCCAGCTCATTAGTGTAAAAATTAAGACACTTAAATGCTTTGGTATTGAAAAGTTAATTACTGCAGCAGGAATTTGTTAGATGTAGAAACATCCATTAAGAACCAGGAACAATCCAAGCTACAAGAGGTCTTCAAAAGGTTAAGGAAACCAAGCCTGAAGAGCTTCCAGTTCTCCATGGAAGCATTTGCTTTATGTCCAGGGCCTCCTGCAATAGCAGCACACATGGGATGCTGCCCTGGCCATCCTGCAGGCATCACTGGTGCTCTGGCAGCATTCCTGCCAAGCTGCATGTGTGCCAGGAACAAACTAATGGATTCAAATAACTGCCCATTCCCCAAAGGAAAGCCAGCATTTGCCTCCACTCCTCCCAGCAATAAAACACTCAGATGGAGGCAGATCTAACACAGCTCTGGTGTCAGGTGCTGTCCTGTTTGTGCACACAGCACTGGAGTCACTCTGGAAAGAGAAACATTCACACATCCAGGTAGGATCCTGCCAGTGCTGCCCCAGGCTGGGATGGAGCCAGGATCAGCCTCACATGGCTGTCCCTCCATGCTCTCCACGGTAATCCTGCTTCTGTACAAGATGTACAGCTGCAGGCTGAGCAGCTCAGGGCAAGGATTCTTCAAGACCAGCCCAAATCAAGACCAAGCAGCAGCTTTGGGGAACCAGTTTCTGTGGTGGCAACAGTGATCTCAGTGACAGGAGACCATCAAACCTTAACAGATGGCAACCACAGGCAAACCCTCCTCCATCAGCCCTGCTTCCCCTCTCACCCAGGTACAACTGCCAGAACAGAATGTCCCCCAAGCACTGTGGAGTAACAGGAGAAAACCAAAAGCAGGCCCTACACTCAGTGGATACCAGGAGGTTGTGCAAACTTCACGAGGAAGATTAACCTGTTCGGAGGAATTGTGTTTTTCTAAGTCAATTCCCTCAAAATGATTGGGACTATTTTCTGTGGGCACTGGATATTTTTTTGGAGTAAGGTATGCAAAAGGTTTCAAGAGCTGCCTCTCAGCTCACACAGTCAAGAAACCCCCTCTTCCTTCCAGCCACAAAGATTCACATCTTCAGTCATTAATCCTGTAACAGACAGACAGTGGGATGCTAACATCACATCCTACAGTTAAAAGTCCCAGATAGCATTAGGGTGAAAGCCCATAATTCCTTCCTTCCTCATACAGTAAGTCTGTGATCCTTCAAAATGCTTTCAAGAGGCTTTAAACCAACTAACAACACAAACAAAAATAAAAAATCCACTTCACTCAGCTCGTGCACCTCAGCACCAGCAAGGACAAAACCTCTCCCAGGCCAGGAGTGCCTGTGTCTCCTCTGCACAAAACACCTTGATGGATTTCAGCTTTCAGCTCTGACTGGTACAAGGCACATCCATCACACTGTCCTCAGTCAGGCTGAGGCACCCTTTCCTCCCTGGTGCCCAAATTCAGCAGACTCCAGTGGAGCTGGCTCCCCTTGAGCACCTCCATCCATTACAGTGCACATGGGTCTGTCACCACGTCCCATTTGCTTCTCCACACCATATGTTAAACCTGCAGGTTGAGCACAATCATTTATCTTCTTGTTTTTAACATCAGTCCTTTTTTGAATGTTACAGTTAGCCTTTTCCTACCCTTAAGGACACTTACAAAATGCAGAGGGAGCAATGGCATGGCCCAAAGTCATGGGTTTGGGTCACTGCTGGTGAGTGTATCCTGTTTTGGGGATGTTTTTGTGGGGTTTTTGGTTGGTTGGTTGGGGTTTCTGAAGCTTTGAGAGCAGTGCTTCTTGCTCTAAGGCAACACATTTGCAACCACAGTGGCAAGATTTGGGGAAAAGGGATATAAACCACACTGTACTGCATGAAGATTAAATTCAAACCACACTATGAAACAGCCAGCTCCCAACATGAACTTCTAACACATTTCTAGATGATAAAACATTTTCAAAAATGCTTTTAAAAAGTTTTTAAAGCCTATCACTCCCCTAATTCATCTATACCAAGCACACAACATGATTGCATTGCTGTCTATACATTAGAACACTGTTAATTAAAACTGTCTGCTCTGCTTTCCCCAGTTCATCCTTTTAATTAACTTAGTGCTTTAGGATTTTGCTCTCCAGGCAGTGACTGGAGCAGGCTGTCCAGAGAAGCTGTGGAAGCCAGGTTGGATGGTTTAGTGGAAGCTGTCCCTGCTCAGGGCAGGGCTGGAATGACATGAGCTTTAAAGGTCCTTTCTGACCCAAACCATTCTGGGATTCTATGAACTGAATTTTTCTGAGAAAATAAAGGCAAAAAGATGCTTTCTGAGATGCACAGAATCCATAACACTGATTCCTAACCCTTTGTCTAAAAAGATAGGACTTGCCCACACAGCAGGGGAATAAATCACCCCTGGGCCATTCTCTGACCCATCCTCTTCATCCTGAGGGCTTTTTTGGCTGTGTCATGCACACACTACAGATTTCCTCTCACACCAGTGGATTGGTGTCAGTGCTGGCTGCTGACAGTGCAAGCCCACAGGAAGGACAGACAGACAGACAGACAGCAGTGCCTTCTCTCACAGATTGCTGACATGTAGATTACTATGGCTAAAGGCCAAAAATTTCTTTTTCCATTAAACCAAGTACACTGTGATATTCTTTCCCCCAAAGAAAGAGAGCAAAGAAGTCAGGAGTGCCAGGCTTGTGTGGGTGATGTGGGAGTGCATTGCTTCACCAGCATCTCCCCTTTCACAGGGTGTGGAAACAGGAGAATTGTGTCTCCCATCACCCAAAGCAGGTCAAGCTTGGAGCACCCACCCCTGTCCTCACCACAACACCCCATGTGCTCTTTCTTCATGGGATGGGATGATACAGGACCAAGTGTAAAACTTCAAAGTAAGCAAATTTATCACAGGTCACAGCCTCTTAAACGACACTTTAAAAAGTCAGGTGTTGAAGGAGGTGGTGGAAGGTCAACCTGACCCAGAGTGTCACTGGAGCTGAATCTGCCCAAACACAATTCCTGAGAATCATCTTTCTTCCTTCCCTTTATACCAGTCACTATAATCTTGTTTTCTTTCTGTCTTCCATCCTCACACCCCTTGATCTTTGCTCCATATTCTGGCTCTTATTTTAAAATGTGTCACTCAATACCACAAGGGAAAAGTCCCAAATCAGGGAAACATGGCCAGAATGTACAACTCACAGAAGACAAACAGTTTAATAACAGATCATTTCTGAAGGGCTCTGTGAAAGAGCAGACACCCTGCACCTCCAGACCCCTCCTGGTTTAGCAGGCTGGCAGCAAAGGCCATGCTGCCCCCACCAGGATTTGGAGCCATCCTTTGACCACTGAGCTGTCCCCCCTTTCCTCACTCACAGCAGATACTCAGATCCAAATTCTTAGCTCCCAGGATTAGTTTCCAGCTTGTCCAGAGCTTTTTCCAGAGCTACAGGCAACTACATGAGCAGGGATATAAACTTGGATCATTTAACCTACATATTCCAGGCATGAAACCTGTGGAGACTGTTTATATCACTGTAATTACTTTCATACAGGTTGTTAAAGTCAGATTCATTATCTTAGGTTACAATGACCTGTAAAACATGCTTAAAACCCATTTATCCTATTAAAGGGATTTAAAACTCGCCTCCTTTCATGAGATGTCAGAGATGCTTGATTTATGGTTTGGTCATGCTTTAAAAGTAAAAGCAATTACCTCTCTTGCTATGGTAAAAGCCCAAGGTTGCCAGAATTCATCTGTGATTGAACAGCAAGAGCTCTGATGTTCAGCTGGGCTGATGTTCAGCACTGGCTGTGGAAATCCAGCACTGCAGGGAGCCCTGCACAGATCCTGCCAGCACCAACTGCACCCCAGGGTGCTTTGTGCAGGGTGTTCCCTGCCACTGGCAATACTTTCCATTTAAGCATCCTCAGACTTTTGGGAGAACAAAAAAAAAAATTAAAAAAAAAATTCCCCACCCAATTTCCTCACAAGTGCCAAGGTTTTTTTATTTGAACCCTTTTCCTTTGAAGCCTGCATGAGTTGGATTTCAAGTTAATTTCTCTGAGAGTTCCTAGAAATATGACTCTGATGCACAATGCCCTCAGGGGTTGCATCATTTTAGGAATCCAGCTGACTTCCAAAACACAGACATAAACAGGGGAAAACAGACAACACTGTGACCCAGAAAAGATCCCAGAATCAACCTCTTCAGGAAAAATATCAGAATTCACACATTTGTCCCAAATATGCTGCAAATATTATCAGTGCCCAGATGGGTGCTGATGGCCACTCTTGGCTTCAAGCAAATCAAATATGACCCATTTTGGTTGTACCTCTGCAATGCTGTGCCCAGGCTAGTAAATTTACAGCAAAACCAGAGTGTTTTGACATCACAGAGACCTGAAAACATCCTCTTGAAACAAAAAATACATACAAAAATTCTAAAACCTTTTCATATGCAGCTATAAACAAAAAAAAAAAAAACCCTTACACATGCCAGAGGAATATGGGAATTATTCCCTCTTTTCTGAAGATAGCAGGGACTCATATGGGCAAAATCTGAAATACTTTCGTTTAGAAATAATTACATTTATGTTCATACTCATTAAATCAGACAAAGTGACTGTTACCTTTCTCCCCATTGCTGTTTTTGGCACCTCCTACAGAGCTTGAAAGCAGTTTTAGGATTAATCCTGCATGAGTTTGTAACACTCAGTGACCTGGAGCTCCCCATTCTCCTGCACCACCTCTCCCAAACCCCTGTCAGAGCTCTCATCTGAGCACACTTTAAACCTTCTCAGCCCTTTTCCTTACCTCCAGCCACACACCAGCACTCCATGAAATGCAGGGTTGGTCAAGTGGCCACCAAAATTTCCCCACCACGGCCAGGCAGTGACACACCCACGAAAACACAATATTTTACCCACCTTGATGCAGGGATATATCAGGCAGGGCTGCCCTCAGGGGCCCCATGAAGAGGGGAAATGGAGCCAGAATAAAAGAATTTATTTTAAAAAATGCTTTGTAACTCTCCTTCTGTCTCCCCAAAGCTGCAGATCTTTAAATCAGTTCCTCATGTGCAGGCAGAGCAATGAATGCAGAGCAGGAGAGGGGCACCCCCAGGACACCAGCCAGGGAATTCCTTTGTTAAAATATCCAACAGCATTTACTTCTTGGTCCCAAACTTCATTCCAGAGGCTGGATCAGAGGGATGTGTTTAAAACCTGCTCTTTAATCATGATTTCCACAGTTTATAACCCCTTTTTACTCCCTACACGTGTTTGTAGCATATACACACTCAATTACTGGGGGGCATTAAGTGATCTTTTAGACTATTATTCATCCTTCTTTTTTAGGGTCACAGCCAATTTCTTCAGCATCTCAGATGCTTTTCCTCACACCACGTGCATTTTTTTAAAAATCTTACTTTGAAAATAGGCCCAAATCACAATAATCCATTTGGGGTTTTTAATACAACAGTTGCCACTGATAAAACTCAACATGCTCTCTTCCCACTCCCCAGACACCTTTGTATCAGACCAGCCTTTATGGTAAGCAAAGGACCATAATACCCAGACATTTGTCCTGGAGAGCACCAGCCAATGTCTAACTAACATCCACAAACACCTCCAATTTATTCTGCAGTTCTGCCACTCTCACCATTGGGATTATTTGCAGTGCAAGCCATTAGCAAAAGAAATTTACTTCTAATACTACAGCCCATTAAGTGACACATAATTCAATAATGTGTTACAACAGAATTATCTTTAAAACACAAAATAAGATCCCTGTAGGAGCAAAACAATAACAATCTTTGATATAGCAATTATTAGAGGCCTGCTGAAATATCTTTGTAGTTAGGTGAAGAAACATAAAATGACTATTTAGAACAGAAATTTCCTGGGAAATAAAAGTTTAAAAAAATAAAATAAAGTCAAAACTTCCAAATAAATGCCTAATTTAATATGTCTGCAATGTGCAAGATAACATTCCAAGGGGAGAAAAAAAAATACATTTTATAACCACAGCCAAATAACAAAGCAACAATTAAAGATTGTTATGGAGATTGTGAGGTAAAGCAGCTGACTGACTGCTAAGACAAATTTCAGTTGTATAGTGTGCCTTGGGGCAAAATTCCAGCCTGCTGAATTTACACCCAAGTTGGGTGTAAAGGGAAAAACAGGCACCTCCATCCACGATGGAGATGAGCTCCCTGGCAGCACCACCCTCAGCCTGGAGGCAGCCAAACCCCAAACCCTCAGGCTGCCCCCCAGATCCACACTCACCTTCCCTTCCAGCTCACAAGCTGCCTCTGAGCCCACTGGCACCACATCCTGCCCAAAACAGGGCATCAAAACCTCCCCACCCTTCCCCCTCAGTGCTCTCCTGCTGTGGGAACAAGGGAGGGACTGTAGCACTGATCCCCAAAAAGCACCAAGGGTGAGATGAGACAGAGTCACAACCATCTGGTTACTAAATATTATATTCTTTTATTACACACTTTTTTCTGACACATCAAAAAATTAGGGAAATAGATAAAGGAAGAAACTGGGGGGCAGAGAGAGAGAGAAATAGTCTCAGATTTCCTGAGTTCAAAACATTGGGTACATTTCCTGCAAGGAAAGCAAAAGTCTGCAACCAGGGCACTGACACAAACCCACAGGTGATAAACCTCAGCAGCAAAAGCAGCTATTGTGACAAAATGTACAGGACAGGAGGGTTCCCCCACTGGCCCCAGCCCTCTGAGCATCCTCTGTGAATTTACAGGAGTCTTGCATTGATGTAACAGACACAGGACAGTGATAGAATAAGTACCAGAGTTACAAATTAAATAGTGATTTTGTCCAGTTGAGTGCAAGAGCACATCACACAAGTAGGATTATGACAGAAGAGTTGGGAGTTGTTGAGAAAGGAAAGGAAAAAATATGTCTACATTTAAAGCTCAGGATGGGATCAGTTCTAGTTTTTCATCACCAGAAAAGAAATGCATCTTGTCAAAGACAGGACATGTGGCCAAACCATGGGACTCAGGGGGTGAGGATTTCTTTCAAAATATCACAGCCTTTCAAAGCCCAAGGATGTGACAGACAATGCAGAAAGGGAGTAAGGTAGGAAAAATACAGGTGAGTTATCCAAGCACTGGGGGTTTGGCAAGGGGTTTATGGTATGGGGCACCAGGGAGGGCACCTGGTGTGGAATTAGGGAAGGGAAGCAACCCCCATCTATCAGAATTTGGACACTGGACTCCAGCAAAGCCACATGAAGATTGACTGATCTTAGGTGAGCACAAACTCTCCCCAGAGCAGAGGGAGACACAAGAAGGTATCAGGAGAAGTGGGCAAAAAAATTAATTCTTTGTAAACCCAGACTTGAGTAAGAAATTGTACAAAAAGCAGAAGTGACATCAGAGTTTACTAATAATTAGATAAGCACAGGAATATACAGGCAATACACAGAATGACCCAGACAGATCAAGTTAGCAGCTGATACACCCACTATAACTATTTTTATTACTTGTAGGAAGGAAATTATTTATGTCTTCATAAAGACCTTGATCTGTTTCCCTCCCTCCCAACAACTAATTTATCTTGCTTATTCTGGCAAAGAGAACATGTTACAAACTTTAAAACTGTACATAACAAAATTGGGAGGGGGTGGGGGGAGGACAATCATTTCTCAAATTCAACAGCAGCAGAACAAAACCAGCAGATCCCAACACATTAGGCTGAAGCTGTAGAGAAAGAGACTTGCATTACACAGCTCAAAGTCTCTTCAACAATAGGAATATATTTAACTTCTTACAAGATTTAAGGGGTTTTGGTTTTGCTTCAACAAAACACGTTCTGCATCTCTCTGTGCTGGTGATGCCTTTAGAAGCAGACAGGAACTATGTAATTTCATGAGGTACCTTACACAGAAAGCAGGATACAAAGACAACAGGAAAACACTGAAAATGCCCCATCTGGGAATAGCTTTCTACTTTTGTTTATCCACTGCTTTTCCCAAACATTACTCTTAACAGAAAGATTTTCCTCTTTGCAAGGCAGAGTCAAAGCAACTTAACAAAGACAGAATTAGTAGCAGTGTCTGTACAGAGTTCTTCCAGTGAGATAAACACCAGTGGACACCTCAGAGGTCCTTGCCTTCCTCTCCTGATGTTCTCAGCTCCCTGGGCACAGAGGCAGCACTCAGCATCCTGCTGATGAAGAAGTCGTAGAACCAGAGGGGGAAGCAGCAGAAGATGCAGAGGGGGATGTAAGCCCCCCTGCCAGGGGTGTAGAGCCCCTGGGGGCTCCTGGCCAGCAGAGCATGCAGGACAGAGCCCAGCACGGGGGACAGGTCAGGGGCACAGAGGGAGGGCAGGTGCAGGAGGTAATTCCTCAGCCCCAGCAGATACTCCTCTCCATAGGCCTGCCTGGTGTCTGCTGGGAGGTTTTCCAGCAGCTCCTTCTCCTGCTGATCCCACTGCTCAGCTGTGCCTTCGATACCTGCAACAGCACAGCAAGGGGGTTGGGGCTGGATTTAAATGAAATAGATCTGCAATTAACAGTCAGAGCTGATCTACACTGGGTCAGTGAAGAGCAGCACCACAGCTGGTCAGCAGCCAGTGCTTTTAGCTGGAAGAGGAGGAAAAGCACAAGTACTTTGTGCTGCACAAAAAGCACAAAGGTCATGCCCCATTTGGCTCCCTGTTCTACCTAAAAATGCTCTCTCACAGCCAAATCAACTTTGTTTTTACCCCCTCTCCTTCCCACTTTGCCATTCTGTCCCAATTAATTTTGTGGACGTTTCCAATCAGTATTTCATTTAAATAACTGAGGAGAGAGGGAAACTAAGATGAACAGGATTCATTTGGTATGGCCAAGTGCTAAGCTGCCCTTTCACAAGAGACATTAGTATTTCAATAACTAGTTTCCTGAAGGATTAGCCTTTTATTAAGACAGATTTAGAATCATAATCGAATCTATTTGTCCACCCCATAATGTGGGAATGAAAGCAGGGGCTTTTCCAATGGAATTATTGCCTAACTACCAAAGATTAAGCATTGCAAATAAAGAAAAAAAAATCATTTAAATAAGTATTTAAATCTCAAATCCCAGGACTCAATTTTACCCATAAACCTGAGAACAGCTAAGCAGGGCCCTGAAGGTGAAGCCTCAGGCAGGTTCCTTTGACCACATAAAACTGTCAGAACACAGAGCCCCTTCCCAGGAGAGGAAGCACTCAGGGAAGTACCATTTTATGAAAAAGGCCAATTTGATTGACATTAAAATTGCTCTGGGCAGGGCATGGTGTGCAGTCAGGGCATGTGCAGCAGGACATGAGTCTGGAACCTGGACAGGCTGTGCTCAGTTAAAGGAGGAGAATTTGGAACAGAAAGCAGCAGGAGCACATGGGGAAGGAGAGGAGAGGAAAGATCAGAGGATTCTGACAGCAAGCAAGCAGGATGACAGGAACTGCTGCAGATACTGCCATGCAAGATAGAGCAGCTCAATAAAGAGAGCTCTGATATTGAGGGAGGGTGGTGGGGAGCTGAAGCTGCCAGGCAGGACAAGTGAGCCAGAACACTCAAACTGGCCCCACAGCCGGCTCAGAGCTGGAGCAAAGGGAAAGCTCCAGCTGCCTGGATCCTGCCCTGCCTCAAATCAGACAGCTCTGCCCAGCAGAGGGGAGGCAGGCAGTGAGCAGAGCTGGAGGGAGCATCTCTCACAAAAGATGCTGAACTTCACCTCCACAACCCAACAAAGAATGGGAAAAAAGCCCTGAGAATCACTCAGGGCTCTGTTTGAGGCTGCTGAGCCAGAGGGAAAGAGGAGAGGCAGAAAGAACAGCCCAAAACATCAAACACCAACCTGTTCTGAAGCCTGATGGATGAATGGCCATGACTTTAATGCCCCATTTGGAAAGCTCTTGCCTCATCACTCCAGAGAACATGGACAGAGCTGCTTTGGATGCCCCATATGCAGCATACCTGGGTAGTGGAATGCCTCCTGCAGGAGCAATAGAAACCTGGTGAACCTCGGGAGTGGCTCTTCCCAGCCTTTATTTTCATGATTTAGAAGGGAGATTGTAGCACAACCAAAATCATGCCTCACTCCCTGAGGTTAAAGACAAGTCAGTGAGTTAATAACTTCTTGCTAGAGGTTAATAAAGAGTGAAAGTTGTAAATGAGCAGTTGCTTACACTCAGTAACACTGGTAAGACACCTTGTAGGGCAGAAAAAATAAACTGGACTCTATTTAAGGGTAAAAATTGCTGAAAGTTATGACTGTTGACTTGAGAAACACAGAATGTTTTAGTTCATATAAATAGTGAAGCAGTAGTTTTATCCTCCTGTTCTTGTCACTGTAACACAAATTTCAAGCCCCTACAATAAACCACAGAACACAGTAAGTAATCTCAATTCCATCTTTATAAGCTTTCTTTCCTGTTCTTTCTGAAAAGGCCAGAGAAAATAATGCAAGAGTGAAAAAAAAACCTCTGTGGACAAACCAAAGCTGGAATCACACCCCACGAGTGACAGGACTTCCTGAGACCCAGCACAGGGGCAGATCCCCTGCCTATAGTTATATTCCAGCTTTTCAACCCCAGAAACATTTGTTCAGAGGGGAAAGCTAACAGAACACACAGTACATTTACAAAAACAAGCTTTCAGAAAACACTATCTTCCAAATGCAGAGATTTCCTCTGTCCCAAATAGCACTTCTTCAGTGCTAGAAAAATACAAACATGCTTTGATTTGAGCATCTTCCTCAGCCCTCCCTCTTCCCCCCATGAGGCTGGTGTTACACCACACCATCACAGGCTGTGCAGGGAACAGAATGGACAATCCTTTCCTTGAAGGAATCCCTCTTTCTCCAGCCTGCAGGGGCAGGTGGGCACATCCTGCTTCTGCTGCACATGCTACACATTCATCTCTGTGTGCTTGAGTGTGTTAAAGAAAACACCCCAGGTACAGGGGAGTTTTCAGATAAGCCACTCTTGGGTATTGTACTGGGATGACCAAGCTATCACAGGGGCTGTTTACACAGAGCCATTCCCTTGAAGAAGTCAGGCCATTTATATGTTAATTATTCCTCTGTATGCATCTGAATAAGCTGAATTGGTTTGAGCCAATTGAATCACATACTTTTCCCTCTGAGGTCAGGCTAACCTGAGCCCAGTTAAATGAGCCCTACACAGGCAGGAATAGATTCAGCACAACGAGACCTCACTAACTTCTCCACTAATGTTTTACCAAAGGACCCCCAGACCCTGAGTTAAGAGGAAACTCTCCACCCAAACCAGCCTGTGTGCAACAACATCTCTGCAAACAGAGTTTAAGCAGGGTCATTATCAGCTCCTACAAAGGCAAACTACTCAGCACAGGGAAAAATGCATTTACCCCTTCAAGGCAGTTTGGGGATTCTCACCAGGAGTTCCCAAAACACCCACAGGGAGAGCTTCACTTGGGTGCACAGAGGAAATGGGCCTAAGCAGCAGAAAGGTTCTGATAATTCAGTCCTGATTTCTCAGAGTGTCAGCAATGAACCACAAACACAGACATGCAAATACAGAGGATATCTGGGATTATAAAGCGCAAACAGTGCCAGAGCCAGGCTGCAGCCACATCCTCAGCATAAGGAAAACACCTCCACAAGTCACCCTAGCAATGCAGCAGGATTCACTCCAGCTGTGCAGAAGGGAAAAGAAGCATGTGGGGAGCCCATGACCCAGCAAATCCCTAAGAGATATTATTCCAAAATACTTTCCAGCAGCATGACCCCCTGCCTCTAGCAGGTCTCATTTTCAAAGGAGCATTCTTGCTCCTCAGCTGTTGGCTACCAGATACTGCATTACTGTATTACATTAGTTCCTACAGCTTAGCATCTCAGCTGTCCTCCTGGAACAGAAGGTCATGTTATAAAGCATATATATATAAAGCAAAATGTTAATTTTAAAAAAGGTTTTGGATTTTTTTTTTTCATGGAAAAATATCACTTTGCTAATAAGCTAGGCCAAAGTATTTCAAAGACATCCAAAGTATTTTTAAAGAACTGTAAACACACTGCTCCCAGGTTATCAGCAGATAATCACAGTCTGAGGTGGTCACAGACTGAACATGTTACAGATACCTGTGATGTATCACCCATCTTTATGGAAGCTCACAAAGTTATCACTCATGGCATCTAGAACACAAGATCTGAATTCTACTGGGATTTTTTGTCACAGCAAATATTTAGCCACATTAAACTCTTCTTTCGAAGTTGTTTTATGGGAGCAGTGTCCCAAACTAAAGAAAAACCTGGATTTATTACCCTAACATTTATTCCCTGGGTGCATTGACAACCCAGACCAACCACCACCTTCCTTGGCATTAGCTCCAGGACTCGATTTGGTGCTTTAGCTCAGCTCACCTGCCATGCTGGACATGTTCACCAGCCTCCCCTGGGATTTCCTGAGCAGTGGCAGGAAGGTCTTGGACACCTGCACAGCCCCAAAGAAATTCACCTCCATGCAGTGCCTGTAGGTGCTCATGGGGAGCAGCTCCCCATCAGCAGGGAAGCCCAGGATTCCAGCATTGTTCACAACACCCCAGAGCCCTGGAAGAGAAAGCACAAGGCTGTGACACACCAGGAAAACAGCTCCAGGATTACACCAGGAGCTGGATGGTGACCAAACACAGATGATCTGCAGCTGCTGATGCACATTCCCCACTCCTTGACCAGCCACTCCATCTTCCAGAAGTCACAAGGACACAAACACCCAAGACTTTACCCTGGAAACGTCCTACACACCACAGTGCACCAACAGCAAAGAGATGCACTTGCTGAGCTGGACTTGCACTGTGAAGGGGGGAGGAAAAAGCTGTACCTGCATTTTGCAGCTTCTCTGAGACTGTCAGGAAGGCCTCCTGGACCTGAGTGGTGCTGGTGACATCCAGCTGCAGGACACAGAGCCTGTGGGAGCAGCTGCGCCGCAGCTCCTCAGCCCCAGGGCCATCCTTGTCCAGAACCCCAGCAAACACAACAAAGCCCAAGCTGTCCAGGTACTTAGCCAGGGCATGTCCAATCCCAGTGTCACTTCCTGAAAGCATAAAATAAAATACATGGAAAGTTGGTCAGTTCGACACCATCATTAAAAAAAAATAAAATAAATACACACATTGGGAAGCCACGCAAATATAAATAAAAATTTGATGATAAAGCCCCTGAAATGCATATGTCAGAAGAAAGAAAGGCTCAGATCTGAAGTTTGAGGAGATGGATCTTTAAATGTTCTTCAAAGATTGACAGGCCATGTTCTCCTGACCCAGAGCTGGTGCAACCAGCTCACCCTCTGCCACTGACAGATGCTCTGATTTTACACATAGACAAGAAATAAAGCCCTACTTTGGTTTTAGAAAAATACTCAGACTGAAACATGATAAGAAAAGTATCTAAGAGGAAAAAAAAAGAGCAGAAAAAAAAACCCCACACTAATGTTTTAATTTGAAATCTCCAATGGGCAAAGCAATCATAAGGCTTTCAAATTCAAATTCTTGGATTCTATTTCTTCTTTCCAAGAAGTAGCAGTATTTCATTCACACATCCACCACACAGATCCCTCAGATAATCACTTTTTATTACAGACTGTTACCAAGCCAAAACTAAGCAACTGTTGCTTTACCTGCAAAGCATTCCAATGCTTTCAGAAGCCAAGAAAGCTCTCAAATGACATTTTTGTGCTAAATCAGCTATTGAATCCATGCAAATTACTCCATAAGGAAAGAAACTTGTCACCCATGTCCCCACCAAGCCTCCCAGTGAAGTGACACAGGTAGTGACAGTTTATAGGGGCTGTGCTTCAGGAGCTTTGCAGAGGACAAAATTAGGAGGAAAAATAGGAGTTTAATAAATTAATACAGTTTTTACACTGTAAAGCATCAGCCTGTTCCACAATACTGCACCAGGTCCTCCACTGTAACCACAGCACAGAAAGCTCCTGGATGCTGCTCCAGAATCTCCTGTAAAAACAATTTACTACATCAATGTTGAGTTTCCAAACCCTGGAAACCTGAATGTGAGACAAAGGAACTCCTGTCAGATATTTTTTTTTCTATTTTCTTGTTTGTGAAAGAGTTGCAATACTCCCTGCTTAGCCCTACTATAAACTTCTGAGGGTTCCTCTGTGATTTTGGCACACCATGAAAGTTATCAGTTATTCACAGGTCTGCTCCTACATTCAAAATATGTAGTCAATAGAATTTGACTGCCAAAGAGACTCATCACAATCATGTAAGATGCTCTTTTCTACATTCTGTCTTTTAACTGGGGCTTTAGTCCTGAAAGGTGAAAAATATTAATTCCAAGTGGCTTGAAGAAAACATGTACTAAATGTCTGGATCAATCAGTGCATCTTGAAAAAGTAGAAAATAATTATTCATGCTCTATTTAACTCCTAGGGAGAAAAAAAATCAGTTTTTTGGCATTTTTGAAGTCTGCAATTTGCTGAAGATGCACCACAGCTCTACCAATATCACATTAAGCTTCTCCAGTCCTGACCTGACAGAACAAACCTGCATTCTTTGAATTCCCTAGAGAGACATGAAGAAGCCTGTAAATACCCCAGACACTACAGATTTCTAACTTTGGGGGTAGGGTGATTTTCCTTCTTCTTTTAGTGAAAAACCCTTATTTTAGATCAAATTCTTTCTCTTTCATCATTCCCAGCAAGTACACAGCCACATATTACCTAAGTTTTACAATGCAGTTTTAACTTGAAAATGGGCAGAATACAATGAAACTTGAACTTGGGATGGGCATTGCAATCCAAAGAAAGCAATAAAAGTTGTTTTTATCATTGCCTGATGCTGGGCTTGTCCCTGTTATTTTTATTCCAAAACAAATCTGATTTGAGTTTCTGACCTGTTATTGAAGTCCAGAGAAGCTTTACTCTTCCAACTCCTAGAATTCAAAGAGTCTCCATAGGGGAAAAAAGAAAAAAGATAATTCCCTCCCAATCACATTCTTGCTTCTACACCAAAAGTAATTTGTGGGTTATGAGAAGACTTATTTTAAGGAAAGCAGTCACTATTGACTGTGACTGACCTATTGCTGAGAATTTACAATTAACTCATGCTTGAACATGCACCAAATCACAAAGAATGGAAAGACCAAATTAACTGGAGAAATTCCTCCCACTGCACACAGACTAACCAGGGACAGAATTTCACCACTCCTGTTACTTCAGATTTTGGCAGTAATTTAATTTTTAGGGAAGGTGGCCATTTGCCACTAAAGTGTTTGCATGCCAGGAGTTTCTGTTTAAGGAAGTTTGAGCTCTTGCTCCCAACTAGAGGATGCACAGCAGAGTTTCAGCAAAGGCTTGGAGCCTGCTCACAGTTATCCATGTGAAAAAGCATTTTGACCACTGGACACAGTTTTTTTCCCTTATCCCTGGTACTCAGGGAACTGCTGGTTTAAACAAACAATGCAGAGCAGCACTGGTGCAAGGAACATCCCAAGAGGAGCAGAAAGCATGTGACAGAATCCAGGGAGAGCAGCAGAGCTCCAGCCCCTGGCCCAAGGCTCACAAGGAAAATGTGGCAGCTGCTCAGGACACAGACTCATTCCTCAGCCCTGCAGGGCTGAAAGGCAGAGGGAAAAAGAAAAAATAATTAAAATCACCCCTTTCCACCAAGTGCATGCCTGAGGTCTTGTCTAAACTGGAGAAATGACACCAAAATCTGCATAAAGGCACCTTGCACCTGCAAATGCACAGGGACACACATCCTGTGGCTAGTGTGGGGAAGAATACCACAAACAGAGCAATTTAACCAAAATTCATGTTGAGTAAAACTTCTGTCTCACTTGATGGAGAGTTTGATGGATTGCATAGGATTCCAGTAAAGACAAAGAAGAGCCTCCTGAAATTAATCAGCTGTCAGATGTCCAGACTTGCATTTCTTCAGGACAGTTGCAGTACAGATACAAGGAAAGCACATTCCCTTACTGGACCATTCCCAAATGTCCCTAACTCCCTTATACTGCTCTAATTCACCTTCCAGAGTAGATAGACTCCCAGAGAGTGCTTTTTCCTCAAGATTTGCAGTCTGACAAAGAGCAAGGAGATGCCCAAGTGCAAGCACATCCCCTGAGTCTGCAGGGGTGGGAAAGGATTGCTCCCTGTTCCCCACACCAATATCCATCTTCATCTGACACACCTGCAGGGAGAATCCCAGCTGGCAGATAAACTGCAAGGGGAGAACTTGCTGCTGATCTTGTCCTCTCTCAACTTTTATACTTAATCCCTGTATTAAAGCTTGCTAGGCAAATCTAAATTATTTCCAGGTGTCCCTATAAAACAAAATGAAATTCTGCTAGAAATTGCTATATAAACCAAAGCAACTTAATTCAGCATTCCAGAGGGGAAAAAAAAACCACAGAAAATAAAACCCAGCAAATTAAGAGTGTAAGAAACAGTAGGCAGGCACTCCAGTTTAAAGGTTTGATTAACACAAATAAGAAACATATAAACAAACAACACCTGAAGTTTTAGAGGAAACAGGAGAAAAGCCATAAAACTACAAAAATGCCATCCCTGCAAAATAAAAAGTGGGTTTTGAGTAGATCAGAGTGGTAACAGAGACTGAATTAATTAGCTGTGAACTTTCCCTGCTAGTGAAGGGAATTACTCCCTCCTAAATGATTTCACAGAGGCTTTCAAAGAGATGGCACCAAACCAGTGTCTTGAAATATGTGCATGATAGACACAGAGTGCACTGTGTACACACACACCCCCAAAAGACAACTGTACATCCATAACCAGCCCAATTAATTCCAGTAAACAAAAGTAATGTATGGATGTAGTGTTCTGAAGGCTCTCAGGAATTATTGTCTCTGCTAAAAAAAATCAGACCTTCATAAGTATTCTTCTGCTTCTTGCACCAGTTAATTTCACAAGTATGTCTAAAAAGCTACTCGTAAAGATTAAACGAGGCACTAAAAATAACAGCATCTATTAAGATGCTTTTCCACTTAATTTCAGAGCACTTATTTACCTGGAAAAAAACATCTCTACCAAAGCAAATAAAACGAGCAGAAAAGGGTAAAAGGAGCTCTCGCAAGCATGCACTAACCCGAGGACAAGAAGTTTTCCAGCCCACTGGTGAGAAAAGGCAGGTTTTGTTTGTTTGTGGGTGAGCACTGGCAGCACCTTACCTGTGATGAGCACGGCTCTGTCCCCCACGGGCAGCAGGTCCCTGTCCCCCAGGAAGGCTGAGCAGAGCAGGCACACGGCCACCAGCAGCCCCACGCCAGCCCCCAGCGTGGCCACACACAGCAGGGCGGGCAGCAGGCTGCACAGCAGCACCTTTGCCTTCTGCAGAGGGCTCCTCTGGGCCCTGCACAGCATGGTCACCCCAAAAAGGGTGCTGACACCTGCACAGAGCCACCCCAGGGGGCTGCTGGCCGCAGCATCCATCGGCAGAGCCGGCTCTCCACTCACAGCCCACCAGCAGCTGGGTGGAAGCAGGTATTGCTAAAGGCAGTGTGTGTTATATAGGAGCAGGGGGTGGGGCAGAGAAAGGGGACTCTGTTTAAAGCTTTGACATAATCTCACTTACCCTTGGCATCAGCAAGGAGCAGGAGTCTTCCTTTCCTTACCTTTCATTCCTTCTGCCTGACAGCTCCACCTTCTGAACAATGTGCTGGCTGGATAATGATTGACAGCACCAGGAATGGACATGATGCAGCAAGCACTGGCTCCAGGAAAAGATTAACTGCTATAGCTTTTTAAAGTACACTTTCCTAGACAGTGAGAAAAGGAACAGCTTCCTTTATGAGAAATTGCTGGGCTCTCCTGCTTAAAAAACTTAGAGTGTAGCTTCAGTGGAACTGGTTTTTGATGGGCAGTGACAAAAATGAGTCAGGCCATGGTTATTTGATATTTGGAACACAAACTGTCTTGGGATTTATCACATATGGATAACCCTCCTCTTTCAACAAAAAGCCCCAAATTACCTTCTCTGCTTCAGTGCCCACTTTTTCCTATTTACCCACTCCACATTCAGCAAATACCTACAGTAAATTGACATTCAGAGAGTGCTGGGAGGCTGGGAACAGGTGATTGCTGGTTTGCCATGAGGGGCACTTTTTCATGTGAGCACAGGTAGCACACCTGAGATTGAGTCTTCAGCTAATCTCCAGTGATGACATTCTCCTGGGTTTTGGCAGGAACCACTGGCTTGATAGCCACAGCAAGTTGTATGGGGGGGAACTAATCAATTAAATATATTAAAGAGATTTCATACCTACTATGCTGTGTTCTGAAAGTTATTTCAACAATTAAAAAAAAAAAAATTAAAATCCAGCCAGCCAAAGGGATTGAGATACAAATTAGCCATCTGTATTTAACCCTGTTTAAAAATCCCTGATGAGTGATTTGAGAGACAAGCCTACATTAGCACAGACCCAGCTAACATGATGTAGCTGGTCTTCCAAGACAACGTGGTGCTGATCTATCTGATTTCAGACATGAAAAATTGAAGTGCATGGTGCAAACCTGACATGAAACAGAGCACATTCCCATTCCATTATGCCTTTGGGGGTTTAAGGGATTACAGATCTGTTGAATGTACACTTTTCCAGCCAATGAAAATGTTTACATACCTCTGCAGGTAGTTTACATGAGAGATGAAGTCACTTTTTTAAAGGAACATCACCCTCAAGGTATTCTCATCATTCATTATTTTTGTGAACACTCATCCACCCATCCTCCCACCAGTGTAAAAAAGGAAAAATATTTTCACTTCTCTTTGCCATTTGCTGCTTCTGCTTTTATTAGCACGCTGCTCTTGAGGTCAGCTATACCTTGCTGAACATTAAGGCATCTTCTTAAACATTTTCCTGGAGAATTTTGCTCTCTCCATCATTCTCCATCACACGATTTAGATGCTCACAAATGTGCTGGCATTTAGAGATGAGCTCTCACACTTGAGGGTACAGCAAGATGGATTTTCCATAGTGGGATGAGGGGCAGAAGTGATCACCTGCAGCCTGATGTTTGTCCTGGCTGCCCTCAGCCTGTGGGCATGAGGCAGAGGTGGGCAGGGGTGTTCACCATGCCTGGTCCCTGCAGAGCAGGCTCCCTGAGATTCCCCCTCTGAAATGTGGTTTGTGCTCCTGCACAGCCCCTCCCTCAGACACAGCTGGCAGGGTGGGGGATGTTTGGAAGGCTGGGGGTGCCACATGGATTCCTCATACACCCACCCACTGTGGTGCATGGACACAACACCTGTCTGCACCCAGCCCCTGCAGAACAGCTGAGGGGACTGACTGACTGAATCAACACTCAGTTTTTCATTTTAATATAAAACACAACCCACTGAAGGCTTCTTTTAATGAGAAGCTGACCATGTGTTTGCCCTGGTGGGTGAATAAAATTCCATGTAAATAGATCATACACACCAGGAAGGAGGTTAAGATGTAAAAGTGGCTGAGAAATGCTGGTGTGGAGTACCCACTTCACAAAGACCCTGCACTTTCTCTGACACCAGCAGTGACAGATTGCTGCTTGAGGATTTTTCAGCACAACTTTGACACAAGATGTTTTATCATCCTATGGATCTACCCATCTTGAAAAAGTACCTACTTTTCTCTTAACCCCTTTGAGATGTCTCCAGCTCTAAAAGCTGTATAGTAACCCAGGATTGCAATTGAGTTTGTATTATTTCCTATTTCTCCATGCCGTGCTGCTCATGCTAATCACTCCATGGTAATCAGAAACATGAACAGCCAGTCTCTAAAAATTCAGCTTGTGTTCCTTCAAATCCTACAGTCACAGCACTTTTCACCAGCTGTAGTATCCCTGCAGGACACTGTCCCCAGGACAAAGCAAGGACACCCCTCCAGTGTCTTTATCACAGAATCAAATTGTTGGCTCCACACTCCCATTCTGGAGGATAAATCATTTCTTCACATTCACTTACTTCCTGCCCATTTCTTGAAGCTTTTGTCCTGTCATACTCTGCTGGCTCTATGTTTTTCATCATGATGGATGCAGCCTGTGCTTTTGATTGCTATTCTTAACACAAAAAATAGGGCAAAAGAAAGGTTCAGGTTCCCCAGCTCCTTTGAAATGTGGTGAGGCTGAGCCTGGTCACAGCTCCTTTGAAATCCACCACCAAGCTCTTTCTTGGTTCTGCCTTGGTAATGAGCTCTCTTCTGTCTTTGCTTTTCATGGCTCCCTTTGGAGTTGAGTGATTTTCCTGATGTTTATAATCTTTTTAAGCCTCTCTGACTTTCCAGCATAGAAGAAGTTTCCAAGTCAACCACGAGGTTTTCAGGCATGTCTCTGTTACCTCATCCTGCATTGTTTTTCAATTCTTTGGCCACTTTTCCCATGGGTTCTCTTTGCACTTTCCAATAATTTACTAGTCAGTATTTTTTCCTTTCAGCATTTTCCCTTCAGCCAGAAGTGCCACGTGTCACATCCAATATTTGCTGTCCCAGCTGGACACAACTGATATTCCTGTGCCCCAAGTGGAACATCAATTACACTGTCTAGCAGCATGAAGCACTTTTTTCTACACATCCAATCTCTGTTTCAGCTTTCTCTGCTAGTCACAGATTTGTTTTCCATTTCAGGTTATCATTTCCCACAGAACTCTCCAGTTTGCTCTTTTGTTTGTTTTGCCTGCTGATTCAGGCTTTTTCAGCTGTGGCTCCTGAGAGCTCCTGCTCCCTGTGCTCCTTGTTCTTTTGTGCCTTGGGTCAGGGCTCTGCATTTCAGGTACTCTAGGGAGGTTCTGGTATACGAGGCTTTTCCTGGAAAATCATTTCAGCATAAAACAGGTTGGAATCTGTTTCAACAAATGAGTCATTAAGCAAGACAGAAACAATATTCTAGTGATTAAGTGCATATAGGAGCAGGGGAAAAAAAAAAAAAAAATTACTTACTTTTATTGCTGGAGCTTCTGAGAGATCATAAACACCTTATACATATACTTGGATTTTGGTGGACTTAATGGCTACATGAACACTTGTCAGGCTGTCAGTCCTGGATGCAGAAACTGTTGAACTTCCATAAACAAAATTCATTTGAGCAAACAGATTTTCCTCTTACAAATTCTGTAAAGCTCCTGAACAAATGTTGAGCTAATCCTCTTCTTTCAGCCTGTTCTCTCTTCATGCACTCAACTTGAAGCACGTGAATTGTCCCAGTAAAGACAGCAAAACCATTACTCTGCCTAAAGCTAGAAATGCAGCCAAGTACCCTTGAGAATTGATATTTGAACTGACAGGCATGAACTGAATTAAAGCAAAAAAGGATTATGTACAAGTGAAAATAAAGCTGTGCAACCTCTCCTTTGTCTTCAAACTATTTAATAGATCCTTAGGGAAAATAATTCCTGTCAAATAAAGTGTATACCTATTAAAGAAAAGTAAGAAATATCTTTTACCTCTAAGCTGCTGGAGATTTTGTTTTTAGAAATATAATAGTGGTAAATATTGTAAATTCAGAAATAGACAATAGATCCTGAAGATCATCCCTTGGCAGTGAACAGAAAACTGTAGCTCATCATTCCTCAAAATTCAATACTACAAAAGACAATAATAATAACAACAGCAACAACCATTTCCTCAACTAAATCTCCTGTTATTTTCTCAAACATAAGAAAGAACCTCAAAGTGAAGAATGTCTGTACTGATAGGAAATTTGAACCTGTAAGGGAAGCCAAGGGCTGTAAGTTCTGCCTCAGTATTTACAAGAACTCTAATCATCCTTTGAAAATTTTCTGCAATAGACAAAACATCAGAGAAACCATTAAAATTATGAGCACTCCTTTGTATTTGCAAGGGAGGTTTTCTCCCCAGCTCTCCAGACATCCATGTGTCTCTGGGCTTTCAGGAAGAGCTAAAAGGGGATTGCACTCTTTCCAAAATAAGTAATTCTTATCAACCCAGTTGTGATTATTTTCCAAGAAGAGGATGGAGTCAGAAAACCTAAAGGCAATTAGGCACTCTTTAAGAAGTTAGCCAGGAATCATCTCCAGGTTATCCTCATGAGAATTACACTTGCTTGCCTTTTTTCTGTCACCCAGTAATATGAAATGGTTTTCAGAGAACCATCAGAGGGAGAGAAGAAAAGATACCACTTTATCTTAGTGCACTTCTCTGACAGCACAGACTGCTCCCTAAAATTTCCTCTGGTATATTCAGAATAACATCCCAGCCCTGCCTAGGACAGAGCACAGCACAGTGCTGCCTCAATAAATGAGAAATAAAGACACAATCTCTCAATGGGAAGTTTAGTTTGTTTTTCCAACTAGATTTTTATTACATCTCCCTATTTCCTTCCCTTCTCTGCAGCTTTGCCTCTCTGAAGTTAATGGCAGCATCTCTGTGCTCAGAGCACAAAGGATTTCCACATTTTCACAGCCCACAGCCTGATCATTTTTTTGCAGGTGCTTCCTGAAAAGCAAATGCAGCTTTGCCTGCCTTACTTCTGATGCTGTGCCCTAAACACAAGTCATACCAACAGATCAGATAAAAAACCACACTTTGCATCATCTTTCTGTAACTGTTCCTCCTGCATGTCAAACATTGGCAGATTGGAGACACATCTGGTTTACATGCAGCCTTTTCCATTACATCCTAATATTAAACCACAGAATGTTTTCAAACATTTAGGTATTATCTATGCAAAAGTCACATAATTTTGGTGCAGTTAAATTTAAAATAGCAATGTAAATATAGAGGTAAACCAGAAAATGAGGCAAGCATGGTAATCATGGTTAAAGCACGTGTGGACAAACAGATAAATTGTCTTGAGGAGTCTCTTCAAAGTGTCTTCAAAATTCACCAACACAACTGGAGATAGTGACAAATTAAAAATTAATCACACACAACTCAGATCCCCAGAAGATGTCTGAGCTTTGAGCATGGACTCTGCAAAAGGGATGAAAGAAAATGGGTGCTAGCACCTCCCCAGTGTCATTTGGGTTATTAACTCTGCACATCTGCCTCCCCTCCTCCTGCAAACCCTTACAACCATCTCCACCTCTCCTCAGAGGAATTTGCTTATTTTTAGATTTTCCTCAGAGTTACATCAGCCAGCCTTTGAAACCAAAGCCAGAGCACAGTGAGACGAAAAAGAGCCACGACTCAAAAGTCATTAAGCAATCAGCCATGACAAAGTGTCACCTGCCTTGGCACACTCCGTTTGCTGTCACTGGAAGGACAAGCTCCAAGGGCTGAAGCCACCAACTTTTCCTGTTGAGGAATGGTGACCTCACTCTGTGTGTGACAGTGACTTACACTGTTGTTGTGATGGAATGCTGGATGTCCCCATTCCCCCCTCAGTGCTGGGATCTGAAGGATGTTCCCATTCCTGGCACTTTTCAGCCACTTTTGTGCTGCTTGTAAAGGGCTGCAGTTGTGTTCAAACCAGGAATGACCTGGTGACAGATGGGACAAACAACCCCTCAAGGTCCCTTTCAGGATCTGGGGTGGGTTTGATGGTTCTGTGGCAGGCAGTATTTTAGTAAATAGTGTTTTTTCCCTGGGCAATCCACTGACTATGGAAAATTTGAGTATTTAATGTAATTTTTTGTTGGTTTGCTTCCCTTTATTATATTGTCCATCTTAAATATTTTCTATCATTCAGTAACCTTTACCCTGACTCAAAAATTGTTTGTATGTAAGCAAATTTAATCCCATTAAAATCACCATGACTCTCCACTCATAAAACTATACAGATGATTTAATAGGTTGCTGAATGACAGTCCTGAGACCCATTAGGCCTAAATGTTCCCTGAGAGCCCAAACTCAGAGACGCTTATGCACATTCTTAAAAATAAACACATATTAGCATGCAAGTAAAGAAAGAAACATTCACAGCCCTGTTTTTAAACATGCACACCTGAAGAATTAGAGCCTGCCTTAAAGACCTTCCCCACCTGGATTTGAGGTATGATAATCGATTCATGCAAATGAACCTACACCATAAAACTATTTATTTCTACTTTCCAGGTGACACAACCAGCAAGTGCAACTTTTAAATTAACTCCTCCAAGTTTTAAAGTCACTATTAAAATAATGTCAGGCTCCAGGTGGAGGTCATTCCCAAACAGGCACAGATTCTGTGGGGATAATCTGTGCAGGCACTTCAAAATAATCACCCCTTGTAAGGAATCCCTTCCTCAGCTGTGCAGAGCTTGTAACTTGTTTTATTAATACTGTAATTTATCACTCCTCTTTTATTTTTTAATTTCCAAACTGTTTTTAACAATATATATGACAGCCCCAGGGCAAACATCTCTCCTGGAGACACACAAACTTTGCTGGAATCACCAAGGGTTAGGCAGGCACAGCTTCAAAGGCAGATTTGGGACCTATAACATTAATTCATCCACCAAATGGAGCTCCAAAATCCATTAAAGAAAAATAACTAGTAACCATCTGTCTTTATTCATCAGGCTGAAAGCAGTTAATCAAACCTAGTGGACATTTTTACTTTCTTCTTTCTTTCTCAACAGCTTTGAACACAGATGCAGCTTTTCCATAATTAAGCTGAGCATTGTAGCTCCTAGACAGATTAATTCTGGAGAGCTTGTCAGAAATGTCAGATGGCAGACAGGTTCTGTGTCTTGTCCCTGGGACTTCTGGGGTTTTTATATTTATATCTACATATATGTGCTGATTCAGAACTCAGTTATTAAATTAATAACTCTTTATAATTCTTAAAATTGTGTAAACACATTGACAGGGTTCTGAAACAACATAAAGGTGTCCCAGGTTACAGGAGTTCTATTCCAACAGGCTGAAAGATCATTAAATAGCTCATACCAAAGCTATTCCAGGCACATGCTTTCAGGAAAGTTCTCAGTTTCTATCAACTCTAAAAGGATACACACAAGTATCCAAAGACGCTTTTAGTTCTCAATTACTTTTAGCAATGAGCTCATACATGGGTTTGATTCCCTTTTTCTGATTTCTAACATTTTAAAGCAGAGAGCATATCCAATTCTTAAGGATTTTATGCTACCTGTTAAATATTATGTTTTTCCAATTTAAGCCTTCAGTCAAATTTATGGACTGAAGCTAGGATTTAAAAGACCCTAGGAGTAATTTTTGCTTCCTTTGAACTGGGTTTTTATTTTTAAAGAAAGTAAAAGATCACGTCAAACACATCTTTGTGCTGATAAAATTAGAATTTCAATGTCATTTAAAAGTTTGAAGCTTAAAAGTTCTTTCCACTATAACTGGTTATGAAGAAGAGCTGGTTACCATTACATTTGATAAAATAATGCAGCTTGAAAATGAGATGTGCCAAATTATGAGAGATGGTCCCAGAGAAAGCCACTCACTGACTGCAGCAGAGAGACAGGTGGGGATTTTCCAAGCAGCCATTAAAGATGGACCACAGAACTACTGAGGCAAATCAGTATATTGATCAAAATTAACTAGCAAAATTCAAACTAAATCAAAAAATGTATATGTTTTTCTCCTTGGGAGTATGATTTTCTCTTCATATCTTTAATTGATGACAACTGATTCATCCTCACTCTTCTGTCCCCACAGTTACACTGAAAATGGCAAATGGAAATGAGACACTCAACTACATTTGGAAAAGTGGGGAAGACTTAAGTACCTCTAGATACCAGACTCTACAGCAGAAAATAGAGAAGAAAGAGGTATTTTGAAGGAAAACTCTGCTGGCATAGTCTCTCTTTCAATGGTCCTTTTTTCCACTAGAATATTTAAGCAGTTAGCTGTCATAAATGCTCCAAGATGTAAATACTAATTCCCCCAGAACACATCAGTGAACTGAAGCAGAGAGATCATTTTCCATTTAGTGCAAAATCCCAGCTGAGAACTCCTGGGTGGTGGCTCCAGTCCTGTGCTCAATGCACAGGGATCATCCTGGTGAGAAGTGCACTTGGAGCACACCCAGGCTACACCCCACCAAACAACACTTTACAGACAGCACAACAAAGGTCAGCTGACAATTGTGCTGTGGATGCTGATACAGAATTTCTCTGGAGAATGAGGAAAAGTAGGAAGATGCCCAGCTGAGAAAATCCAAAGTGGAGACTGGAAGGGCTCATCAGAAAGGTGTCAGCATCTCTCTGAATCAGAGAGAAGAAATGTTTACTATGTACATACAGTGGGGCAAAAATTGCTTTTACACAGAAAGGCAAGGAAAGAAGATATTATTAATCCATGGGAATCATGCCAAAAGCATGAATAAAAATGGTACTGTATGAAGATTTTGCCCATGGCCAATTGTAAGCATGACACACCTGGCCCCAGTGTTGTGATTCACAAAGTGTTTCCTGCACACAAGATAATCCTCTTCTATCTACTTTATCTGATGTTATCATCCTCACTTGGTTCCTGTTATCAGAAACAAAATTTCAGCATTGATAAATCCAAGCACAATTACTGAAGATAAATAAACTAAATTTTAAAAATGACAAGAGTTTTAAAATTCTCAAGGTGAGGCTCTTCCTACTCTTTTGTTGAAGGCACAAACTGTTCAAACTTGAACCAACTTGCCATAAAAACAAGTCTCAAATCCAAGATGTTCAGTGAGGCACAAACTGTACCTGCATTGCAGCAGAGGCATGTTGATCTAGAATTTATGGACACAGCAGCAGTGAGATGCTAATCCAGGCAAGGTTCCTACAGAGTGCTGATTTGCAGAATTGCTACAGGTCCAGTCCTGAGCACTGCCTCAGTTTCACAATTCTGGGAGGATTCTTTGCACCCCACTCTTACCTCTGCTGTCACCTTTCACACATTTCCCTTGACTCCAAGTCCAGCTGGAAGGAGCTGAGGGGACCCTGCCACCCACTGTGCCCCTTCTGAGAACAGAAATTCCACACAAAATTCTGGATTTAACCAACAGAGATCAGAGAGGAGACACCTCACAGAGCCTCAGGTGAGTATTTTTAAGGGCTAAGAATCACAGAATCATTTAGGTTGGAAAAGACCCCCTAGGATTGTTGGATTCATGACAGGAGTTGGCAACACTGGAGTCTTTAAAACTGGAACTTTATACTCTGAAACTTTGTGAGCATGTTAAACAGCTACTGCAACCTCATGAGGCTAAAGCACAATCCAGGCTTGTACACACCTGCACAAGCAGGAAGGCATTCAACAAATTATCCATGAATATAAAAGTTTAATCTTACAGTAATGCAAGACAGAAAATAAAGAGGGAAATACAAAGACTTCTAATCAAAAGAGGAGAAATGGCAACAATTATTTTCATCCATTCTTCTGAATGCCATCACATTCTTGGGTTTGTGCTGCTATAAATATGTCCTTTTGAAATCTCTGAGATCTCTAAAATGCCAGAGAACACAGAAAGCCTTTATAAAACCAGAATTTACAGTAAAGGATCTTGAAGACTTAGAGGAATGGTGTTAAAGGTTTACATTTGATACCTCACCTGCAAGAGAACAGTTCAGCTACTAAAAGAGTCAGAATTGGACAGCTCCATCACCCAGAGACTTCAGAGAGTGCAGCTGAAATACAAGAGTCATAACTCAAAGGCTGCAGATGCAGCCACAGAACACAGGCACCAGAGGGGAAAACATTACTCTGACACCTTTTCTCAGAGTGCTGTTGTGAAGCTCAGCACAAGGCACAAAACATGTGAACAATGCTCTGTAGTACTCACACATATATGGTTAATTTAGCCTTCATTTATACACTAAATATTTCTGTATTTATTCCATGAAGGAATAAAGTAAATTACAAGTTTGTTACATACAGCACCTTCACCCCAAGATATCAGTGGTGATAATCACTTCAGCTATTATGGCCAGAACCTCCAAGCAGTCACCTTGTCCAAGAAATTCAGTTACCCAAATAATCTAATAATTCTAATTTGAAGAAGTCTGAATTACAGAACTCATTAATGATGTAATATTACACCAACACTACCTAGGAAAACTGGATTTGGTGGCAGCAGATGTGAACTGAGATCCCTTTTTACAGAGTAATCCACAGGAGATGGAGCCCTGCCTCCTTGTTCAGCCCTGCTTGGACTGCTCTTTTTGAACCAGAAATAATGAGGGATTTCCAACCAAATGGGAGGACTGACTGTAGCCTGTTCTCACAAGGAACAGCCCAAATTTGAAATTCCCTTCAAGTTAATAAATGTCAGGACACCAGGGAAGCCCATCATGAACAAAACCCTTCCTGACAAAGCAAAAGCAGAGTGACCCATTTGCACACAGACACAGGGAGCTTGGCTGCATACCATATTCTTATTAACACCTCCAAATTCTGAGTCTTTTTTTTTTTCCCAACTACAATTAAGGAAGGTATTCTTTATAAACAGATAAAACATGATGGGAGGTGGGATGGTTCTGCCTGATAAGCTAATAATGTGCATGCTGTTGAGGAGTGATTCACTGCCTGTTTGAGTTAATTCCTGTTCCTAGCATGGATTACCTTTATTTATGGCAGAAGGGAAACAAAAGTGGTGAAATCTGCTGGCTTTGCCATTACCAGAGTGGCACTGAAGGGATTCTCACTGCCCACTCAATTTTTAAAAGGGTAAAGGAGCTCAGGCAATGTTAAATTGAAGACTTGGGAAAGAACTGCACCAGATAATATTTTAGTTTTCTCTTGAAAAGTGTTAAATCAGGCCTTCTTTGGTACTTTTTTTTTTTTTTTTTTACTTGAAGATTATGAATTCAACTTGAGAAACCTTCATTATACAAGAAAGCCAATTACTAGAACATGTTGTTCCTCTCAGTCATCTAGAAAAACATTTCAGCTTATGCAGTTTGCCCATAATGTGTTTGATGTTTGATTCCTCCATGTTCCTATGATGAATGAAGAATTAAGCTGATGTATGACTGGAATTAATCCAGTGTTTTCCACTGGCACAAATTCTGTTTCTATGGGCTGGATACTCTCTGAAAGACATTGAAGCAGAACGTCAAATGCTTTACCTTAAGAATCAAATTTCAATTTCCTCATTATTCAGATTTTGCTTCTCCCTCAGAAGAGCCAGAAAATCAAAATTAGTTGTAACTAGATGCTGCACCCACAACTTCTGCCACAAGGAGTGAAAATCAGGAGAAAGAATAACTTGCAGTAAATTTCTGTAAGTTATAGCACCTCCAGCTGAATAGATCCCACTTTGAACACCTTCCTCATGTTGTCATTCCAGGATAAAACATGTCCAAATAAGGCTTTTGAACAGCAGAAAAATGCATGTTATAACTATTCCTCTTTGTAACATCAGTGATTTTGCCCAATTTCAGAGTTATTGGATTTATTTTGTTTTGACTAAGTGTTTTGAACCTTCAAAATTTTTGGTTCTGAACAAATCCCTTTTAAAAGAAACGTCAGGTTTTGTGTCAGAATCTCTTATCTTGAAATAGCTCAGAATAGGCCATGATAAAATGCTTATGAATTCTGAATTCTGCAATCATTAGTTTTGTGGAACAGAATAAATCAGTATCAAAGACACACAAGTTTGGTGCTCTTGTAAATATCAAGATGCCACTAAGGAACCCTAATGGAGGTTATCTTGCTCAAACACAGCTGAACCAAGAGCTTTTGTCTTTTTTTGAGGTTTTTTTCCCCTCCCTCTAACTCTTACCTAATCTTTCCTCTGAAAAATTATGTAATTTTTGGAATGTTTTCAAGGTCATTACAGAACTAAATGGGAGTAACATTTTTTAAGCCAGTGTCCTGTTTTCATGCAGTTCTAAGTTCCTGAAAATGGGAGACCACTGCCTAGACCTTGAACACAGAACCAGGAGTGTGAAGATGGAAAACATTTCCTCAGCAAATACATTTCCTTTTCCCTTCTTCATTTTCCACTGAGAAACACACAGAAATGCTACAACAAATTCAGGCCCTGGTGTTCTTGCTGACACATCCCATCCTCACCACCAGTGTCAGCAGACTTCTTACACACACAGAAAATTAGCACAGTACAAGATAAGGATTAATGAACACATTATGCCTTGAGTTTGTTCTACATATGGCATCTACAGCACATGATTAGCTGCCTGTGAAGCTGAAAGATCCCTTAGATCCTTCCAAAAGATCAAAGTAGTACCATCAACTGGGTGTTTAATTATTAGTGTCAATGATTCATAACAGACCAACCTCATCTTGCTTTTGCTGGAGGGTAAGATTTCTGTAAACCCATGGATAACTGAATTAAATTATAAATTATTTCAACAAGAAGCCTTTCTTTGTTATTAGTGTGGTAAATAAGGGCATCTGGATGCACATCAATCACACTTGAAACTGAATCAGACAATTACTGAAATGTAAGTGTATAATTACCTTCTGAAATGGCTTCCTATTGAGAATTTGGAAGATGTGCTTTAAGTAACAGAATCAAAGACATTCAGCACTGCATTCCAAAACCTGTCCTCCCCTACTCCGAGAGCAAAAACATCTGTGAGAGTATCTGCAATAACATTTCACTAGTGTTCCCATATGACATTTCTTAACTTACTAATTTTTAAAGTATATAATCCTTTCAGGTACAAAGAGGCTCAGCCCTTGAGCCCTTGCAGTCCTGTGTGCAATATTGAAATTATTAATGAGGTTACAGAATGAGCTAAAATTTAGCTTTTACTTCCAAGGTGCTGCAACTACATTGGATAGCATCACCTTGTACTGCTAAGGACTAATATCAGTGCAACATGTTATGCAAACAGATATCAACACCTTGGAACATCAGGTAACACATCAGGTCAAATTACCACTTAAAAAAACACATGAGGCTTAAGGGAGCTGAAGATCAATATCAGAGGAGCAAACACTGACTTCAGACACCTGGACTGAAGTGCTCAGGAGTGGGTGAGTCCCTGCAGACTCTGTTCAGCTCCATGGAGGTAATGGAGGTTAAAATATACTCATTCTAAAAACTGGGTTATTGATGTGCCCTGCAGGGTACACAGATACAGAGACTACAAACAGCAACTTGTCTTCAAAGCAAAAAGGGAGAACACAGGTTATTCCCAGTCCCACGCTCAGCCATTCACTTATCCCAAAATACACAAACTTTCTTCCCTTCCTTTTAGGATAAATAACTGCTACTTTTGGAAATGGGACAATCTACATTTTCCAAAGCATTAAAGGATAGAAAAGAAGTTAATTTCTGATGGGTCCACAGAATGCATGCATCACTTCCTACAGCTGAATGGACACCTCAGAATCAAGTTTGTTCCTTAAGAATCTTCTCCAATTCAAAGCATTTTCCTTTCTCAGTGTGGAAAAAATAGGGTAAGTTTTTCCATTACTGGAACTCACAGGAAAAAGCAACTAGAAGCACTTTGGATGGTCACCTCCACATCACCAGCTGTATGACACTGTACAGTCAACAGCTGCCCTAAGAAGTGCTAACATTTTCAAAGGGTGCAACTTGCTCACTTTCCTGAGCCCTTTAAGCTCCATAAATTCAATTTCCTGGTTTATTTACAATTTTATAGCAGCTCCCATCTGAGCATCAGAAACACAAACAAAACTAGCACAACCATAACCTCAGGCAGGGAGAAAGTTCAATGACACCTTTGTCACAGAACACAAATCAGTGTTCTGAAGGTCACTAAGGAAACCTCTGCCAGACTCAAGATGAAAACTCAGAGTAGCATTTTTATCCATAACACTCTCCGCCTTGAAATATATTCTAGTGTCATCTAGACTGAATGTTTGATTCTAATGTTCTAATTTTGTTCTAATTTTGAACATTACAATTCTAATTTCCCTCACGATGTATGTTCTGTTTTTACCTCTTTAGTACTATTTTAACCAATTGGGTTTATGTGTTTTAATAAGGCCATAAACATGGTTGGTTCTACCTGGTTTTAAATCTTGTTCTCTCATTGCATTGCCCAATGAAAAAAAAAATCACAATTAAGTATTATCTAAAAGAAATCAGTCAAATAGTAAGAAAACAGTAAGCTAAGGTTTATTTCCCCAGATGAAATATTGCCCTGCTTCTTGAAACAGTACTGCTGGCACACTCTGTATTTTGATGACAAAAATAATTTTACTAGCCAAGTATTTTAAATTGCAATGGGAACCAGATGAACTAACATACTATGAAAGAATAATTAATTATTTCATTGTTTATTCTTTCTAACTTGCACTGTTTACAGCAGCTGCTTATTTAGCTGATTTAAGGATTCCTTTGCAGCCCATTTCAGGCTCATTTCAGATAACTCCCAGTTACACTGCAAATCCTTCTAACCTGACACATCTTGCCCTAATGTGAAATTCAAGGTATCAGTGCAATCTCTCCATGTCACTGTAGCACAGTCTCATTCCCTGCATGCTGAGATACATGCAAGGCATGCTCCAAAACCCCTGCATCTTTAAAAGTAGGGTTTACATGTTTTTTTAAAGAAAGACACAATCTCAGGCCTAACATTCTATTATGTGTAAAATAAAACTACAAGTCCATTCATTTGATTGCAAAACAGAACTTGTGATACATTCAGAAAGTCCATAGAACCTTAGGAAAAGCAGGTCATAGTAAATGAAAAAGCAGCAATAAATGGGTTGTGCAAAACTGAGATCTGAGTGTATCAAGTCTTAAGACCTGCCAATGTAAAAGGAGGATGATATTTACCCACAGCTTTCACAGATGTCACCATTTTGAAGGAATTAATGTTCCTCACTGTTCCCTGAAGCCAAAAAGGACAGCTTACTATAATGAGAAATAAAAGTGATAGTGGTTTAAGAGCAACATCTTTACAGTATTTAACCACAGCCTCATTATAGTCACAATATCCATAATTATGAGATAACCAGACATAATTCACTCTCTGTAGATGGAATACCAGGCAGAGAGCAAGACAAAGCAGAAAGTACAGAGAGGGGTCTCAGTCCTGCAAACAGTCCTGCACGGACACACGACAAAGTCCAGGGGACAAACGTCACCCTGAGGCAACAGCTGCCTATTCAAACAGAGGGATTTACTCACACAGCACCGAGAGCAAGGTCCCTGCTCAGAGAGCACTAAGCTCGGAGTTATGAGGAGAAAGGGGCTGAACGTGGAATTTCCATCCTTGGGGATATTCAATGCCAACACAAACCCATGGAACCCCTCTGGCTGCACCTGCTTTGTGCAGGGGTTCAACAGAGACCATCCTTCCAGCCTCAGATATCCTGTGATCCTTCCATATTCCATTCAAACACAATTTATTTGATCTAAAGAGAGCCACCAAGTGCCCTAATCTCAGTAAGACTCAAAGGTATAGAAAAAAAAAAACAAAAAACCAAAAACTTTGTGTCCACAGATCTCAGGGAAGGTTCTGGACTCTTTTGGACTTTGCAGGTGATTAAGCACTTGGGAAAATATTCTCTAAACCTTCATCAAGATTGCGCATAAATCCTGAAGGCACATGCAGCCATACAAAAGGCAGACGGGGATTCAGGGCACGGGGAATTCAGGGCACGGGGGGCTCAAGGCACGGGGGTTTAGGGCACGGGGGGTTCAGGGCACGGGGGATTCAGGGCACGGGGGGTTTAGGGCACGGGGGGTTCAGAGCACGGGGGTTCAGGGCACGGGGGGTTCAGGGCACGGGGGATTCAGGGCACGGGGGGTTTAGGGCACGGGGGTTCAGGGCACGGGGGTTTAGGGCACGGGGGGTTCAGGGCACGGGGAATTCAGGGCACGGGGAATTCAGGGCACGGGGGATTCAGGGCACGGGGGTTCAGGGCACGGGGATTCAGGGCACGGGGGGTTCAGGGCACGGGGGATTCAGGGCACGGGGGGTTTAGGGCACGGGGGGTTCAGAGCACGGGGGTTCAGGGCACGGGGGGTTCAGGGCACGGGGGGTTCAGGGCACGGGGGTTCAGGTCCGGCTCCCACCCACCGACACCCCGAGCTCTTCTCCCAGTGCTCCAGCCCGGATCGCTGCCGGGCTGCCCCGGCTGCGGTGCCAACACCGGCTCGGGTTTCGGCCCCGAACCGCGATCCCCCATGGCAGGCTGCGAGGGGAGGGCAGCAGCTCCTGCTGCGGGACACGACCCCAGCCGAGCACGGCCCGCAGGGACAGCGGGAACAGCAGGGACAGCCCGGCCCCGCCGCCATCTCGGGCTGTGCCCGCCCCGCCCGCCTCCATTCCCCGGGATCGGCATCGGCACCGCCCCGGGAATTCGGCAGGAGCGGGCAGGGCCGGCAGCGCCGCAGGTACGGGGGGACCCGGGGTGGCTCGGCTCCTCCGGGAGCAGCTTCCCTTCGCCGCCATCCCTCCTCTAGGAACAGCTTCCCTTCGCCGCCATCCCTCCTCTAGGAACAGCTTCCCTTCGCCGCCATCCCTCCTCTAGGAACAGCTTCCCTTCGCCGCCATCCCTCCTCTAGGAGCAGCTTCCCTTCTCCGCCATCCCTCCTCTAGGAACAGCTTCCCTTCGCCGCCATCCCTCCTCTAGGAACAGCTTCCCTTCGCCGCCATCCCTCCTCTAGGAGCAGCTTCCCTTCTCCGCCATCCCTCCTCTAGGAACAGCTTCCCTTCGCCGCCATCCCTCCTCTAGGAACAGCTTCCCTTCGCCGCCATCCCTCCTCTAGGAACAGCTTCCCTTCGCCGCCATCCCTCCTCTAGGAACAGCCTCCCTTCCCTTCCCTTCCCTTCCCGGCCGCATGTCCTGAAGCGTGGCCGAGCTCGGGAACAAGGCCGGGAGCTGCTGCTGCCCAAACGCGGGCTGGTTTAATGTGCGCCCTTGCCGTGTGTTTTGTAGGTGCGAGAGGAAAGAGGATGGAAGAAAGAAACGCTGCCAAGGAAAGAGTGCTCATTACGGGAGGAGCAGGTTATTTTGGCTTCCGGTTAGTGCGTTAAATAGTGATTACATGCAGGAATAAATGTAAGAGATTGCTGCTGGGGAGGCAGCAAAATCCATCTGTAAAAGGGAAACCTGTGGGCCTGAGACGCCTGATCCAGTTGATCCCATCTTGTGGTTCACCCGGGGTCTCAGGTTTAGACAAACTCAGTTACTGTTTCCAGAGGCTTTAAGGGTGTTGTCCCTTTCCAAATGTCAGCCTCAGCTGCCTCGCAGACATTTACCTGTGTGCTCACCTCTGCAGAGATCACCATCGTCAGCCTGCTCTGCAGGGCAAGCCCACACTTGTACACACATTTTTCTTTGCAGACTATGTAAAGAAAAAATTCTAATTTGAGCCCTAGACTATAGCTACAGGCAGAGGGGAGAGAGATCACAGACAGGACCAGAAAATAAATTTCAAGTCAGGGTAAGGAAAAAAGAAATCTCAGGAGATGCCTATCTTTCCTCTGCTTGGCTTTTCCCTCTACTCTCATGCCCTTAAAGCACAATAGACATGCAAAAATGTAGGAAAGGGGAAGAGAAACACCAGAGTTACACTTTGTGTCAATACCTGCGACTTGGAGTAAGATGTTGACATGTGGCA
Source organism: Oenanthe melanoleuca (assembly GCF_029582105.1). Lineage (NCBI taxonomy): Eukaryota > Metazoa > Chordata > Aves > Passeriformes > Muscicapidae > Oenanthe > Oenanthe melanoleuca. The sequence continues at coordinate 4,253,885 of NC_079345.1, forward strand.
AAGTATTCACAGCAGCTGAGAAGCATCTCTCCCACTCTGGTTCTCTGTAAATTTCAAACACAATGCTGAAGACCAACCTGTTGTTTTGACACAACTGGAATGGCACAAAAGCAGTAAGATAAAACAAATAAGCTTTTTTTATTATTATTTTTGGCAATAGTTGCACATCTGAAAGTTGCTGTTGCTGAACTAAAGGGGACAGAACTTCAGTTATTTCTCTTTCAAATTTTCACTTACGGCAGTTCTGCCTCATTTTTTTCTTTTTTTTTTTTTTTCTCCAAATATTGATGGAGTGTGAGACATCAGTACCTAAACCATCACAGCTGAATCTTCCCAATAGTAGGGGACTGTGTATTTAAAAGACTCCCATCAGAAAAATAATCAGCATGAAAACAGTTAATATTCTTCTGTCCCTCCCAGGTGAGATGTTTCATGCACCACGTGCTGTATGCTAACATAGGGTTTCTGTCATGTTTCAGTTTAGGTTGTGCCATAAATCAAAAGGGAGTCGATGTCATCCTCTTTGATGTCGTGAAGCCACTTCAAACCGTGCCAGAGGGAATAAAGTTCATGCAGGGGGATATCTGCTGCCTGTCTGAAGTGGAAGAAGCTCTCAGAGATGTAATCTGCGTGTTCCATATCGCTTCCTATGGCATGTCTGGCAGGGAGCAGCTGAACCGAAAACTTATAGAAGATGTTAACGTGAAAGGAACAGAAAATATCATCCAGGCCTGCAAGAGCAGGGGAGTGTCGAGCCTGGTTTATACAAGTACCTACAACGTGATATTTGGAGGCCAGGTTATAGAAAATGGGGACGAGTCTCTGCCTTACCTGCCTCTGCACCTTCACCCTGATCACTACTCCCGAACGAAATCTCTAGCTGAAATGAAGGTGCTGGAGGCAAATGGAGCTGAGCTGGGAAATGGCAGAGGTGTGCTAAGGACCTGTGCTCTCCGCCCAGCAGGGATCTACGGGCCTGGGGAGCAGAGACACCTCCCGAGAATAGTCAGCTACATCGAAAGGGGACTGTTCAAATTTGTGTATGGAGACCCTCTGAGCCTGGTAGAGTTTGTACACGTGGACAACCTGGTGCAGGCTCATGTCCTTGCCTCTGAGGCCCTCAGAGCCAGCAAGCAGCACATTGCCTCAGGCCAGGCCTATTTTATTTCTGATGGCAGGCCTGTAAATAACTTTGAGTTTTTCCGACCGCTCGTGGAAGGTTTGGGTTACAAGTTCCCAACCCGGCGCCTTCCCCTCTCCCTGGTCTATTTTTTTGCATTCCTTACTGAAATAGTTCATTTTGTTGTAGGGCGAGTTTATAACTTCCAGCCCCTCCTCACTCGCACAGAGGTTTACAAAACTGGTGTCACCCATTATTTCAGCATGGAGAAGGCCAGGAAGGAGCTGGGCTATGAGCCCCAGCAGTACAGCCTGGATGAAGTGGTGGAGTGGTTTAGATCCCAGGGATGTGGACCAAAGCCAAGGAATTACACCCTGATGCACCTGGTTAGGGATGGAGCACTGCTTTTGGTGCTGATTGCTGTGCTGGTCTCCTGGTTTCCACCTGCAGCGACATTTTCACTCTGAAAGATGAAATGCTGAGGACAGAATTTAGTTATGTTCTCTGCTTACTCTTGGTTTTGACAGACAGGTAATAAAAGATTTTAAAAAAATCATTTGTGGGATTGAGGTAAATAACAGCTTTATCCCCAAGGAACAGAACTACTGAGTAAAAAGGTGTAATTTTTTATATATATTTTCTCTTCAAAGTAAAACTGATCAGATCACTAACAAGATGAAGCACAGTATTACTGCAACAGCATTTTATTCTCAGGCACAATGGCACAAAACAGAGAATGGAACAAATGTCCTTAGGCTGACACTTACTCACTGATGGGATTATACTCCTGATCCTTGCCCTTTATTCCTAAAGAGTTTGTGTTACATGATCCAGAGGAGAATAAACTTACTCTTTGATCACATTCCAAACCCCACTTCTGCTTCCCAGCTTGGGTGTATATATTCCTAACCAAGATTAACTGATAAACTGCTAGACAATAAACAATGGGGTTTTTACATGAATCCATTCTGGTGTGCTTTCCTGAGTTAACTCTGATATCTAATGACATTTGTGGAAAATGCACCATGCTTAATCTAAATTACAGGAAAGTGCTTGAAGCACCACAGATTTGTAGCTTTTTCTAGCAGTAAAATATACCTGTTTAAAATGAATGAACCAGCTGAAGTGCATTCATAAATAAAAGCTATGATTTTTCCAGGCATTATAGAATGGTTAAACAAATAATTCATCAAAGACATTTGGTGAGTGATTGCATTCACATTCCACTATTTATAAAAGACTTTTAGTCTTTAATAATGTTTCTTTAACACCTGACACCATCTGAATAGAATTTCAGCTTTGTAATAGGAAGATAAATACTTGTTACAAGGAAACTCATAATTTTGTGGAATTTTAAGATTAGAAGATAAGACTATAAGTACAGGTCACTGCTGTGACCTGCAGTTCCCTCTATCAATATAATATAGAAACTGAGAAACTTCACCTCAAATGTTAAACACAAAGTTATTCTCCCTTAACTCATCAGCATTGCAGCTTCTGTACCTCTTGATAAAAGCAGAATCTTTCAAGAATTTAAACTTTACTCTTATCATTAGAATGGCTGAAGCTACACAGATCTTAAATTAATAGTAACTTCCAGATACTTCTGTTAAACTGTGCTGCAACTGAAATGGGGAAGTAATGAATAAGAAGCAGAGCAGTTCCATTGCACTGTTAAAGAATTCTCAGAAAACCAGAGGGCCTAAATAGAGGAACCAAGCTAGAAATCCATGGCTACCCTTGCTTAGAAGATGCAGAATTTTGTACTCATGGTGACTGAAGACAGCATTTTTTTTTTTTGACTGTTGAGTTCTCTTCCCGATAAGTTTACCTTTTAAAAAAAAAATCCAGCCCACAGTATTGATAACTTTTTGTAGTTTTATGCTTGAAATCTGACTTTTCTCCCTCATTCCCCTACCAGTAAGTACACCATGAAAGAAACTAAATTTAATACTTAGCTTGAGGGACAACTCAAGAGAGAACTCACTTTTTCCCCCCTCTCTAATAGCAAATAAGCTGTTTGTGCAGCAGGAGTGTTGCACTCTTATAAAGAGCTTATGTGCCTCCAACTGAGCGCTGATGGCACAAGGGCAACTCTCCAGGAGTCATTAATATACAACATCATCTGCAGAAAGAAGAAATCTTCTTTTTAATAAAACAGAAAAAAGACATTCATGACCTCATGAAAGCACTGGGCCAATGCTCTCTTTCCAACAGCTCTGTTTTTTCAAGTGGAAACCACTTTGTTCTTTTCCCCTTTAAGTCCTCTGGCTTTGACACAATGTTATCAGAAATAGATTAAAAAATTCTAATGCCAACAGAAGACAAAACCAAAATGTAGAAAAAATTGCACAAGCCTGTTGCACAGAAACAGCATCAGTATTTCATGCCAAGTCTTGTAAAAAAATTGTTTTTAACATAGGGAACTGAACTACTGTGCCCCAGAGGAATTTTCTCTGTTATTTGTAATCTTTTAGCAAAACTCAGCTACTGCTATTTATAATCATCTCAACAGTGGGGCTGGTGAAAACCATCTATGGAAAGGTCCTTAAGCCATGAATCTTAAATCCACACTGCCAATACCAGCTGAGGTTCAGGCCCTGGACAGCTTTTGAGGTAGGGCAGCTCCTGACAAGATAAAAATAGCCCAACAAAACCCCAAATACCAGAAGTCCTGCAGAAGCTGAGCTCAACAAGCTTTTCATCTGCCTGGAGTCAAGGACAGAACTCTCTGATAACAGAGCAGGAGCATTATTTTGTCTTAATGGCCCAAGAGTGTGCTCCAGCACATGGGATTAATGTGGGGACACACCCCAAAGCCATCATCAGTGCACTGGGGATTCATTAATTCCATGTCAATTAGCTCCATCTATTACAAAACCAAAGTCCTGACTACAGCAGAGGTGAAGGATACACTTACTCTTTCCAAAAGGAAAACAGGAAATCTCTGGCTGAAGAATATACTGCTCTATTTGAAGTATCTTACAATGAGAATTCTCTCTTTTTCCTGTTTTCTGTCATTACTCCTCATGCACAAATAGCTGGGCACAAATTAGGGTAATTAATTCAAGTGTTGTGTTTCTTTTTAAATTATCATTTATTACCTGTTTTCCTGAAACTGAATTATTAGAAACACACCTAAAAATTGAAAGAGCACAATGAAAGTATAGCTCAGATTCCATTTTACTTAGTCCTCAAAATGACTGAACAATTGAACTTATTACTGAACAAAGAATGATGCTGATGTTTAAGAATACTTGGTCAGCTACTTAACCTCAAACACAACATCTCAAGGTACAAATCTGCCAGACATACATGAAAACTTGTACTTCTCATGTGTATTTAAAGATATTTATTTTAGATGCTTAATCAAACCATGTTTTTCTAGGCCCTTGTCCTAAGGGGCCCAACCAAAATCCCTTTGTTTCTATTTATTACTGATTTCCACATACTTTCCAAAGTATAGTGGCATATTTAATAATTCCCTATGTGCTCTTCAGAGAAAAGGGCCCTGAATGCTGATAATTTGCACATAATGTAAAGAATCTGGGGATCAAGCTGCAATTCAGGAGTATGCAAGTGTTGGGGAAACTACTGCTTTACTTTAGTCAAGCTTACAATTCCCTGTTTTGCTGGAGTAACAGCTAAAAGTGTAGACTAGCAATGAATTAACCTGCTTTTAATTTAATTTAAATTCTTTTAAAACTAATAGCTAAAAGCATGTTTATAAATACTGTTATGGACCAGAAGATAAATTCATATCTGAACTGATTCTGAAGGTTAATTTTCATGATATTTAACTTCTGTTCCTCATGATAGAAATAGAATTGCAGTCTGGAACAAAGCCAACTAGTTTGACTGCAGTTAAAAATGCTGACACATGACTGTAGCAGAACTCAACCCCTGCACTTCAGCTTCTACACCACATCCTGATTTTTACAACTGGTTTGGAGAATTCAAAGATAATGGCTGGTACACAGCTCACACCATCTCACATCTCCAAGGTTAAAGAACTGCAAAACTAACAAAATTCTTTTACCAGAGAAATATATAGATATGTTGGGGTGGAAAAAAAGTGACAATACAGGAAACAGAACACATAAATGTAGCAAGTTTTTTTACTCCAGAACTCATGCATACCAATACTCACTAAGGGATAAAGACTCTTTGGCTGTTTAATCCCCTAGAAGAATTAGGCTGCAGACACCTCATATGGATTCATGTTCAATAAGCATATAATTTTGATCAGAAGATGAGAAAAAATGTGTTCCCAAGTCTCCCAACAATTAAAAAAATGATCACATAAAGACAGAGTGCATTCACCCAGCAGCAGTTCTCCCCATGCAACCTCACGGGCAGAAAGTGTTCTGAGAAAATTTTTTGGTAAATATCAATATTACTGTTCTTCCAAATTACCACAAACTGAATCTTTGCCTTGCTCAGATTTTATTGTTCAAGTTGATACAAATCTGATTCTCACTAGAGCTGGAGTTTGTATCTGCCCCTCACTGAAAAGGTTGGTTTGGAGTCACAAGTTAAACTCGATCTTTGACCTTTTCCTTCTGCCTCGTGTGTTTGGAGCCAGAGGAAGTACAATGATAACTATGTCCCCTGAAACAATCATTAAGTCAGTTCATCTTAAAAACACAGAAATGCCCTTCTTCCAACCTCTACCACAGCACACCATACTGTATCAGCAGATCACTTTTCAAAAAGAACTCACTGCTTCAAATGACTGGCAAGTCATGAAATTCAACGAGCAATGCTTAAATAAAGAAGCACCTGGTATCATTCCCATCAGTGTGAGATATCAAAAATTATTTATTAAAATAAGTTATTTCAATGATTTAAAACAGTTTGTATAAGAATATAACAATATAACAATTGTTAACTTCAAGAATTTTTTAAATGTTTTCCCTCCTGGATTAAAAAAATTAGCACACACATTCAAACCTACTTTCATACTCAAACATTTGCAACTGTGATAAAGTTTCTACAGAGTCTGCCCCAAGGAAGAACTGAGAGGTGAGGTCTTGGAGATAAAACACAGAATGCAGGAACCAAGAGAAGAGTTAGAACATAGCCTTGGCCACCACTTGCAAATCAGCAGAAGAATCGCTGCAGTATTTTCATTCTGCACAGTGTAACATCATAGTCTGGGGAAAAGTCTTACTGTAAAACAATATGCATTTGCATGAATACTGATGGAGTGCCTCTTATAACTCCTGGTGTTATGTGTGAATGGACAATGTGTACAGGACTTTTCAGAGGACTACAAAATGAGCTAATTCTGAAGTATTTGCACCAGAGCAGCATGATGACTCACTCCTGTGTCCATCACACAGTGGCTGTGCCATGTCAGGAATACACACACCAATGGAGGAAGCCAGGACAAATGGACTGTTTGGTTGGGTCTGCTCTGGAACTGAGCTTAAAAAGAATTCTGACAGGCAAAATAATTCACACCTGGATAATGAAGATGAAACCAACTTTATACAGCAGTCTAGGTCACAGCTCCACCTCCCAAATCCACAGTTGATGTGATATTTTTTGCTTGCTTGAGCAGGATTTACACCCATCTTGAACAGGTCAATCACACCTGGGTACTGAAGAGATTTCAGGAAGGAGGATGAAAAGCAGAGAATTGCCTTTAACTTTTCTCTGTTTTTCAGCTGGGTGATTAGTAATTAATTTCTTTATAATAAAAAATTTACAGAAGCCACCCCATTGTGGGATACACTATTATAACACTTTCATCTCTCAGACAAGACTGTCTTTACAGAATAGCTAAAACCTCAAGGGGGTTCCTCAAACCATCATCTGTGAATGCACAATGACATCAATTAAGCGCCTCTTGAAACAACAGAAGTCGCAGCGTGGGGAGCAAGAGAAATTGAAAATTGCTGAGGCAGCTGCATCAGGCCATGAATCCCAAATCTGTGCAAGTCCTCTGTGATCAGAAGTACAGCTCTGTGGAAGCAGCATTTTGTGCCTCAGGCAGTTACTCCAAAAACTAAACTCCTCTGCACACATTTGAATGTTAAAGTTGGGAATATAGATAGCAAAACTCATCTCATGTAGAGATAAGACAACCAGAAATTTGATGGTAACAATACAGCACTAGCACAAAGGACCAACACATACACAAATTACGACAACTGCTGTTAAATATTCCATCAAAGGCCTTTAGTTCTGCTCTGGCAGGAAAATACACTTGCTAATCTAACAAGTATTCTCATCTGCAGCTTCATGTTCTTGATTTGATTAAAGGCACCAGAAGGATGCACCTCTATATTTGTGCACACTATCATTCTTGGATTAGTTATGTTTTGGGGAAATGGTCTACATTTACAGAACACTATCATTTGACTATCGTCTATGTAGGATTGCAAGATTAAAAATTGACAGTTCATTTAAAAATTCATTTCTAAGCACATTAGCAGCTGAAAGGATTTGCAGAAATGATACTGTACAAAAGTAAGTGCTTCTCAGAATTTTAAATACCTTCCCTTTCTGCAAACAGATATCTCCTACTGCATATCTTAAAACTTTTCCTTCCAGTGCCTCAAGGCTGTGAACAGAAGTTCATGGGGGCTATGAATAGAGGTTCACACATTGCTCCTTTCTTAAACCTTTAAAGAGAGTTCAACAGGAAAAACACAACTACAGTCAAAGAGGGTATTTGCTTTCAACAAAATTAGCATATTATCTTGTTCCTGAAAATGTAACAGAAAATTTTTAATAAGAGACAATAGCTGCCCAAAATATTTTATACAGTATCAGCAGCACAATCTGCTGTCTGGAGGACTGTAACGTACATGACGTGACAATGCTGGTGTAGAAGTGCTTTTACAGCATTTAATAAATTAAAAACTCACTACTAGTTAATCTTGAGGAGCCAGGTTGTTCAAGTGGTGTGACTCCATGCATGCAAATTTTTGCGACTGCCTTATCTACAGCCCATGTACACACATACAGGAGATGATTTGTACTTCAGGTATTGATAAAGTGAGGTCCATCCAACTACACATCCTCAAGTTTTAAAAATCTTGAATACACAGAAGTTCTGGCCTGCACAGAGGGTATGCTTTGTACAGAATATAAATTATTAGGTATTAAAACAGTTTTTCTTAAAAGAAGAATTTACAAAGGAAATTCGTATTTCCTCTTCATTCTCTTCTTCCAGTCATCCCATCTGATGAGACTGTCACTGAGTAGGATGATCAGGATAAATCCATCTCTTCCTGAATTGCACCATAAAGCACACATCAAAGAATGATGGGCTCTAAGAGTAGAATTTGCTGTTACTGACTTTCTTCTCCTTTAATCTTAAGGGGAAAAAAAGGAAAAAGTCAAGCCTAATGGGAATTTCTCAGAGGAAAACAGTCTACCAAATTCAATGCACTTGGATACCTACAGCAAGTAATGTATCAGCAATGAGCATTGCAATTTTTTTCCCTCAATAAATGGGAGTATACAAGTAATTCATACAGCTGTTCAGCACACAAAAAAGGGCAAGAATATTTAAAGTCTTGTGATATACTCAAAAGTTCCTCTTGGGACATAAAGCCTCTCTATTTCACTCACACCCAGCCCAAAGGTGGCAGCAAAGGAGAAGGAACCTTCCCCTAAGCTCTGGATAATGCACTGACACTGAACTGACAATGCTGTGCTGCTACAACTCAATACTGGTTTTATCTTTTGTGGTTTGTGTATCTGTTCCCACATATCTCATGTGTGCATGACATTTCCAGGGACATAACTCTGATAGTGTAGCAAGAGTGAAGAGGTTTATTTAATTTGTCTCTGTATACTTCCAGGCTTTCCTCTGGAAAGCAGCAGAGAGGGATACAAAACCTGACAGGATTAAAAGCGTCGCTGAGATCGCACTGAGCACACATTCCTCAGCTTCTGCTGGCCTCTAGTGGCTTGAGGCCCAGCCTGGCTTCTCTACAGCCCTTCCCATTGCAGATGGGCTCATTCTACCCTCACCACTCTTTAGATGCTCCCTTTGATATGTCTGAGGTTTCCTTACCATAAATCCTATCTAGAAAGAGCTGCCTTGGAAGGGAGAATGATCATCAACCCACCTGCGGTTGCAAGTCTCTTGATAAATCTGCAGTTTGTGCTCATTGACACTGAACTCTTTCAGTATAGCATCCCTGTTGGGATTCCTCAGGTTCATGTGGCTGTCATAGAGGAACAGCTGGGTATTCAGCTCCTCCTGGCGCTTCCGCAGCTGCCGACACGAGGAATAAAGCTCTTCCTCACTTTCCTTCAAAGGAATATTGGAAATCAAGGTAATGTTATAAAAAATATGCCCAAAATGACACAGAATCAACAGAGTTTAAGGGATGAGTTTGTTTTCCTAGCCACATTATAATAACTGCATAGAACATTTTATAAAATTAGTTTGATAGGATGTTTCTGGAAACAAACTAACTTAGCATTAAAAAAACCCCTCAGCTCCACAGTATGACCAGCCATACCCTCTGACAGGGCAGCAGGGACATTCTAGCACAGGTTGCAAACTTTGTGTATCTAAACACTTCTATTGGAATATTTTTCCCTAACAGAGCATGCTAGTCTGCTGAGGAAAGAACAGAAAATAGTGCATCAGATTATAGTAATAACACATTTTAAAAATGTTTAGGTTTTGACACTTCCATCATATTTGTGTATCATATGACAAAGTGACAATCCTAGGGATTTTCTATTGAAATGTAGACTAAAGGTCAAAATACTGACTGGCAAATAGGTCCTCTTACAGCAGCAAGTACTCAGATGGTCAAGAAGGAAGGACAGATCCTGTATTTCTATGTAACTATGGCAATTCAGTACTGCAAAGGAACTGAGTAGGTCTGAGTTTCTATTGTGGCCTACAGCAGAAGGTCTCAAAATATTCCAAAACCATAAACAATCATCATGATTCCCTTTAGGACTTCAAATTATTTTAATACTTCAAAACTTTGGATGCAGAAGCTGCCTCTTTATAGAGTTACTAGTGGGGAATAGAACTGGCAGGACTGAAGTCTTAATTTTCACATCAGCAGCAAAACAAGATACTCCTTCTACAAGAAATGACATGCAATCAATAAATGTAATAAATCCAAACGTTTTCAGAGGCAGCATACTAATAAGAATGCCTCTTTCTGCATTCAGTCCAGATCTAGGAAAATTGATAGCTTAGCAGCACACCCAAGGGGCTTCAGTTACAGCAACAAGATCCTTTCCTAAACCCTTTTTCCTCCTGAAATACATTCCTAAGCCAGCATGGGTTGGAGTAACTAAAACAGCCTCAGTGCTACACTACTGATTAAGATTTAAAGAGTAATTTATTTAATTTTTGTTTGTAAAGGGGTAGTAAACTTTGTATTCCCAAATCACAAAGGAAATGCAGATTGCTAATTACCAGTTTGCAGGTGTAATCATCAAGATGCATGTATACCACTGTTAGTTCTTGTAAATAAATGTATGCACAAAGGTACAGCTAAAACTGCATTTTAAGATGTCCACTTCAGTCTTTTAGTCAGGAACATATACACCATTGAGGCTGACTGTAGTCAGAAAAAACTAAAGAAATACATGCACTTTCTGAAGGAAGTAAATCAATTTTCAAGCTAGTAAGACATGCTTTTAAGTGCAATAACCACCTCAGTATAGTACAATTCCTACAATATCAAAAAACCTGTTTAAGTTGTACAGGAACTATGTAAGGCCCCACATAATAATTCACAAATGTGCATGCTTATGTCTACAATATTTTTGCTTTACCGTTTCTGATAAACTCCACAGCCATCTGTAATTCCTCATTATAATTTAATAATTTATCTCCAAGCACATGCAGATGGGCTCTGTATGTAAACAGGCCTGTTATTAAATGGTATTATTTTATGGAAGGCCATCACTTTTTAAAAAGAAGCAGAGGAACAGAGGCAGCCTTGATCTTTTCTGATGCTTCTTGAATTACCTGGCAAAAGTTCTAGAGTTGACAACTCTGGTGGATCTGGATTTGTTGCAGGCTGCCAAACAAAAGGAAGTTTTTGGAAGTTGTTCTGCCACTGCATTACCACCAGGCATTGTAAAAACACCAAGCTGAGCTGCAGCTTCATTTGCTTTACAAGCAGAAGGGGATCAGTGTGTGAAATGTGCTACTGTCAAAGGAGTCAGTGCTGACAGATTGGGGGACAGACTGCTGCTATGAACAACACTTTGAGAGCTGCTCCTGCCCCAGGCAAATAATGATCTGGATTCCTGAAGGGAAACCAAGAAAGGGGGGATATGCAATGTATCCATGCACAAGTGGTGTCCATGCTCAGCATTAGGCAATGGTGACTTGGTCAGTTTTCTCAAAGGCAGCAAGTCCAAAACCAGCAGTTTATTAGGCCTTCCCTGTGAGACTTGAGTCCATGATATATGAACAATTTAAATATTATATTGAAAGGATATAGGTCTCCACACACACATCCCTGGCCTCAGCTTCTAATCCCTCTTCTGCTTTCAGAACTCTTGGCTGGCTTACAGAAGGAACTTACAGGAACTACCACAGCTTTCAAACACTGTCATTGCACACACTGTCATTTTACATCAGGTGTTACAAGGTGGCTTCGTAAAAACCTCCACAAAGGATGTTTGAAAAATACTTCTACTCCTTTGGGAAGAAAAATGTGACTGAATTCAGAAATTTCCAGTTCAGTTTATGCAACTGCAGGCACAAATCCCTCCAGAGACATAATGACATAGAGTTCACAGGAGCTGATGTTTCAATCAGAAAAATAATGTAACTGATGTGAAGTTCAGCGTGGGCCTGAAAGAGTTGACAGACTACAAATAAGAAGTTGAACTTTTTCTCTGAATCAGAAAGGTGCTGGAAAGCACCCTGAAACAGCCACTTCCCAGAAGCATCTTTAAACTTTCATCATATCAGAAGTGCATTTAAATTATGCAATTTATTATTGAGAAAGAGTCTGAGAAATACCCCACAAATCAACATATACAGCAGCACCCTTGGAACACCAACAAACACTGTTCACAGATCAGCTACTTTAGTGCCTGGATTCATGAGCATCATTATTTTTCCCCCATGTGTTTTAAAATACTACTATTTCAAGTAGGTGTTTAGAGAGGCTTAAAAGCAGCAGATTAGCAGTTCTTTAAGAACCAGATATGTCTTCTACTTGATGGGTTGTTTATTTTAATGAAATACTGGAAGAAATCACTATCTTCTATTGCTGAAGTGATTTCTTTTTATGTAGGACCTTTAAAAAAGAGATTAATCTATGAAGCCAAAGCTGATTTTAGCTAGCTTTGCATGGCACCAGTCAGTTAACAAGGAAAGACAACGACCATGCTGTTACAGCAAAAACTATTGGAGGTAATGAGGCTTTGTTTGTGCATTATTTCTTTTAACAACCGTGTAATCTGTCCACCCAGAGGGAGAGTAACTCAATTTGTGCTATCTGTCTTCCCCAATACCTGCAGAAGAAATGCCTGACAACAGAACAGAAATCTGAATCCTCAGTTCCTGGTTTCCATAAGGAACTGATAACAGACACACTAAGTGCACACAACAAACCCCAGTGCTTCTCACCAGAACTTGTTGCATCTCACAGTGCACCAGAAGCGAGGCCAGCTCTATATCTTCACTGTAGCCATTCTTGAGAGGAATTGACCTAAAACCTGGGGCAGGGAGAAGGAAAACAAAGGGCAATTAGAGTCCATCAAGGAGGAATTTCCAGCCACAGAAATGGTGCACACTTTGAACATTCTTCAGAGTTCAAATGCTCCTCTGCCAAGATCAGGCTCTACTATGGCAATTGCAGAGAAACAAAAGGCAAGAATGGCAAAATTGAGAAACACCTGATTTCACATGCTCTTGGAAACTAAAGCCAGAGGAAGGAGCTTCATCAAGGCAGAAGGGAGTCTGGCATCACAGAGGAAGGCACAGTTCAGTAATGCTCATTATAACCACTGATCTCACCTGATTTGATTCCTTTGATGGGAAAAGTTGCATGTGCTAAGAAGTTGGGATCACTGAATATATCCTCCTCATACACAACAAAGCGCAGGAACGCCAGGTTTGGGTCATAAATTTCAAATTTCACTTGCTCTGCATTAGGTGCCCAAATTGGATTAAGGCCATTGTCATCTGTGATGAAAAGGAAACATTTGCAGTATGAAGCAATAATTTCACTTCATTCACATATGAGTATGTATCCCAGGACATTTTCTAGGGATACAGAAGCCCAAAAATCCTATTTACCATCTGCCTCATGTTGGAACCCTGCTTCAGAAAGTTTGTATTTGTTTACTTGGTGGTGGGGGTGGGAGGAAACTTGGCAGGGATGAAAATGCATGAAGAAAAGCAATTATTTGTATTCAAACATATCAAACCTCCCTGGACATTTATTTGTAAAGAGAAAAAAGAAAGCTAATTAATTTCTCATATTCATAAGCCTCATGCTCCATATCCAAGAGAAAGCAGGAAAAGCAGGAAGACTCACATACCATGGTCCAATTTTTGTAGTTATGTACAGAACACCAAGATTTGGTATATGTGACATACCCAGGAAGTTTGCTCTCGAAATCTTGGTCACTTCCCACAGAAAATTTAGATTATGAAAACTCTGAAGTACTGAGGAGTCACAATGCAGATTTTGCTCCTGATGCTGTGTTTATTTTCCACTGGTATCACTGCTTTGGATAATCAGAACCAAAGCCTGATTTTTACCAGAGGAACACTGTTGCATCCAGAAATACTAAATGGTGAAATATGAAGTGGCTGAAATACTGCTCCATTTCAGCACATTTAAGTTCATGCACACACAAATACATTCCTTATCCAGACCTCCCCAGGACGAAGCTTTGATCAAACTTCTAATGCATTTCAAGTTAAACTATTTTAAAGCCCTATACATCCAAGCTGTCTCTAAGGGGGTGCCAGTCTCAGAAACCAGTTTAAATAAACACAGTCTGGAGCTCACAGTAGTAACACTCCATTTGGGCCAGACATTTGGGAACTGACTACCACTGTTGGAGGCACTCCCAAGACAGTAATTGTCTAAAATATGCAAATACATAAACTTATGCACAGGCAAGAACATAACAGGAGGGGACTTTTTTTCCCAAATTATAACAGTACTGTTTTTTCTAAATTTGATATACATTGAAGTTTCTCAAACTAGCAGGTCCCAAGATAAGCAAAAGAACAAGACTTTGTGACTTATCAGTCCAGAGCTACAGTTAACTTACTCCCCCTATAATGTTCATCCTCTGCTCACTTTATTTAAGTACCCTGGAAGTAGAACCATATCCCTGCAACACAGAAACCCACAGATACTCACTCACAACTGTTGTCTTGAATTTGTTGTTATCATATTCAGCCCCACAAATTTCAACCTCTACAAAGGGACAGGTGATGCTTCTACCAAGTTTAGGGAGATGACGAGCACCTAAAACCTGCAAAAGCAACTGTAAGTTAGAACCACATCCAAAGGAAACTTGGCATCATTGCTGCTGAACAGAAGAAAGCTAACAGAACTAGAGGGGGGGAAAAATCCAGAACATGGAAAAGCACACAATCTCTCTCTTGAATATGTTTGCATGAATAACAAATAATTATCTGTCACCAAATATTATCTGTACCTTCCACTGTCTGGATAACTCAATGATTTTCATTGCAAGAAAAGGACACTATAGCTAACATGCATTACACACAGTGTGCAGCTCCAGGCCAGGCCTGTAGCACAAGTTTTGTTATCTTTCTTCTGTGTTTATTACATTCACATTTCAAGACATTTCTGCTTTACATTCATAGGCCCTGTTTACCTCACCTTTAAACTTTAGAGTAAATAATGTGGTTCTTCTTTCTCAGAAAATATACTTTTAAAGAACCTTACTCCACAGCAAGAACAGAAACAAGTGCCACTGTTTGGCACCCAGTCAAGATGGCAACATTTTCCAATGATCAACTCATTTCTTGAAGAAAAATGAGAATGACATTCAGATTAAGTCATAGTGTATTAAATATTAAGTAGGGGATCAGCTTATTAGGTTTTCTGTTCAGTTTCTATATTTCATTACAAATATATTTCTTTCACACTCAAAATCCCTGAAGTAGTTAGTTTACTGCAATCAATCTCCAATAGGTCCCTTCTACTAAGAGCCCATTTGATTGGAAATTCAAGTTAGTTCATTTGATGTATTTACTAGCAATCACACAAAATCATCCCAGTATTGTTTTTAGTCCTATAGTACACTTTTCATCAGCAAGATAAAGACATGTCTTTCTTTTGTGAAAGCAGTGAAGTTAGTTTCATTCTCACACACACTGACATTTAAAAACAGTATTTTGACAATCTGTCAGATCTTGCTCTGAAGCATAATAGCTTTATTTTTAGTTTTATAGATATTTATGACTTGTAAAAAAAACAATTTACAGAAGAGATTTACCCTCACTGTCATAATCATCTGCAATTTCCTCTTGGAGTCATTTGGCATTGGGTCATACTCCTCATTTCTCATGCTCTCTGGCTGCAGCACGTAGCCAGTGCGTCCGTTCAGGGAAAACAAGGCATGGTTCAATTGCATGTATTTATCTGGGGAGAGAGTTAAACAGTCACAATAAGATTTCCTGGAATAAAGCTAAAGAAATATCAGATTAATGGCTCCTCTTTGCAATTCTTTCTGGTCACCACTTCATCAGAAAGATCTGGAGAGGTGGGAGACTCCATTCCTTCAGTAACTGAATCTGACAGGACATATTTCATCAATTCTAATCCCAAAAAATCCCATCCCCATCTCCAATTAGCTTCCTATCAGTGTACCACAAACTAGCTGGCCCTCACCAGGAAGTGGAATACAGCCTTCCCTGTGGCTGCACAGCCATTCATCCATCTGAAACTCACTGTAAATATCTCTGCTTACCATAAAGAGATGAAGGTAAAATAAATCTTTCAGGGCTTGGGGGCAGTTAGGCTCAGAGACAGGGCTTTTGGAGATGTATTTCTGAGGCCCAGCTCTGGATGGCAACCCACACATTAAAAAGCAAACTTCAAACACAGCTTCTTTCAGAGAAGTTCAAATAATTAGGATGGTGATTAGAAGGGCCATAAAGAGGCTCATTTACAATGGAACAGAAGGTGGATTAGGTTCTTTTTCAAAGGGAAAATTACCTGGAGTTTGGAAGTTCAGAGCCACCATCTGGGAGCCACAAAGCCAGAGGCGAAATGGGTCATAGTTGGATGAGTCAACCCTCTGTCCTTTGGGATAGACACGGGTCAGGCCCTTCAGGTTGTACTTCAGCAACTCCAGTGGCTTTTGCTTAACAATGCTCTCTGCCTTGTTTTCCACAAAAGAACGGATTTCTCTGAAATCAGGATTGTCTACAGGGGAAGGAGGAAGAAGAGTGGTTGCCAAAGGAAGAAAGAAGTTGACATTGTTACTGTATTTTCACCAACATTTAGTTTTACTTTGTTTTGCCTTGTTCTTTAATGAAATAATTGGCGTAATTTTCAGGCAGACATGGCAAAGTGGCGGAAAATCAAGCCTGAAAGTTAAAATTGCCTTTCTGCCAACATGCTTTATAGAAGGGCAGATAAGAGCCTGCAGTCATGTTCTCATCTCATCATTGCTAATAACGTACTTCTGATCACTATAACACATATTTAAATGAGACATCTTTTCCTGGGTCTAAATGGGGAGAAGAAAGGGCGAGTCAGGGTCAGCCAATGCCTCAAAAAATAACTATAATTATAATGTCTTAAATGCAGTGACAGCTTATTAAAAAACATTTGCAAAGAAACTTAAAGAAAAAAGGGCACATTTGCTGGCTTCTCCAGCAGCAGTGACAAAAAACTGGAATAAAAAGTACATATTTCATGTCAGAATCCACAGCTGCACTTACACAGGCCCAGTTATATTATGAAGCCATACATCATTCAAACAGCTTAGTCCTGGCAAACATGTTCTTACAGTAAAATTAAAAAATGCAGAGTAAACCTATATATGAAGGTTTTTTACAAACAAATCACAAGTGTTCAGCCAGAGTTTTTAATCTCAAAAAAGTCAATTGACACATAACTAGTGAGCTTCCCCACAGAATATACATCTGAGAGGGTGTCTCTAGTTAACTAATTAAAATTTGTGCCAGTTCTTTTGTGATAGATGAACAGCACCAAGTTCCCTGGTGCACAATTTCAAAGTGTTATTGAAAGCTGCCTGGGTGAAGCTGAACTTTGTTTTCCAGTAGGACAGATTTTATCTTCAGACTTAAAATCTCAACTAATATCTGTAAAGACAGCAGAACGGATAAAAATCAGATGTAATATTAAAGGCAATACCTAAATTGTCCTTGGTTTTGCTTGTTGGCTTGCAGTAGATTACTAGATCAGATAATTCAATAGCAATTAACTGATTCTTTTCCCAGTATTTCCTTCTGTTCTCCTGGAAAACATTAAAAAGTTTTAGGTTATGGGAACATTGAGTATTATGGCACAGTAGCTCCAGGGTGCATTCAAATGAATTTTTTGGTGGCCAGATTCCTATCTGATACCTTATACACTTGTACAGATGTAATGCTCTTTCAGACACAGCTCATAGAACAGGTAATAACCAAATGGTGAGGTTTAGTAGGGGATGTACATTTAGGGGGTTTTTTTGGTGGGGTGAAAGGTGCTGTTTTATAAGCAAGGCTTTCAGCTCTTCCCTGATCAGTCATGCTCAGAATCCTGGCAACACTTTTTTTCTTTTAATGTGGCTCTACTCAACTCAATTTTAGTTACATTCTTAACCCTATACCTCATATAAATGCAAATGTATGCAGAAAAAATGCAAGGGTAGTAAAGTGTTTCTGTATCTATTTATAATCCTTGGCAGAACTAAAGTCTTGTTAGTAACTCCCAAACAGTGAAATTCAAACCCTCTGAGCATCATTCCTATGTCGTCTTCCATTTGTACATCAAACCCATCATGTTCTGTATGGAAAATCAGGTGCAATCTTGTTGAAATCCCCAGTATCAGACCCACTCTCTCTACTTCCACATTTGCAAGCACCTGCTCTGTGGAAGCTGAGCAGTGTTCCCTGCCAGCAGAGACTGGGAACTGCTAAATGCAGCAAGATGCGTCCTGAGTGGAGGGAGACATTTGGGCTGGAGGCTTTTCAGGCATAAGAAGCAGCTACAGGATAAAGCAAGTTAGAAGAGTCCCATACTGAACAGTGATTAGCTTTGGCACAAAAGATGAAGCAGCAGCAACCAGGAAGCCTTCCAAAAGAATTCCCTCAACAAGACACACATAAAAGGAATGAAAATCAGAACTAGGGAGCCACACATTTCCAGAATATCTCACTGAACCAGAGATTATACCTTGAAGTCTAAGAAAAACAAAGAGGAATACAGTGTTTGGACTCAGAAATAACCTTGGGAAAAAGCTGTACAAATCTCATTGTACTTAGTGATGCACCACAGTTCCCAGACATTGTTCAACAGTAACCAGAGCTCTGAGCAGCAAAAGATCACTTTTTGGTGGTATGGACTCATTTCTAGCCAGAAGCCTCTAGAGATAACCAAGCAGGAGAGCAAGGAACAGCAAACCCAGGGAGCATGGCAAGTGTCAGTACTGAGCAGAGATTACAAGAGACATGAAGCTTACTTTCATTTTTTGTGCATAACAGATATTGCCCAAAACCAAACTCATCTACAAAATCCCCCTGTACCACACTGCAGTACAGTCTTAACTCACTGTCCTTTTCCTTCCCCAAAATTCAGCCTGTTAACTGTACTGGCAACAAGGGCCTTTCCTCATCTTCATCCCCTCCCCATGCAGCAGTCAGTCTATCATGTGAACTTCGTAGAGGCCTTGCTGTGAGAAAAGCCTCCCAACTGACAGAAATTAGTTTTAAAGCATCTTTGAACAAAGACTGTTGAATACTTCTCCAACTGTACAGAGAGAAAAAGCTGCCAGGCTCCTGAAGAGTCATTGTTGTAACATAAAAACATTCAATTTGAAGACACTTCTTCTAGGTCATGTTTCTCTTTTTCTCATTTTTACTTCTAAATGAAAGCTTGGCACAAGAACTGTATCTCTCCTCCCCCAACAATAGGTCAACAGCTCCTGTTGCTTCTCCCTTTGCAGTATTTACAGTCCTCTGCTTGAGAAATCAACTTGTCTGCTATAAATAGGATCAGGACAACCCTCAGAGCACTTCCACTCCATATGACAGACAAACAGCATGAGCCAACATGAT
Source organism: Oenanthe melanoleuca (assembly GCF_029582105.1). Lineage (NCBI taxonomy): Eukaryota > Metazoa > Chordata > Aves > Passeriformes > Muscicapidae > Oenanthe > Oenanthe melanoleuca. The sequence continues at coordinate 4,273,249 of NC_079345.1, forward strand.
ACTGAAACACATTTCCCATCAACCATATCACCCACTTAACAATAAAAGGTGAATAAAAGCAACAAAAAAAGAGTATCCTTAAGCACAGCCAAAAGTAAGGACTTATTGGTCAAGACTCCTTCAATACTAGAAGAGATCAAAGGAAGGTAAATTAGTACATCAGAACAGGAAAAGTAAGTCCTGGAGAATGTCTTTAAGTGGCAATAGAGGGACATAGAAGCTAAACTTAGGCAGAATCCTTGAATCTTCAGGCAAGTATTTGGGAATACCACTACTGAAGAAATGGGAAGTCCAGAATGTGGTTATTAGTTACAAATACAGTATTAGCCAAATAATCCTCTATTAGTGCCCACTGGAAAAGAGTTAGCAAAGAGGATAAGAAGAGTTCAGGAAATGGCAGCTCAGATTTCACACATCCTCACTGGTGGATTCACAGCTCTGTAAAGAACAGCCTGATATCAGAGCTTCTGCTGCTTAACACTGGGATGAACCAGTGTGACCAGATGGAAAACTGTAGTGGTATCCACTCTGGCCTAGCAAGCACACTTCACTGAGAGGCAGGGTGCAACACAGACAGCACTCTGCTGGAAAACTGTTAACATCAATTTACATAAAATGCTAATTCATGTACTGTTCCCCAGAGAGGTTATGGAACAAGATGCACAACATCAATAAAATGAACAAACAATATGCAAGAGGATGAAGGACCATGTGAGAGCAACATTTAACAGTATAGGGCAGCTAAAGACAAAAGCTATTGTAAATATTTTTACACTATTAAAACAACAGATAAATTTGGAGCAATACCTCTTCTGCTGTTTTCCAAGTGATCTCACGGATACTCTGGTACCATTCAAAGAGTTCTTCTACTTTATCAGTTGCAAACTCAACACATGGATCTTCTGGATTCTTAGGTTCCAGAATGAAGACAAAAGGCTTTTTGTGTTTTCCTTGTGGCATTTTCACTGTTAGGTAATATCATAGCAAGAAATTTATACTGAAATCCAACAGCTCTTTCTCTAATGTGTCATTGTTGATTTATTGCAGCATTTAGTATTATGAAGTTTCAACATATTAATTCTGCTGGCTATATTAATACAAGTAGGTGTTTGAGGGGTTTGATTTGGTTTTTTTTTTAAAATCTCTCCTGCTAAACATAAAAGAGCTACTCAATAGAGAAAGGTCAGGAATCCATATATAAGCATCAGAAAATACACACCAACGTTGTACGTATTGAGCACCAGGATGCCACGACACAGAGAGCCCAGTGGATTGTCCTCAATGATCTGAAAAACATGAGTTAAATCTGACCCTAAATCTCTTGAGTGAACATGCACAGGACATTAACAAATAACAAATGTGCACCATTAAATCTAATCTTAGCTTTACTGAAAGCATGCTCACTATAATGTTTGAAAGCCTGTTTTTGTATCTAAAAAACACACAAGAATCTCTTCAGTGAGAGCAGTCAAAACAAGACTACTTTGTAGCAGCTTTTGTCCTGACACAATTTTTCAAGTCTGCTTAAAGTTACAACAACCAGGAAGGAGGAAATGTAATACTTGTGGTTTTCTCCAAAGATTTCTGGAAAATCATTGGAAGTGCTTGAGAAGAACAAAATAATTCAATGTTTTATTTTTAAAATTCAAAAATGTCAAAACTCATTACTCTTCAGTTCTGGTTTCTTTTGTTCAAGAGCTCTTTGTCCAAGACATGGGACCAGATTTTTTAGTTTCTTTTGACAAACACGATTGGTTTATGCATAAAAACCTGATAATGGAGAGTAAAATGACTAGTAAGGTGTGTTTGGACATATAATTTTCCTATTTGCAAATATTAAGACAGTGATTATACAGGAAAACTAGTTAAGTTTCAGCCATGTTATTGTTTAGCCAAACTATGAAAAAATCCAAATTGTTTATGATTATATTTAGCAAGAAACAACCAGAATCTCCCAAAACCTCACCAATTCAGCTATCCTAAAATCATAGATGATTTTATGTGGGGATCACTTCCAACTCAAGATATTCTAACTCCTTAAATAGCTTTCAGCAAGGGACATCCTGACAAAAATATTCAGCAGCAGAGAACAATGAAGAATGCATTCATCCCTCTATTCTGCTCTCTCATACACAGCACATGGAATTGTGAGTGTATAAAACAGACTTCCAGTAGGTAGCCAAGGAAGTGTAGCAGACAAACCATAACTCTCACCTGATTTTCAAGCTCAGCAGAGTTATGGGATGACAGATCTTCAACATAATTAGATGGAAAATAATGTTGGACTTTCTCTCCATAATCCCCCTTCCACCTGAATTTAAACAGAAAAGTAGAGAGAATGAAAAACAAAGTTAAAGAGCATCAAAAGGCCATTAATGAAGCAATAATCCCCAAGAAATTGGTCATTAATACCCCATACTAGATTGTCTAGCTGGCTATCACCAAAAATATAAATGATGAAGTAGCTGAGAGCTCTAACAAAGTGATCATTAACTGTAGCAACAGATGATTTCAGAGGGATTACAGTTACTGTAAACTGCAATTAATGACTTAAGAGGCTTTCTCCCCCTCCAGTACTAAAAATACTATTATGTGGTTGATTACCCTGTAGAAACTACAGGGAAACATTAGATTCCCAAGCTTTCCAAGCAATTTACAAGCCAGCTGAAAAAGAAAACCTGTTATGAAAGGAGACTGTACAGAGCACTAAAAAAGGTGGGTTTGATTCCTGAGAAATGCTTAGCAGAGCAAGGACAAGGCAGAGCAACGATTGCAATGACTTCCCAGAGCACACAAATGTTCAGGAAGGATGGATGTAGTATGGAAAAAATATGGGGTATACCAGGCTATGGAGGTTCTGCAGGCTGAGGTTACTGCTGTGAGATAGAAAAATGAAAGATGTGAAAGGAGAATGGAAGATGAGGGGATTTTGTATTTGGGTTTTTTTTTTTAATACACTAGCATAAAGATTTATAAGGGCACAGTTAATAAGCAGCAATCAGACAACAGACAGTTTTTAAAAACTACTACTCAAAGCTCATTTTTTCCTTCATCTAGTAAGTCACCAGAAGTTCCCCCAGGTGGAATCTGTGTCCTTACCAGCCTCCAGTTTCCTTTGTGACATTATGAATTAAAGCTCCTCGAGAGAAGCTCAATTCATCACTCCTTTTGGCTCTGTAGTCATACAAGGCTTTCACTGTTCTCTGAGGCTTTAAGAAAAACAGAGCAAAGAGGTCATCTGGGGGGATAGGTCATAAAATAATCAATAACGCAATCTTAAAACAAAAAAAAAAAAAAATACAAAAAAAAAAAGGGAGGATTGGAATTTTTTGTTGTTGTTGTTATGAAGCTTAGAAAACAAAATACTGAAGTTCCAGAGTGACATCTATTGGTGGAAGTCAGTGATGCTACTTTGGTGTTCTTCAATTATCAGCTTGGGAAAAAAGGAAGAAGAAAAAAGAAAATCTTTTTTTTGGGTGCTGAAACATAATTAAGGAAGAAAACATAGAACCAAATTTTTTTTAATGAAATATAAATCCTCTATTTTTATTACACATATTCATAAGTATTTGGAGCTTTTAGGTGCCTACAAAACCTCCACTTCAAAACCACATCAGCTATCCTGCTGGTCACATTTCCTTTAGGAAGAGTGCAGTTTTAGCAGGATGAGCTAAACCTTTATCTTGAATTTACTACTACCCAAATGCTTCAGCAGCAATACAAATTCACTGGCCAAAAAGACTAAAAAGAGTTAGTCACAAAATTTACAAGCCAGTGATTTTCATGAGAATTTACAAGTAGCCAGGCACTAGCAAGAATTACAGGTAAGTAATGTTTGCTAGAATACTTGTTTTTAAGACAGTAAATAAAGGATTAAAACTCTAATAACTCATTAATAGACCAAAGGCACCACATTTTTATAGAAAGCACATGAATAAACTACAATTACTTGTGCATGCAGAACATATTTGCTAATGGAACAAGAGTGAACAGACACCCACAGAAATTTTCATGCTGTACTTTCTTTCCATGAAGATGTGGCCTTCCCAAATTGAAGCCTCTCATAGGTATTTAATTTGGGGACCCACCAAACCAAATCAACTCCACAGACCCACGAGCAGAAAATGTCCAGATTCCCAGTCTGAATGAATCATTACAGGATTTGTGCACAAGAAAATGTGTAGGTACAAATTTTAACAAGAAGCTAGGAAAAAGTCACACACTTTACATTTCAGTTGTCCAGGTCCCCCTAAACCAAGCAGCCTGATGATTTCAATTCTTTTTATTACTGCCAACAGGAAACCAACAAGTCTAATTTTCACAAGGCTACATATCTCTCTTAAAGCATACCACTGTGGGGGTGATTTCACTGGGCTCCACATACATCTTGACTTCATAGAGAGAATTAATATCCTTTTCCTAAAAAGAAAGAAAAAATAATCAAGTTTCAGGAATCAAAGTTATAAAATTACTTCATGTTTATAGAACATTTATTTCTGAAACCACCTCTTTGACAGCACATAGACTAACAGAAGGGAAGCCAGACTCCTCTGTTTTGCTCATTTCTACAGTTGAACATAACTGAACATGAGTGTGTTATTTCATCTGCCTACACCTCAGTTTAATGAACAGTAAAATCCAATGAAACCTCATAAAGGTATCTCTTAATCATTCAAAATGTTTTTGGATTGTGAGTACTCTTCTATGTGTAACCAGAAAATAAATACCTGCACTTGTGATTTTTGTGTTACAGTACTTTAGTACCAGTATTGGCTTCACTATTAGATAACTCTACAACAATATATAGAGTCATATTTTTTGTTTTATCCTCTCCTTGTGATTCTATTTGAACTCAGTCCTAAGATACAGAACCTTTGCTACAGGCAACACTATAAAAAATCCTGAGGTCTAAAATCTTTTTAGTCCCTTTTAGTCTGCCCAGAAAAAACAAAATCCCCAGGTTTTGATTTTCTCAGACCTGCCAGATGTAGTTTCCTGCAGCTTCTAAAAGACATTTACTTGAAAAGTGAAGACAGCACCTCAGGCTTTCCAAAGCAAAGCTCCCTCAAAATGAAACACATCCATCCAGAAAGTAGCCCTTTATCCTCAGCTAATTATCCAGGCTCCTAGTTTAGTCAATGGCTGGAGACAAATCTCCTGGGGAGATTTCCTCATGCTTATCTCAGAGTGAGCTGTCAAAGCTACCTTTTACCACAGTAAGACACCATCCCTGAAATGTCCAGACTGAGAGGCAAAGCAGAATATTTCGTATTTCATTTTTTCTGAAGCACTTAGCAATTGGCATCTGCATGATCATTTTAAGATCAATTCCCACTTCAGCAATAGAAGACAGGGCCAACTGTAGGCAAGGCTATTATAAAAACTCATTGCAGTAGGCCAACGACCCCCAGTACACAGCGGGGCTTCTCTAATCAAATCATGGCAAAGGCAAGAGTTGGCATTTAATCAAAGATGAAGCTGTTCTTCACACCTTTGTGAGAGAAGTCAGTATAGCCATCTGAATTTCATAGAAAGTGACCTGCTCAACCTCCCCTAGGGATCCTGTACCAGAGCCAGAGCCCATCCCAGTGCATGCCAGTACCGTGCTGTAGCGCTCCAGCAGCTCCTCTGTCACGGGGTAGCGCAGCTTCATCTTCCTGTACAGCGGGTGCTTCTCGTAGTAGGTCACCAGCTCCACCAAGCTCTCGAAGTAGGCCGAGGTGCCCAGCACGAAGTGCCGCCCCTCCTGCTGGATTCGGAAGTGCTTCACCTTCCCCTCCGCTCTGCGGAAAAGGGCACAGCTGGGAGAGGTGCCAGTGCTCACCAGGGCTCTGAACTGCACCAGAGCTGCTCTGTGCACCTTCCTCATGTGAAATGACTTCTCTCTCTAACAAAGCCTTTTTTATTCAGTTATTATGATTAGTATAATCATTTTGATAGCTACAGAAATCAGTTTTCGAAGAAAAAATGTCTCTTGTGCTTGAACACAAGGTGTTTGCCTTGATATACTAAGACCATCCACTGACAACCAGCCCATCCAAAAAGGCCCCTACACCCTTTTCTGCTGAAGTTTTGATACTTCTTGTTTTCCCTGGTGTGAAATGGTTTTATTGAGATGTTGCAGCTCCAGTTACTTTAATGTCCACCTTGGTAACAACAGAAAACTTCACCACAAAGTAGTCAGGAGACTGGAGAATTTTGCATATCTTCAATACATAATAAGGCATGTAAGTAAGCAACTTTATATGTTGCTAAACTATGCATTTTCAGAGAAACAGAATCTGATCTGAAGGCACAATCCAGAACATCACAATTCTATATATTTCATTAATGCTATTACAAGAACCACAAAACTGTTCAAAATTATTTCCCCTGGCAAGAGGAGGCAACAATTTCACTTTGACATTTCAGTTTTTGACAGGTCAGGATTTCTAGGGGATAAGGACACAGAATCATTGATGAACCTGCACCTGCATCGCAGTTTTGAAGGAAACTTCAAAGTAACACTCCTTAGCAAGGAGTCAGGGAATGAAAGAAGGGCCACCCACAGTTCTGTATGGGAAGAATAGGACTACTGGTGCTCAAACAATCTTTGTAAAAGAATAAAGGTTCAGGCAAGTCACAAATTACCTCTTGCAAATTACCCTCTCATACATGGACCTGCTGCACAAATCAACCACACTAATTATTCAAAGTTTAAAACCAAGTAAAACACGACTCTAAAAAGACCATTATTTTTTTAAAAAGGAAAAGCAATATTGTTGGACTACTAGGTAAGCTAGTCCTATCTGTCTTTTCTTACCTGAAAGTCATGGCAAAAGAATCAGGTTCGTCTCTCTTTCTAATGAGAAAGGCTCCATCCCGAGGAATGCGCATGAGCATGTCTTCTGCCTCACCCCGGCTCAAGTTGTTATAGTACCAGCTGCAACAGTAAAAAACCACAATGGGCAAAGCATTACAAGGCTTGTCAAATGTCATTTTTGGAGAATAACAGACAGAGTTATTAACAACAGAGCTTCAAACATTCTAAGAAAAATTATGCATTAGATTTTTCCCACCTTGGCACCTATGACAGCAGTTTATTACAAAACCTTGTAAGACAGCAGTTTATTTTGGATTAAAGCATCAAGAATATATCAGAACACCTTGTCTGCTTGAAATCATAAAACATAAATCTACATTGTTTCTGAAACAAAGGCACTGCATCTTGCTTTTAGTCTGCCATTCGGTTTTCAGTATTTATTTCATTTTGACACAGTAGATTTAAGATAAAGCCTGAACACAGACAAAAGAAAGACACCAGGGATTTGAATTCTTATTCAGAACTTTATCCAGATTTTATCCTTCACCATGGGATGGACCTGTCTTGGATCCAATGTGCCTTTAGTGAAGCTGTGGCCACTTATATTGGCAGTGTATCTCCAGCTTATGCAAAAAGGCAGGAAAGTCTAACCCTTAAATTCTCCTTCCCCTCTCACTGGTTTCCAAAGTTATCTATGGGTGGTGAGTGACTCCCAGATACCAGGAAGGAAAAAAAAAAAAAAAAAAAAAAAAAAAAATTTAAAGTCAAATATTGCAAAGAAAACAGAACAAAGGACAGCAATAACAATGTTCTGCAAGCAATGTTCAAGCAAGCTCTGCCCAGGATCTATGGCAGACAAATACCAGCTGCAAATAAACACCGTGCTGAGTTCCTATCTCAAAGGGTAAAGTCAGCCTAACCAGCTCTGACAGGGTGAGGTAGAGGGTGGGGTTAGGCAAATGGAGCTGTTTGGGCTCACTGCCCCAGTAATAAAGCTTCCAGATGGCACAGACCACGACCACTTAGTTGCCAAACCACAGCCAACTACTAAACATCCAACCCAACCCACTGGGTGTTGTAAAACACTGCATAGACAAAAGAAGAACTGGCACATTTCCACAGCATTATAGTTCTCATTGCTCTTCCAGTTGCGTCTAGGAAATTGCTTTCCCAGTGACCACTCTTTGTTGTGCCAGGTTCTCACAAAGTCAGTGCTCTCCCTCAGCATCTTTCAGGAAGGCTATTCCTCAAACTTCCAAGGACAAGCAACACTGAAGTGTGCTCCTGAATCCAGGGAATTTTCTGTGCAAAAACCCCACCTAAAGCAAGGCAAGGACACTGGCATGAGAGCAATGCTTGGCTTCCATACATACTCCTTGGTCTCGTGAGGGCTGGGGTTGGGCACAGCGTCGGTGAGGCGCAGCTCAAACTCTGCACATCGCAGGTGAGCCTCTTTGTAGTGTTGGATGAGATCATAGATGCTGTCAAAGGTGAGGTTGTCTGTCAGGTAATATTTCACAGCATCCCCATCACTGGTGGAACGGATCCGGCAGTGCTGGACTCTGCCTGACCTCCTGAAGGAGTAGAGGGGGCATAAAGGAAATACAGGGTTTGTAACAGATTTTCTTCTTTCAAAGCATTTCCCCACCCATTCCTGGTAAACTACTTGGGAAGCTTATGAAGAGCAAGAAATCTGTGTCATCTCCTTAAACAGCCAAAGTAACAAGCAACAAACATTCTGACAAGGGAGATTACAGGACCAAAAATAGTAATTCTCTACTGACAGTAGTTTAAAATCTGGTATAACTTTATTCTGCAAAATTTGCTCTGACAGCTCTCTGGGTCAGAAATCCATCTGACACTATTCCTCATAATGCTCCAACCAGAAGAAAAAAGAAACCAAACCCAAGCAAACAAATCCCCCATTAGATTGTATGAAAATGACCATACCAGAAGGACAAGGTGTAATCATCAGGGAAAGCTTCACTTTCCCTAACCAGGAATGTCCCATCCTTGCCACCCATTTCAGCACAATATTCCTGGAGCAGTTTCTCAGCAGTTGTTCTTCCCCCCTTCATTTTCCCATGGAACCATTTCTCTTTCAAGTGCAGTTCAGTTCGTTTCACCTCCTAGACCAGAAAATAAGAATTTTTAATAGCACATTTCTAATTTTATAGTTTTGAAACTAAGTACTTGTTATTGGTGATACATAACAATCAACTATTTCAGGATTTCAGCTCTTCCTAGGCCTGAGCTTTCCAGTCAATCACCTTTATAATTACCCTGCCTTTAGCATCCACAACAGCCAAGTTGTTACTTTAATAACACAACACATATTAGTTCATTCTGCTTAGTTTGAGACTTGCAATAATACTTAAAAGATTTAGTGCCCAAATCAACATTAGCATAGATGTACTGAAGTTATATTTCAATGTCCTTGTACTCCTCCTTGCAACCTCCACTAACCAAGAGAAAAAATTATTTTATTAAAAATAAGGTTAACTAGAGTTGACCTTGGCAAAGATCCTTTTATAGTTTTTTTTTTATCCACACACTTGTTCTCTGATATAGAATGTCTACATAGGTTCATTTCATCAGCATAAAAATACACATCTGTAGACATTGAAATAATCTGAAATAGTACAAAGACCATGCTTAATAAAACACAGCCATCACCTTTGATGAATCTTCATCAGCACTCTGTTCTATATCATCACTGAATGAAAGCTTTTCATCAGCAATAGCGCAGTAGTGCCGAGTCCATTTCTGAAAGTTGGGAGATATTAAAACCATTAACACAGGGAAACTCACTTATCATTCTCAAGCACAATCTCAAAACAGGGTCCAACAATAATAAAAAAAAAAAACAAAACAAAACAAAAAACAAAAAACAAAAAAAAAAAAACAAAAAAAAAAAAAAAAAAAAAAAACAAAAAAAAACAAAAAAAACTTTCTTCCCCTCATCCACACCTGTTCAACTGACAACATTACTTACAGAAATATTAAGAAAATTCATGTAAATGTTCCATATTACAGAACTAATTAACAATCTGTAGCAGATGTCATCGAAATAGTACCTGTTCTATTGTGTCCCACATGTAAAGTTCTCCCTGTTGCTTCTTCTCTTCTTTCTTTTCTTCTAAGTTCACATCAATGTCTCCCTTTGGCCCCAGTTTTTTGTGCTTAAAAACCAGAAAAAAAATAAACATTCATACACTCAGAGAGAATCACACATTAAATTGGTCATAATGTTTCAGAATACTCAGAAGTATCTCCCTCCATTGCACAGCCACCTTCTGTCATTATCATAACAGCAGCTGTTCCACAAGGAACAACAGGGCTGGAACCTCTTTCTTTAAAATCTTGATCCTATAATAAAGGTTAAAAAAAAAAACTAGTAGAGGTATCACTGAAGCAGTGAAGAAACAAGTAGTTTGATAAGATCTCACCATTCTTTAGAGAACAGAAAACAAGAAGTGACACATACTTAGAAATAAGGATAAACAGGAATCCTTCTGCAGAAAGTAGTACATAAGGAACAAAAATCAAAACAAAAGGGAAAGGTAAGGAATTAAAATGAATGAGGAATTCACCCTTTTACGAGAAAAACGAGTTTTTCACTAGGGAAATCCCTTATGAAAAAAGGGGTCAAGTTCTACTTTTTTTAGAGTGTTCACAGAAGTGTCTCAAGGGGCCACAGGCAATATCAATTACTTATCTGCAGTTAATGATGGGATTAATCCTCTCATATCAAACCTCAACCACATTCAGTTCTGTACAGTCTACTCTTGGCTGATTTCAGTTTGACAGGCCTAACTGAAAAATATCACAGGCTAGTGAAGTAGGTGTTGCCTCTGACTGTTTACTGACAACATTTTCCAAACAAAAGCTAAACAGCACAACCAGCTCACTGGCAGGTGCTGATCTATTTGAAGACTCACCAAAGCTCTTTTAGACAGCACAGAGTGATATGCATGTTCTCTGTGCACACTCATAATAGCTTGTCATTCTCTTTAAACCAGATCTGTCACGTTATTAATCATGTGCCTATGCAAGTCCCCTCTCTGCTCTGCATGGAAACAACAGACAGTCTGGAGAGAACAAAAAAAATCCCCAAAAACTTAAGCACAGAAGTTTTCCACCTTAAAGTGGGGTTCTGTTATTTCCAATCTTGTATTCAAGAGCATATTCTTATATCTATCTACCCTTATTTCTTCCATTCATATGTCTAATATAAGACTTATCTGTTATAAGAGCAAGAAAGCAGAAGCATGGACAAAAGAAATTATTATTTTACTACCTAGATCATGAGATTCTTCACCAAATTTTGCCATTTGAAAATTTCTACCACAGTTTCAGTCTGAGAAATCTCCTTTTGGTTGTGTTGCTGTTGCACAGCAGAGCTCATAAAACACTTGCACTGCCACAAGGTCCGACACTAACAGGGACTGCCTTCTCAGAACAGTGCCTCAGGGTTTCACTAAACTGCATATTTAAATCACACTGAGTTAGCAAACACCCATTAATTTGTGAAATCCTCACAAATTCAGTGTGCAGCCACAAGAGCTTTGGGTTTCACTTGAATGAAAGGCAGTCTCTGAAGAAAAAAACAGTAATACTGATCTATCTTCCTATTCAAGAACATACTTCTATCACTTTTAAGTAAGCCATATGATGCAAAACATCTGTGATGAACATCTGCAGCAGTGACCCCTTGTTGAAATTTAGCAGTGACATTTCAGGAGCTGGAAGACCTTTAGAAAAGAGTTGACGTTTGATCTGGCACTTGAACTGCCAACACTTACTGCAAAGGAAACCAAGAGCAAGCACTTGAGTACAGAGTTTTACAGAACACTCTACATTACTGCCAAATGGAACCAGTAAACACTTCAAGCGAGGGGCTTCTAGAAACTAATCTGTGAAGTCAGGAACAGTAGTTCAGGCTCCTGCTTTTGTTTTCCTACTTTATCTCCCAGCACACAAAGCAATCCTACCTTGATGATGATTTTTTCTTTCAGCTGGGTGGGTGATGGGAGCTGATCTGCACTGGCTTCAACAGGCTTCATCAAAAGCTGATCCCCAAACACCTCCTTGAACACTTTGGCCATGTGTCGCTGCTGCTCCACACTGCAGTGCTCTTCAATTGACAGAATGACTGGGTATCTTTGGTGGACAAAACCAAGGTGAATGAAGACAATTTCTTTTTGCTACAGCTGGCAAGGCAAGGAAGACAACACCCTTCCTCAGCCCCCAGATGAGAGAAAATATTTAAAGGAAACAACAAGACAAAAGGAAGATATAGCCACAACAAATAATAACAGATGTGCAATGACAGAGTTGTCAAGGTCAGAAGGAACCTGTGAAGGTCCATCTAATCCAAACCCTTTCTTTGGGAAGGCCCAATTCCTAGGTTAGATCAGGTTGTTCAGAACTTTATCCAGCCAAGATTTGACTATCTGCAAGGACAAAGATTGCCTCCAAGCTCTTTGGGCATAGTTTCACTGCTAAAGCACCATTATATGAAAATTTGTTTCTCCTTTCCTCAAAATCATGTCTTCACATGTGCTCTGAGAAGAGTATGAAACCATAATGCATTCCATATAATGCACCAACACAAAGTTCCTGTGCATAGACTATCCACATGGGAGAATATTGTGTCCAAGTGGTAACATGGAAAAATGGGACACTGACAGCTTTATTTCTTCCCCAGTTATTGAGTAATATTTTTCATGTTAAGGACATCTCAGCACAAGTTAAAGAAGGGCAGAGATGCAGATCTAAACTGATGTTACCAGTTCAGGAATCATGCCATGAGTTCTATATCTTCTCATCTAAGACCTTCCTTACAGCAGAAACCCCACATGACATGACAAATATATTATTTGTCAATTGCACTATTTGCTAACTTTTTTAAAGATTTAAGACACACAATTAAGAATTTGAAGGTTTACTTCCAATCACTTCCAGCTTAATAAAATAAGACCCAAGAAAGGAGCTGGAAACCACTTTAGGCTATTCACTATCTTCTTTAGCAATAAATGCTTATGCACTGGGACTCGTCCCCAAAACCACATATATTAAAGACCCACGTGTGGCAATAATGAATGCTACTGGAATCCATTTTCCTCTGATTACTTTTTGCTCTAGATTACAGAGAAATTAAGTTCTAAAAGGTCAAAGCATATGAAAACAGGCTGAAGGAAAATAAAGCTTACTCAGATGTGACAAAGGCATGGTCTTTGATTGCCTGCACTACATCATCAAATTTGATCTTTGTTGTCCGTGTCCATCCATGGTAAATGATGGGTTTTCCATCAGGACCATCCCAGCAATCCACTAGGAAACACAAGCAGTACAAAAAGTAAGAGACCAGGTAGCTCCTTAAATGACTCTGGTAAGAAGAATGCACCCAAAACTACAGTGTTTTATATACCGATACATAGACCTTAATGTTCTAATAAAACATTCTATCAGATGAATTCATATCTCTCACAGAGAAAACTGAGTTTACTTAAGTAAGAGCAAGACAAATAAAATACATTACAAAATGTTCCCAAAGCATTATTATGTGGGAATCTGGAAACAAGAGATTCAGGCGACTGTAGTGTCTATCTACTAGTTTACAGTCATTTTCCAGGGATAAATATAATTCAACAAGTGACAAGCTGAGAGTTTCTGTCTTTTGTTGATTTCAACTCTGAAACTCTAATTTGAAGTACATCTTGCCTTAGTCAAATAAACAACATGAAATTGACGTGAAAATTCTGAATAAGGAACACAAACACAGAGCTGAAGACACACAATTGCTAGGGAACAAAGACATTAAGTGATTTACAAGCAAGTTAAACAGGATGACAAAAGACACCAGATCAAAAAAATCTCTATGCCCTAGGCTTGTCTATATTACAATGAAGGTAAATAAACTATCTATGCTACACAAGTACTCCAGCTTAAATCCAGCTTAAAAAATAAGCTTTCATATAAATTCAGGATTGAATTTTTGGTGTAAAGTGAGAGGAGATTTAGGAAGACTCTCTTAAAACTGCCTGGGAACATGAATCAGAGGAAGTGAATGAGGCATTGGTGAGGCATACGAAAAACAATTTAAGGAATCAGTGATTTTTATATGACTAACTTCAAATTCAGAAAACAAACAGTTCTTGATTTCAGTTCTTTTTTCTTTCTTGGTAAACAGGGGAAACTACTTGTACAGATAACATGTTACAAACCACTCCACAAGCTCTTTACTCACACTCAATACATCGACATCCCATCCTGAGGCACCTGATGTAAGCTTCTGTGGAGGATTCGCTGCGAAGCTGGTCTCCTGTCAGGTATCTAAGGAGTAAAAGGAAATGTTGAAAAAAGACAGGCAGCCAATTTAAACTAGTTCTCACTCACTGGGTAACACTTTGCCTCCTGTCATGGACAATGTATGTTGATTTTTTTAACTGTCATTTTGTTGTTGGGTTTATTTTGTTTTTTTAAATTTGGATGAAAGAACCAGACTTTGCTGAACCTGATGCTATCAGGTTTTTGAACAGACCAAATTACAGGAGATTAAGGGCTCAATTTAAACAGCAACCAATTCTGACATCCTTCTAGAGTGCAAATCATGAGCTTTGAAAGCCACCTAAACCTCAGGCATGAGCACACGGGAGGGATGTGGAAGGAATTTAGAGTGACATCACACATTAAACTTCAAAATACACCTGTATGCTATATCCATATCCACTTTATTGTATTCCTTGAATTATTTTATTTGTTCATCTCTCCTCCCTCTCCTTAGTTGCTTTTTCCACTACAATGCCAGATGAGCAAATCCCCTTCATTTGAAGACAGTTCAAACTCATCATCGCATACTTTGTACAACTAATGAATTCTGACACGAGCTTAGTGAGGCTGTTGGCGCTTGGGAAAAAAAAAAAAAAGAATGACATAAGAAGTAACTTATATTTTTGAAAGAACAGAGGGTTTCAGAACAGTTTCAACTCAATACTTTTTATTTTATACTATGACTTGGGTTTTCTGGCAGCTGAGTTATATCTCAAAACCTTATGAGAAGGGGGAAAAAAAGAGTCCCAGAAACCCCATTTGCCACATTTATACCACACTGTAGGAAGGTTTCACACATCCACACAGCACATTTCTGGCATAATTTTCTGTCTCTCTCACATTGCTATATTAGTTTGAACTGGGGTAGACAACAGGATTTTTGGTAACTTACGTGTTATGAGAGGAAGAAATCCAGTAGTGGGACAAAGGATTATTCATGTCTTGCACATCTATTGAATCATATTTCTCATCCCAAATACTGTTTTCTTTTGCAAATAGGTAAGCAAGGAACTACAATACAAAGAGAGAGACTGAATTTAAATATTTTTACCCTATGAGAATAAAAGAAACCCAGCAATGCAGCAAGAGGGGCCTAGAGGTCCTGCCACCCAGTAAAAATTCTGTGAAAGGAATCTATGAGAACTACTACAAAGTACCATTATCTTACCTCATCAACAAATAGGAAAGGCTCAGCAGTTTCTCTCATAGTGTCATCAATAAACTTTGTCATGCGTTCTCGGACTTTACTGAGATCCTGTGCCCAAGATTCCTTCAGATAATTGCAATACAATAAAAAAAAATTTAGGAGTGGTGTTAGTACAAAAATCAAACAAGGAACAGAGAGATCTACAGAGATACACACTATGTAAGCACAAATGTGCATTGAAAGGGAGAAAAAGGCTGGCCTCCTTGGACATGACTTAACTATAATCTCTCTCAAGTCTAAGTGCAATCTGAACATCCTTTGAAAACAGTGAAATTGGGAGAAAAAGAAAGTAGCAAGCTTACACAGGAAGTATAGGTCTCACTTTTCAATCACAATTGCAAACCTGGAGCTCAGCAGTACCTAGCAAATACTGCACCATTTTTTCACATGGAGTCTGTGCTAAATAACATTTATAAATCCATGAAGACACAGCTCCAATCCCTGCCTTCACCCTTATCTGCTTGCTGACATGGGACATCTAACTGGCTCCATTCAATAGGAAATTACCTTTGACTAGAATGCAGGCAGGCAGCAATGTGAGAGCTGCAAAAATGGGGCCATGGCCAAAGCATTACCCCAATGCCCCTCTGGTGACAGCAGTGAGCAGGCCAGGCATTCATCTCTGACTGCACACAGCATTTACTTCTAACCTTGTCTATTTATCTACATGATTAAGTGGAGGCTTGTTAAAACCTTATTTACTTTGTCCGCTTTCTTGTCCTCTGGTGCACCTTCAGAGGCTTTACATAGATGAAAAATAATAGTTCTTTTGGACTTCAATGGCAACAAAGGAGAAATCTTTCCAAGCCCCAGTATTACAGTGGCATCAATCAAATTCTATGACTCTTCACATTTCTTTTTAAAGAGCACAGAATTCTGTGATATAATCCCAAGAAAAAGAGTTGAGTATTTCTGTAACCTTCCCACCTGCTGCTCATGTATCAGGAATCTCTGGAAGTCATGGAGGTGAACTGCTGAAGCATCTGGACGGTCAGTATTTCTTTAAAAAAAGAAAGGGAAAGTGAAGCTAAAGAAATAAGAGAGGTTAATCAGATGTTACAGCAAAAGATGACATGGGTTTGTATCTTGGATTTACAGTATAAAGGTGCTGCCACCAGGAAGAGACTTTTTACAATTTCAAAAGGATTTAGAGTAGGCTTGTAATACTGCATTATCCAATTACTGTATTTTGAGCCTCCTGATGTACTTTTGAGAGGGATTCACTGGGAAAAGCACCGAATCTGTAGCCATTGCTTTGTAGCAAGTGAGCTGCATTTACTTGACCGGGGCGTTGGTAAGTTTAGTTGAGACACATGGAAAAGCTTCTTTTAAATTTTACATTTCACAAGTAATTATTTCTTTGTCATATTTAGATTAACTACAGTGATAGACCAAAATCTTCTGAAAAAGGGGGCAAGGTGCAGCTGCACCAAGGAAAAGTGATATCACTGATTTGCCTTCTGTAAGACACAAACACAGCAGCATCTGGTACCAGGAAGGTGTTTATAAATCTGTGCTTGTAAGCAGCTCAGAGTAAATTTTTTAAGTTACTTCCTTAATCTGTTAGTGTCATATTCAAAACTAAGATAAACTGATTGAATCCACAATCAATGGATTAGCAATGTCTGGGACCTTTTTCATGCTGTACACATCAAACTTTGAAGTCCATCAAGTGGAAGATGCAGAAACCATTACTATCAGCATTCAGCTCAGGTCTAAGCAAGGCCTATGCACAACACCACTATCCAGACTGAAGCAAAAAATTTCTTCACCAAATTGTCCTTTAAAGCTCTGTTCACCTCTTTATAAAATCAGAGGACAATCAACTTCCATATCATTTTTGTAGTCAGAAAGTAAAAAACAATCAACAGGACTTACTTCCAATGTAAGTTCACCTTTTTGAATGCAAAAATATTAATGATTTCTTTTCACTTACTAAAACACCAGAACAAAAAAATATATAAAAAAACCAAACTGAGGTAATTTAAAAACAATCCTTCAACACTGCAGCCAAGTGAAAATGCAGAAAAATAATACAAATGAAGAGTCTCACCCAAGGATGAAAACAGAAGAATCCTTTTTGAATTCATCAAGAATCTTAAAACAAACAAAAAACAAACAAACAAAAAAAGAACAAACATAATAAAGGGAAAAATATAAATAATAAAAGAATATCCAATTTTCTATCTAAGTCCATCTAATAATGTCCATTGTTTTGGAAAGCAGAAATAAATGCCTGTCTGCTCTAGAGTTTACAAGTTTGCAAGACACATATTTAATTAAATGCATAAGAAAAAACATACAAAGGCTGGCAAAACATGCAAAGGCTGGCAACTGCACTTCAGGCCTTTCAATGTGAACACAATTCTCAGATAAAACACTTGCTTTGATAAAGAACCTTATACTCACAGTCAAATTTCTGGGGAGCTTTTACTGTTTGATATCCCAGAAAAACTGGAATTAAGTATCATCCATCACATTTATTCAAGTGAATATAAAATCTAAATAGTTTCTAGCTTGGCACATCATCATTAGAGATTGCAGGAAACTTACCAAGTGACCCAAAGCACTTGTAAGCAAATTGAGAAATTTCTTTGCAATGATTCACACAGGGCAATAACAGGAGCTTAAGGAAGGCAGAAAGGCTCCTCACTGTGTGTTCTACTCTTCAGCTTTCTGCTCAAGCTAATTAACAAGACTTTCATGGCCAAAACTAAAACCTTGTCAGTTAATCTAGGTTTTTTATCACTTCACCATGATTTCAGCATCACTTTTAAACAGCACAAGCTGTATTGCCAGAAAATCAGCATTGACTTTGACTATCGAAGCTTCTAGTTTAGCATCTGCTAGATTAAAGTTGAATCCTCAATAACCACATAGCCAAGAAAGACATTCATGGAAGTAATTTCAAATTATGTGTTTACACATAGTTTTAAAGGGTTCCTAACTTTCAGAGTCACTAAAAGTATGCAGTTTCCACCAGCTTCATTAATATGTACAGCAAGTACAAGGAAACAGTAGTCAGGCAGTTGGCCACTTAAATCAGCTAAAATGTAAATGCACTGCATTTATGCCTCCCAAGGACTGTCTGATGCACATCTTGTAATGGACTTGCTGCTTGTAATCTGGAATATGGAATTGTTTATACCAGTAAAAAAACCCAGCCAAACCTAATAAAAAAATTTTAAGCATCATGAACAAACTCACAAAAAGAATTCCTCCAAAAAACTCCCTCATATCTGTGCCTAGCTCTACTACCAACACTCAAGAAGCAACACAAATGACTTATTCATCTCCTTAGGCCAATTGCTGATAGTGACTGTGATCTACACATCGAGTACAGCACTGCACCCTTTTTCTGGTACAAGAATGAGGAAAAAGAAAATCAGCAACAAACAAAAAAGATAACCAGCTCTCACTACACTGATGCAACAGTTGAACAGTATGAAGACTATTTATGGAAAGCTTACCAATTTCTGTTGTTCAAACATGATCTTCTTGTAGAACAAATGAAATTGTTCAAAAGTAAGCTCTTCCTTGTGAGCACCTATTTCCTACAACAGAAAGCAGCAGTGAATGTAGAATTCCCTGAACTGCACTTGCACAGTGAACAAGTAACTCTTACTTCGGTTGGCATTCTCTCACACATTCTGTTCCACTCCAATTTGATTTATTTTAACCACTTGGATTTTTAAATTTATTTATGTTTTTAAGAACACAAACAAGAAAACAGATGTTGGTTTACACCATAGTGCTCCTAGCCCCCATCTTTGGCCTTGCATTTTGCACCCTCAGTCCATTTCCACAACCAGGAGAGAAGTAAAGCCTCCTTTACTCATTGTTAGCTGGGGCAGCAGAAGCAAGAATGTCTGCTTTAAGGGTGGAGAGGTGGAAAGCAGGAAAGGGTGGGGATATTCAAGGTTCCTGTAGGAATGGAATGACCTTCAAAAGTTATTAATATTGGCATTAGTTGGAGAGAAGAGGTTATTATTTGATCATATTGAAAAAAAATTAAGATTAAATTCATGTAGAAGAAAAAGAAAGATAAAATACTTTTCTGTGTTCTTGCTCAGTACTAGAGCTCAAAATCCAATGTTGGCTTTGATCAACCACACAATGAAAAGAAGGAACATTTTTGTCTGTATTTTCTTATACCCTTAGATATAGGCAAAGCCAAGCTGACAAATTATTCAATATAATTTATGTAACTGTACATGATATGAATCAAAAAAAAGGAAGTGTCCTAAAAAGAAACATCAACACTCATCAGATAATACCAAACACATTTAAGTAATCAGGTAATTACCGCAAATTTATCCTTCAAGTACTTCATGCTGCTGACTTTGAAGTTTGCTTGGGGAAGTACAGTTTTCAGCTCTCTAAGACTGATACTGGGGGGACAAAAAAAGGAGAAAAAAATGATAGTAAAATCACCACAGTTGTGTTGTGTCTAGTCAGCTACTCATATATTTTCTATCAACACAAAAATGTGACTACTGAAACATTTTGGGTAGGCCTCATCTCACATACCTGTAAACTTTTATAAACTTAACACCTACATGGAAGCAAGCCAGACATGGAGAAACAGGCATTTCAATTAATTTGGAATTAAAAGAACCAAGTTGCATAGACATGTATTTCTCTCTCAGCAATTAATCAGAGCTTAATTAATTAATGAGATGATGAGCTCAAATGTAGATGTTTATACGTGGTTAGATGAACTGCAGCCTTTCTTCCACTGAAACTGGATTACAGACACAGAAAACATCTTGCAAAGGCTGTACTGAAGCACAAACAGAAAATAAAAAGCCCCAGTTATCAATACCCTTTTAACCTTTTTCTCCAGATGTTATTCAGTCTGGTAATGCTGATTTGCAGCAGCAAAATTCCTCCCTCTGCAACATTTGAACATGATCTCATTCTCCACTCCCAACCAAGTGATCTCATTCTCCACTCCCAACCAAGTCTTCCCTTCCAGCTCCATTCACACAGATCTGCTGATTCTTTTCACAGAGTTTCAGAGTGCCCAGTGATATTCCAGCAACACTCCAAAAACCAAAGTTTCCTAGATAACAGCAAGGCAGCAAGTCAAGAAAGCACAGGTAAAAGACTTGTGGGTCCTATTGCTGAAGCCCACAAAATATTAAAGTAATACCAACAGTAACCAACAAAACAAGACTGAGGGACTCTGCCTTGACCTACAGGACAATTCAGAAGCATTTAAACCTCTGCAAACACAGGGTCAGAACAGAGTTGCTTGAAAGTAACAAAACCAATTAGCAGGTAGATGAAAGTAACACTGCCATTCTATACTGTCCATGTTAAGAGCTACCCCATGAGATATTCTCATCTCCATTGTGCAAGAGGGAAAGGGGCAAAGCAAGAAGGAGCTAAGCCGAAATCCATGCCCAAGCCAGATTAGAACTCAGGAAATTCCTGGCTTTCCGCCTCGTCGCCAGACCTCTGGAAAAAACCACTATTAGAAGCAAGAAACAAGCACTCCATTTGTACACTAAACACCAAACACAAGCAATTTCCTCTGGCAGACAAGTGCAAGAGAAAACAAGAGCTGGGACCTCATTACCACTGCAAAAACATTCAACCTGTGGAACAAGACTTGCCTGCTAGCCCAACCTTTACAATTAACCTCCCTAAAAACCACAGCTCTGAACACAACGGACCTCAGTCCAAACTCCTTTCCTGAATTTTTCTAGAAGCATGAAGCCATCTAGGAAGAGAAGGAAAAACTGCTCTCTCAACAGCACAAGTCTGCTGTTCCCAACCAATAAAACAATCCCAAAGCAACAAATGAAACCTCTTCAGCAGACAACTGTCAGCCACAGCTGCTCCATCCTAACATCTTCTGCTTTGTGAACCCAAACAACACATCCCCATTGCAGGGTTAGTTCTCAAAATGCATCAGGGGGTACAATTCAATATCCAATAAAGGATGGGACTGTGGCCAGCTGAGGAAGCACAGCTCTGAAATGGGGTCTCAGCTCACCCTGCACGGTGCCACAGGCTGTCTGCACAAGGGTGTGATTTCCTGCAATACCATGGCCTCAGCCACACAATGAAACACCTCACTGCAGTTTGCTTTTGGGAAAAGGTGGACACAAAAGGAAAAGCATGAGCTTTTCTAAACAAATTTGTACTTTAGAACAAAATGCATGCTCCAGACAAAGAGAAAAATCATGGTGAAATAATAACACAGAAGGGAGGAAAAGTTAACATTGTTCTCAGTGTCACATGATTTCTGGCAACTCTAAGGAGAGGTGTGCAGCTGAATTCATGTTTTTTTAAAGTCTCCTTTGCATGTACAAGCTGCAAAGCCACATCACACATGGACCTGAAAGGAACTACTGAAACTCAAACACATGAAGCCACACATCACACTGGGAGCCAGAACCCGTGGGACTTCTTTCACATGAGAAGCACCAGGTCAGAGGTGATTCTTTGGCTTTGGTCTGTTCAAATACAAGGCAGAGACAAGCCCGTGGCCAGGCCAGCTGCCAGCTGAGCTCAGTCTCTACAATAACACATTGCTCATTCTGGCAAAGTAATTCTAGGCCAAAATTTAAAATATTCAGTTGTTATCGTTTGTTTCCTCTTTATACCATGTACATAAATCTGAGGGAATGCTGAGAACACATTGTATTTAGCCAAAGGCAAAACTCAAGTTGCTGAAGCAAGGGAAAAAGCCATTTTCAGGGATCTTGTACTGCACATTTCGGACAATTAATTCTTTATTTCTTTTTATTCCATGTTACAATCTGCAACTAAGAACATCTGAAAAAAGGCAGAGTCTCTTACCTATTTTTTCGAGTTTGATCAACAGAATAGATCTGCTTTCTCAGCCAGCTTGTAGAAGAGGGAGAAAAAAAAATAAATCTAAGAATTATAAAGAATATACAGCCAATGAACTTTCAGAATCCATAGACAAAACTCAACAGAAATATTTACAAGTCATAAGATTCATCTCTTTTAGCAAAGCAAAAATCTTACCAGTGCAACATTCAAGGATCCAGTTTTTTTAACCACATTTCTAAATATGTACTCTTCTAATGCATTTTAAAGTCACATAAACAACACAGGAAGGGGAAGGGTGGGCAGGACAGAAAAGAATGAGTAACCAGAAGCTGTAAAAAAGTATGAGGATAAAGTGAGCCAAAACTTCAGCTAATCTAAACTGGAGTAACTCCAAAAAGCCAATGACTTCTGACAGATTTATCTGTGAGCTGCTGGCTCAAATATCTGTTAGATGCATAAAAACTAAAAACTAGAAGGAAGAGAGAGGGGTTTAGAGAATTTAAAAGAAAATCCTCATTAAAATGCATATCAGTTTTAGATACGCAGTAAAATACTTTTAGTTGCACCAATAGTAAATACATACACAATTTTGATCTAAAAAGATGAATGCACTGCTAAGCTGATCTTCAGCCTCAACAGGAATCATTCTCGTTTGACAACACCAGTGTCAAAACCACAGTTTGGTCAGGGAGCAAGCAAGGCAGAGCACATCCTCACTAACAGCAGTGGCCACAAACAAAAATGCCAGCAGTGATGAAAAGACATGCAATATGGAGACATTACTGAAACCTTGTCCACAGAGCTGGCAATCTGAGCCTGAGCAGTTTCACACACAACATCCTCTGAAGGATAAAGGTGCAGTTTCACCTTCATATGGCTGACTTTTGAATTTTCCAAGAAGCCAACACACAAACACCATCTGCTCTTGTGATCATGAACAGATTTTGTTTTGAGTGCACAGAACAAGGTGCAAGTTCACATTAGTGTATGCAACAGAGTGTGACTCCAGAGCACCTATGTAGCAAAACAGACATTGAGAATTTCCATGTGAGGTTTCAGTGTCATACCCTAACTGAAAAATGTTGTTAGTGTAATTGGCAAGCACTACTTGTTGCACCTTAAAAATTTCATTCGGATTTTCCTCTTCCAATTCCCAGTCTCACAAAGTGAAAATATGTCCACGTACCTCTCTGTGATCGCAGGTGTGGGAGCACTCATGACCTCTTGATACAAGATATTCAAGCCACACAACCATTTATCAGTATCATCCTTAGAGTCAGCTGAAAAAAAACCATGCTCTGGTAAACATCAAAACAAAATCAACATAAAACCAAGACATAACTTGTTTAGATAAACCCTAAGCTGCTGACTAACCTTCCTCTTTGATAAATTGCATTGCATAGCTTCATGGTGCCACTAATTAAACTAATAAAAAACAGCATAAATTTGGGCATAGGTAAGCTCTGACAAAAAATACCTGCTTTTAGAAGACTGTTTATCCTAGTAGGAGTTTCAATATTTCAGCAAAACCTTTAAAACTACTGCTGAGCTCCTGTTATAACACAATCAAAATTCATTTTCTTATCCTCTGTCTCCAAAGTGGCAAAAGCCCAGGACCCAGATCAAAACAACTTGAAGGACACAGGCAAAAGAACTCAGTACTGCTATAGCAAAAAAGAGGTTCATTATATTCCCAGCAACCTGCAACAAAATTGCATTCTACTGGCTTTTGACATAATCACTTTCTATTTTTCTTAACCATGCCTCTCAACACAGCAGAAAGGGAGCAATGTACAAAACTGGTGTAGTGTATATAAAACATTTTAATACAAGTCAAAAATGGTCTAAAATTCCTTATGTGGCCTAGCTAGAAGCCAGGTACATCTTCCTCCCAGCCCTTCAAATTAGTATATCACTGCTTTGTTTTGTTTAAAATGTAGTTTGCCTTTCCATTTCCCAAACCAGAAGAATCCTTCCCATCATTTATCATGATTGCATTTGGTAACTCTTCAACCCAATAGAAGCAAGATGAGGAACTGCTTGCTGGGCACAGCTTTCCCTAGGAAATGCCAGCTAAGCTGAAAAAACCTTGCATGAGATGTGATCTTTACAGCCCTCAGCTGGGCAAAGTCTTTGTTTTAGCAGGCTGGCTCTGAAATGATACGAAGAGATTCTTCAATTAAACCAGCTCTGAAATATTATTTTCACACAGGAGCTGAAATCTTTTATCAGCCTTCAAAGCAAACCAGTTTCTCAAAAGGTGAAGATTACATTTTATTTAAACATATTTTCAAACAATGCTTTATCCCCCAAGGATGAAGCTGGAGCCCAGCCTCAACTCCCCATGGAAATGTTTTTCAATTAGTTGCAATTTCAGAAAGAACACCCACTACCACTGCCAAACCAATTCTTCTCCCAAGACAATTCTGCCCTTTATGATAGCTACCATTCCCTTCAAGGAACAATTCTTTTATATTGTTTTAAGAAACCACGACAAAGCACTTCAGCAAGGAAAAGGATTTCCCCCTTAACTGAAAGTTATATCATGTTGTTCTGCAGTTCAGCATTGCAGCAACAGCCCATGGTACCAAGTGTTTTCAAAGCATTGGCAGAGGCCTGTTTTGAGAACTGCCATGGGAGGGACTGGGGGGGCTGTCAGAGGAAACCAAGCTGGAGTCCCTGGCACAGCTGCACGTAAGCACAGCCACTTACTCAAAATTCTCAGAGACTTCAGTCGACAATATAAAACCTATTTTAAAATCTCTAAGAATGGATTAGTCACAAGCAGTCTTTCATTTCAAAAGCATCTGAGTGCAAAAAACTTGTTATCTAATACTGCAATCTATAAGAAATTCATCCCAGAAATAATAAAAAAATAAAAGCTAACAGTATTTAAACACTTACAGAGCACTCCCCTTTTCTCACATTAAGATTTTTCAATTCAGTTAAAAGATTTAAATGGGTAAGCATGTTCCTGCTCAGGACAGAAAGAACAACTCCAAATAAATTGTCTGTATGGTCCTGAACCAATGACCCATTTTAAACTTTTTACAAAAGAAATCTCTTTGTAAATTCCACTAGTTAGAAATTGTACTCAGCCTGTACTGTAAAAATTTGTATCTCTTTTCATTTCAAAATCTTTGGGTTTGTGACCCTGGATAATCTTGCCTGTAATAAAAAGTGTTCCAACCCTTTCTATAGATACAGGGTACAAAATCCCTTTGTTTCACACAGATCTCTTCATTTTAAATTTATTATTTTCCGATTTTATTTATGGTCCCCCAGTACTTATTTAGAAGAGATTGAGTATTATCAGGTGATATGCACACAAACAACCCAAATTAAAACTTCATTTTTCCAAATTAGTCTGCAATTGCTCGTAGGTAATAGGAAAATTTCTGTGATACAGCTGCAGTGTAACCTTTTATGGCTGTTACATCCAAAATCATTTTGGCTAGACTAAAAGTGTTAGGACAATATTTTGGCCACACTCAATAGCTGTCTTTAAAGAGGACAATGTTACCTCTGCTCTTCAGTGCTGATAATTTTACTGAAATTATTTAACTAGCAAAAGTGTACCTTGCTAGAAAAAAAACAGAAACGACACTGGCATTGACACACCACTTCAAAGTGAAACATTCCAAATGCAGCAGGTCACAGACAAGAAGGGCTGAGAAAAACGTCTGGCTCCCGATTTTAAGCATCTGGTGCACTTCTGAACTGCAGAAGTTAAAACCACAGTATTCTGTGCATTCCTGTTCCATCAGTGTGTTTGACTTGCTCAGTTGGTAGCTTTAAAGAAAAAACAAAAAGAAGATAAAAGTACCTGCTAAACTTAAGGTGTTGAGGACAAACTGGGTACCATAAAAAATAGTAAAGCAGTGTTCTTCTCTGTGCCTTGCTTTGCAGCGTTCAAAGTCCTTTGAATTCTTTCCTGGGCGAATTTCTTTTATTTCCATCAGATCCACTGAAAGGAAACAACATTCAGTCAATACAACTGCAGAGCCTGAAATGGTAGGATGGATAACTCAAAGTATGCACACACATATAAAATAAATATATATTAAAATTATTTGTATTTGACAAGAAATGCAAATTGTGCCTGCTTGCAATCCATAAATCCACAAATAAATAGTAACAGACAATAGTAGAAAAGGACCAGAAGGAAGAAAAATAACATGTCATATTTTTATTATTTCCCTATCAGTAATTTTCCATGGACAAGGTGCATACATATCGCCCTTTGGGTCAGAGAAAACGTGATTTCACAAATGGCATTAACTCTAAGCAAATAATTTTCCAATTGTCCTGACAACTGTTCAGAAACAAAAAAGAAAAGATGCAATTCTACCTTACCCACCTAAACCAGGCACATATATCTTAGATAGCCAGCTGACCTGTCAGCTAGTACAGTCACTGTACTTTCAAGAAAAATATCTGAAGCAGGAATATAAAGAGAAAATCAAGTTTAATAATTAAAATGTTTGTGAGTTTTCTCATGGCCAGCTCCAGAGAGATCTGTGTTATTTAACATAACCTGTTGTATCACTTCCACCTCACAGCCCTCCAGAGAACACAGGTATGCACTGGAGCACAGCAGAATGGGAACCCTGCACAAGCACACACTCTCCCAAGCCAGCTCCCTTTTTTCAAACCCTTGCTACAAGGGCCTGCAGAACAGGAGTGAGACAGCACTGAAATAGAAATATGTGTGCTCTCAAGATAAGATACTTATTAGAAAACTGAGGAAGTGGTTTTGCTCTGCCTGTGGACCAGAGAAATAAACAGCTCTTTCCACTTCTGGACAGTCTTGACTTACAAGCTACGGGACAAAGAGTGAAGAAAAACATTTCATGGCTGCTCTTGAAATGTGTTTATCAGACATAGCAATATTCAAGGAAAACAGCTGAGGGTTTCTGTCCATGCATTTAAGAATGTCACAATATAAACCCCCTGTTTTAAATGAGCACCTCATCAGTAACAGAAGACCATTAACAACATAATGAAACAGCAGCTCTGCTGCCAGACAAGGGTGAGCTGAACAACGGTAAAGCTTCCACCTGTGTAATGCTGCATTTCTATAACGCCAACATGGACAGACAAGCAAGGAACTTCATAAACAAAATCCTGATAATGAAACATTAATTCACCTTGGAACTTCTTATTCTCTGCAAAGTATCCCAGGCCAAACTTCTACCAGACACTCCTTTCTCACAGTCATTAAACAACTAACACTGTGAAAATGAGATGCCAAAGGTTAACTTGAACTAATTATAGGATACAAGAATCTTTCTTAAATTAGTATTTCCAAGAATCATTATTCTCAAGGTAGAGGTTTCAATGTCTCAACCTCCCTCTTAAACCATGAAAACATCTCCTAAGATCTGCATATCTGATTGGTCAAGACCCCTAAATTTAGATGCAAACTTAATAAATAAATTCACATTGTGCCTATAAATGACCAGGAACCAAAAGCTCCTAATGATGACTCTGATCCCCTTACCATTCAGAGTTTCACTTAGATCCTTGAAGATGTACCCAAATTACCATTCTAAATGTCACCATCTAAAGAAGCTGATCTTAAGCCATCAATTTACATTAATATCAGCAGAGAAGAATCAGAATGCAGAGACAGAAAGTATCCAGATGGAGAGGGCAGGAGTTTGAATGGCTGCAGTAAATGGCATGGGACTGCACACCAGGCTGGCTCCCCCTGTCACCTCTTCTGCTTTCCTTTCACCCAGCAAACCCCTGCTGAAAAACGTAGTTTTAACTTCAAAGTGAATCACACCTTTCCTTCCAGACTCCTTTAAATCCACACACAAACAACACAACAAACGGCCCTCTGAAAGTACAAACTAGAAGCAGTGATAAAAGAGATTTCACAACCTGCACTGCTGTTGTCATTTCCAGGGGCTCTTACCTCACACTGACCTCTGAAATAAGCACACAAACTTACTCAATGTCTCCCCTCAGTTACACACACTCACTACAGTTCTCCTTGCATTACAGCCTTTCAGCCCCACCATCCCCTTCTCTTGCATGAACCTATGTGTATAAATGTAGTGACACAAGGATTTTTGTATGCTCAGACATGAAAAACCAGAAAGAGTTTCACTATACCCTAATTGCTGAACATTCAGTAAACAGAGAAATGGTTCAGCAAGAGAACAAAATTGGGTGAAGAGAGAAGGAAATATTTATATTTAAAAACTCAGATTCAAAATTTAACATCCCTATTATTTTCAGGCAACATATTCTATACATCTGACAAAATTTGGTCAAGATATCATTACATTTCCTTAGAAAATTAATTAAACAGATACAGAGCATAAGTTTTATTAAACATTATTTAGATTTTTACAGAAATAAAGATGTAATAGACATTATCATTTCAGAAAATGAATAGAAACCACCTGTCTATATTTTAATGACATTTCATAGTGTTGCTTAGCATTGTATTACTCTACATTATTGAAAGAAAAGCCAGTGTAGAGAATCAGAGGGAGAGATGAGAAATACGAACACCAAGCATTAATTCTGGTCATGCACTAAGCTCTGCAACCTCCGCAGGGAGTCTAGAGTCACCTGGCACCTTCCATGTGATGCCCAGTAACACCAGAATGGCTGATCCCAGGAGGAAGCAGGCCAGGAAAAGCTGTAACATGTTTCAGACTCAGATCAGTAAATTAACTATACCAACTTAGTCGCTACACAGTTACCATGAACTTTTTACAGCTGTCACTGAACAATTAAAATGTAATTTCCTACCTATGCCACAACTGCAGGACCAGCACTTCAAACATTCTTTGTATTGCCTTGAAGTACTGGAGCTTTCCTGCTTCCCAATCCCACATGCACATTGCAGAGCCAATCCTGCTCTGGCTTCACAGACACACATTCCTGAGGCCTGATACATCCCAAAATAGCACAGACCTGGACAGACACACCTTGCAGAATCAAATCAAACCCAATATACTTGCAGGTGCAATTTTCACAAGAAAGATGAAAGAAGATTAAAACATTTCCCAAGGAAACATGAATCAAAGTATGTCCTGTAGAGAAACTGACTCACATCCAGCAAGACAAGGAGAGCACTCCCCCAGCACAGCCAAACAGTTTATTGAAGTCTAGTGCCACTCTAAAACCAACAATTAGTTTACATTTCATCCATTCCTTTATGTGACTATTTCCCCAGGTTGAAAGGATCTCCTCAGCAGCCTCATCAGTCACGGATTGATTCTGACAACTCAAGTGGCTCTTTAAAGAGACCAGACTCCAGAGCACCTTCAATTACCATGCTGTCTCAGGCTCTGATCTGGATGTGCATTCGAGGCAGTTCAGAGCCTGAAGCTGCCAAACTTCAGCTCCTGCTGCTGTGTGTTGTTTGACAAATCAACAAATTAATTCAATGGATCATTACACTACCACATAGATACTTTCCTAATACTGCACAGATTAATTGCTCAGTGCCTTCCAGTGCACTTGACAGAGCTCTTTCCTGTCATGAACTTAACTATAAACTTTTGATCCTCAACATCTCCATAGATCTCCATTCAAATAATCCAGCAGCAGTGATCATGTTCAGTCACACACTTGCAGGTACAAATTCCTGTTACATTTCCTTCAGTCACACTTGGAGGTAGATGGTAAAACAGAGCTTGCATTTCACTACAGCAGGTGCTGTGCAGGCTGAGGGGAAAACATGATACAAGATAACCAAGGGTAGAAAACTAACTCAAGGGGAGAACTGGTAAAAAAATTTACATTATTATAAACAGCACTGTGCTTCTTATTTCAGGATAGACCAGCGCTACTATTTAAAGAGAGAAGTTCTGGCTCTGTCTGCCACAATGGTCACCCACAAGCCACCTCTGATGGGAACCGTCCAGCACCTGAACAGACAGGTGGGTTAGGTTCAGACCCTGCTGAAAACCAGCCAGTGCCACCAGCAGAGCACCTTCTGTGAGCTGGAATGTCCATCTAAGTTCACTGGAGGAAGGCGAGTTTGCAAGAACACCTTTGGTTAAATCAGGTAATGTTAGGCTGGAACATCAGCCTGAGGCTGTCAACCCATCAAGGTACCTTTGACAGCAAAGTCTGCATTAACAGTGTAAAAGTTTACCTGAATCTGGCATTATGGACTCCAGAGTTCTGTAAGGTAACATTCCTGATTCAAAGCCCATATTCCCCAGGAGCCTTTCAGTGTCCATGGCTACAAATGGTGCTCGGATCAGAGCTCAGTCGTGTACTTAATGAAGGAAAAGAAAAAGCCTACAGGGAGATTCAGAGGAGGCTTATAGAGTCAGAAATCATGCTGTGAGCATTATTTCAGTAAGTCTCAAGAAGGCTTAAGGGAAACCACTGGCAATGTTTTGAAACAGAAAATAAAGGACTCTGATCACCCAAGCTGTATGCACCAAGACATGGGGTGGCCATTCTCTGTATGAATATAATTGCATTTTCATGTGTATATATGTCTAGCAACATTCCACACTCAGAACCAGATCTTTTTTTCCAAAAATTTGCATTACAAAATATTCCAAAGTAGGTTTCATTTAGAAAGGCAGAAACTGCCCACTGCAACAGAGGCAGTGTGCAAATGAGTACCCAGTGAATGAAGAAAGCCTTTAGTGTCCTTTTGCAAATGTACTTCATGGCTGTTAGTGAGGACAACAGCTCTCTGCTCCCACTTCTGCAGAATTAAATATTAACTACCTTGGGTGTGTTTTAACAGCCTCTTTATTTCAGAGCAGCAATGAAACACAAATCACATGTGACTCTAGAGAGAACAAGGGGAGGCTTCTCTCAGAGGACAAAGTCACAAGAAAGCAGAAATGTCCTGCAGCATGGTAGTCCAGATGTGGCAGAGAAATAATTCAGCTCATATAAACAGAGATGTTTATTCAGACATTCAGCAGCCCAAGGAAGTCATTACAGATAAGCCACAAAACTTCTGAAAACACACTTACAAGGATGAAGCATGAGAGACAGTGTGGTGCACCTTGAGAAAGCACCCGAGAGTACCTTTCCAAGGGGTCCCCTGGGGACTGAGCTGAGTGACTGACATAAGGTTTAGAGAAGTGCACCTTTTAAACCCACAGGGTTTTACGTAATCAGGTCACGCAGAGCTGGCATGTACAGTAACAACAAATTGCTACTAAATTCATAACTTCTCACTGGGTTGCACATTACAGCACCATGTTACAGTTTGAGCTCTGAATTCGATGGGCTGTACACCTGGACGCTGTTTTCATATTAAAAATTAAAGAGTACCTCCATAAAATGGCATAAGAATAGGGTAAAATTTACATATGTGCTCATAAAAGTTTACATTCTGCTCCATGGAACAAAACAAAGTAAAAATGTTGACATATAAACCTGACTTTGGGGAAGGATGGAGTACCTACATCTCACACTCACTTTGATCAACCAGTTTAGGGGTGCTGAGGTCTGTGCAGTTCATTCCATCCCCGTTTTGCAGGCTGGCCATGACAGGAAGTCTGGTCGTTGTAAGTTAGCATCAGACATTGCAGAACTGAGCTGCTAAAGGGAAGACATTATTTGAAAAGAGCTAGAGGCTACACATGTTCATTTTTTCATTTGACCACAGAAACCAAGCTTCATGTACTCAGCTAAAGACTTACACAAAGATCCCCTGGCTAACAACTGAAATACAGCCATTTCAAAACATGCCAAAAAAAGGTGAATTTTAATGTTCCTTTGTGAAGCTACTCACAAAGAGCAAGAAGTGGATTCACTTTGCAATGACATATTGTTAACAGTATTCAGAATAAGAAAGGAAGTGACAGAATAGAGACTCGGAGTCTTCAATCTGAGCTAAGTTTATTTATTACTTTAAGTCTGAAACAGTGAGGAAATTCAGACAAAGATTCTGCTAGGAGTAAGGAAAAGAAAGGTCCCTACTAGAAATCAGCAAGATCAAGTCCAGTATTGAAGCCAAATTAAGCACTCATTTCACACTCCTCACCAGAATATGCAGATGCTCGTAACTTCTCCCAGATAGGTACAGATCTGTAAATGTTTATACCTTTTTCTCCAATGGGGAAAAAAATGTTTTACACCACAGAACAAATTTACATTGATATTAACAATTCTGCTAAATAAATGACTCAGCTGTTTAACACACAGAAAAAAAGCCAATGTTCAAGAATGTGAGCCACATGCATGAATACTCTCTTAAATGTTAAGTTTTTGAAGTTCCCCAATGTATCGGACAGCCAAAAAGCATGCACAGCAACAAAATTTGCTGTCTTTGGCAGTCATTTTAGCAAATATTTTAAAAGCAACATTTCAAAATTTAATTTCAAGACAAAGATGCTGCTGGATAAAATTCACAAAATAAAACAATGAAGATACAAAACCCTAAGCCTTGTTAGGTAGAACAGCACTGCCTGCGGCAACACACAGAAGGCTGCCATTAAATTAAACTACAGATCCCTGCATTTCCCCTCACCTTGTCAGTTGAATGTGGCCTGGCTGGTGCTGTTATCTACACGACCCCATTACAGATGCACTGCTTCTACAATGAGCTTAGATCATTAAATATCCAGGTGCAACATTTGGCAGAAACTAGTGATTCCTGCTTGGCAGTAAAACAAAGTCTGAAGGCGTAGGACAATCTTACAGATTGAGAAAAAACACAGCAGTTCCCACAGGTTCTAATTCTACTTTTATCATGAATTTAGTAAGTCTGTTTTTAATCTCCACACTCCCTTTACCTGTGAAACATGAAAACTCAACTTCGTTTTATGTCTGGGTTTTTTAATCGTGTTCTAGAGGGTGAATTCTGTAAAATCGCCTCTTTTCAGCAGGGAGGAAAATCTCAAGTGAACTTAACACTTGATAATTCATTTCTGTAGGTTAAATGAAAAATCAGTAATGTTAAATTACTTTGAGATGGCAAATTTATATAAAAAGTGGTCATTCTTTCCTACAGACTCTGGGAAAATATTATTAGACATAAAACTAGAGCAGTAAGACAATGTGAAATGAGCTCACATTAATTCTAAAATAATACGTTATGCATTGTCAAACATAGATTTCTGTTATAAATTTTAAAAAGATTCAAGATAGTCCTAATGCATGAATAAAGGTCTGGGCTGCAGAAAATAGAAATGGCTGCTATTGTTGTACTGTGGTGTGTCACGAGCAACAAAAGCTTCAGTTTAAGTATATATAGCCTTTATCCCACTGCTTCATAATTTTGCAGTTACACCAACATGACGTCTGCATCTCTGCCACTCCCCAATCCAGGTACTTCATCCTCTGGGAAAGTTTTCAGAACAAATTAATACTAACATTTCTCTTTCCTTTTCTTTTTCAACCTTACCTACACCCTGACCTCTCACTCTGCATACAGAAAGAGCAGTTTCACAGCTGATATAATATATAACTTTTTCTAAACATGGCCCTCTGATGCTTTAAACCTATTTCTTTTATGAGCTTGCACAACTAAATTGTCACTAGATATTTTTATTATGGAGTCTTTTGCAATAAATAAAGAACATGAAAAAAACCAAGTGATCTTTCTTTTCGAAAAATTACAGGATTAAAATATGGTTTATATAATGTTACAAAAGCAGGTCACCATGAGAAAAAAATAAAAATCCCTAGGTATTCAAAAAGAGAGAAATCATCTTCTGTCCTCAAATAGAATCTTCCTTGAAATGAGCATGCTTGTATTACAGAGAATCACACACTTGCACTTTCAAGGATGGCACCACAGATTTCTGAGAGTATAAATTCTCCTGGCTGTGAATCATCCCTTCACTCAAGGGATTCTTGGAAGAATATGCAGAAACTCACACATTTTCCAGTGACTAATCCAACTCTAGTCACTGTAAGCTTTCCCTTAATAATTGTCCTGAAAGCACTTTGCATCTGAGAAAGAATGGAACATCCATAACGGACCAGATTTACCTCGCCACCTGCTTGCTCTACAAGCTTAAATATCTTAACTTTGGGCTCTAATTTATTCATCTGCATATAAATGCTATACCACAATTTGAGAGGCTTTATTTAGGAGTTCTGAAATGTCCTCTCAGACAGCAAACCCCATGTGTCAGCCATGTGTCTTAGCAGAGTGCTGGCAAATCCTGCCTTCCCTTGGCTACCTCTTCCTTCCCCTCTGCCTGTTGCTGCCGTCCAGTGTGCACAACATCAGCCACAGTGTGTCCAGCATGAGGTGGGGAGAATCAACCCTGGGTGTGAGTGACCCATGGGCACCCATCCAGACCTAGACACAGTTGAAAAGGTTAAACACACAATAAAAACACACAGCAGAACTATAAGGAGGCAAGACAGTACAACAGACCACGCTGACAAGTCACAGCTTCACAGTTACCCACCCAGTATGCAGGGATTCCTTTCTGCAAGAAAAGAGTCCATTACAAATTAAACAAGCAAATCAAATCCCTCTATACAAGGAAACCAAACTTTCCTCCTCTCAAGCAAAAATAAGCTTATTCTCTCAAATGCCTGTCTGGGTAGACAGGTGAGACTAAGCTTGGAATTTAACTGCTTAATACTGGGCTATGAAAACATCACCTCAAACTTATGTCAGGCACAGTCAGAAATACAGTGCCTCTTGGTCTACTGTTGAAATAACATATCCTTCTCTAAAGGACACAACCTACCTGTGTTCTTTCATTTAGGAAGAAAATAGAGAGGTTTCTCCCCAGCTCCTTTGTATTTGAAATTCCTTTTGTGTATGGCAACTCAAGTCCCTCTAAAGGTCAATGTAAAATCTCCAGTAATTGGACACTGTGTGATCTGAACCACACAATGAAGACAGAGATCATTTACACCAGATTTCCTACCCTTTGTAAATCCTCACTTCTTACCACACCAAAGACCTGAATCTAGGAAGAGGTTTCTGAAGTTTCTCATCCAGAGAAATACATCTGCAATGAGCAGGAAATAGCCTTAATTTTAGCAACCCTTTCACTCTATTCTAAAAAGATATGCTGGCAGGTTTTCAACAAAAGGGGCCTTTTCATAAGCAATGCAATTTAAAATACACAGTAGTGCCACTTTTGGGCCCATGGGGTTTGTAAATATTTATGTAAGTATAGCTAATCCTACATCTCTCCCTTGCTCCAGTCAATTTATTCCAGAATAAGAGTAGCTGCCTTTTTGTTATTGTGAGGCTTAAGTTAAATCACTTCCAAAATAACATTAACCAAACTTGAAAAAAGGTCATTGTAATAAATATAACTCTGGCTTAGAGGAATTTGAGTGTTCTTCAAACATTTACAGTCCATCAGCAAGAAACTCAGCACTACGACATCCAAAATTCCCAACACTACACAGGGCACTTAGGGAGAGAAAAAAATTTTTTTTTCTTGATCTCCAAAGGCAAAGTATTAAAATAAAGCATGAAAGCTTTATCCATCTTCACTATCTATTAGCAGCCTATTTTGTGTCACAAAGCTAAAGAACTTTCCTTACTATCTGATTTTGAAACACAAACCATAGCAGATGCAAACATTGAGTTTTCTGCCTTCTGTAAAAGATCAGTTGCCAAACTTGAGTTAAAATAGCACACACAAAACAGGAAACCATCTTAACTTTCCCACTCATCCTGAATATTAATTGTTTTTGGACTGACACACATGCAAATAACAACCATTAAGATCACATCATGAATATCAGGTTTTGTACAGCATAAGTGTATTAATATAATACTTGAGATTATAATCCTCTGCCCTCAACCACTTTCAAAAAAAAATCAAGAAACAAAAATGTGGGTTTTACTTGTGACAAAGCCAACAGAATCCACCAGCATATATCTGGGGTCATTCATATACACATCCATAATCAAGAGGCTGCTTATTCTATTATCAAACAGGAAAGCTTCAAATCCATAATATTTCTACTTCTCAAGTGAAAAGAAAGCCTCAGTCTCAGTCAAAAGAAGTAACAGCAACACACAAATAACTAACTAAATAAAATACTTCCTTCCTCTTCAGCAAAAACACTGTCAGCAAGTTAAAACTGCAGTGACTTTCATTTCTAGTAGACCAGAGATGGTTCATGGTGAGTTGAAACAACTATTCATAACATATTCTGGAATAATACCTGCAAAATATGTCGTGTTGGGGCAAATTTGTTGCTTTTTAAGACAATAAAGCAATATTTTGCATATCTGTGCTTGTAACTAGGACATATTTTCAGACCTAAAGTTCCCATCTTTATACATGTCACTGAAGTGTTGCTCAATTTAAAAAAAAAACTGCTACAGCACGACAAATTTTTTATGGAGAGGCAGATGGCTTTTGGGTGACAGGTCTGGAGCAATATTCCCTGTTCTAGCAATGACTGCCGGTGGATCTGGAAGCCAAGGCATTACCTTGCTGAATCACCCAGGTTTGAGAGTGAAATTACAATGTTCACCTTCTTTTAAAAGCACTAAAATCCATACACAGAACAAACTAGTTAATTTATTACCACAAACACACACCACCCCCAGAAAGCTTTGTTAAAAGGTGATTACAAGACAGGACTGAAAAAGTTGACCAACATCTGGAATGCACAGTCTGTTCAGCTTTAAATTTGTCCCCTCTGGGCAAATGGCGACAACAAAACTTCAACACGTGGTCAGAGATTGGTTTGGCCAGAGGATTCTGAGATCTTCCATCACTAAGTATTGCCCTGTGTGTAAACCCCAGGCTTTTTTTTGCTAAACAATATTCAAGCACTGCTCTCTTAACTGAATTCTACATACCCTCTCAGGACTTCTTTTTTGGCACAGTATCAGCAATACACTTGCACTTGCATTCGCACACATCATTATAGGAAAGGGTAATTACCCTCATTTGTGAGGTAAGAAACTGAGGCAATGAAAGATTATGATCCACGGTACCTGTTAATTGGGTGTCCAGACCTATATACTTTTCCCCAGAATACTGAATATGACCATATTTTCACCACCAATGATAAGAACATCCTCCCAGACAACCAGTCTTTATTTCTACTAAATCACATTTCCAATTGTAGGTCCAGTCTCCACAAGGAATGTGACAGGAATCAATGGAAACAGTAGCAGAGATTTAATACTTTTAAGTCAGGAGCATGAAGAGAAACTGCTCAGATAATCCCAAAATCATGCAAATTCTCAGTGCCTGTCTTTGCAACCTTACAGACCAATGGATTTTAAACTTACCTTGTTTACCAAAAAAAAAAAAACAAAACTAACAAAACCTTCTAAAAATCCACACCTCAACAGACCAATAAATGATTCTAGCATTTCAGACAAACTGTTCTATTCCTTTACTGAGGACAAACACTTCTTTGCAGCTGTAGAGTAGAATCATGCTCACAATAATTTTTAAAGTTACCATATAACATATACAAGCATTGTAATTACATTACACCACCCTGAGCTGCACAAATCACAGAAAGCCCAGGGTGAGCTTTCTCGGCATCAGTTGTGCTCATAAGAACTAAGGATTAGTCTCACTTTATTCTTCCATTCTAGTTTTTGCAGCCCTATCTAGCCTTACACTCCCCTTCTATTTCCTGACCTTGTAATAAATTGTTAGTCAGTTCCAATATCAACTAAAGAGACAATACCACCTCAGGGCCTTGAAACCACCTCATATTTCACAGCTTCATTCTCCTAAGTCATTGGTACTTTCCAATAATGGTCCTAAATAATGGCTTCCATCCTGAGACAGCAAATTGCCCAAGAATACCAGAATGAGAATTCAGTTTCTTTGCATTTGAAGGTGTTTGGATGGCTCTTTTTCCTTTTTTTCTTTTTTTCTTTTTTTTTTTTCTGGAGAGAAGTGGTAAAGAATAATTACTCACTTGAATTTATAAGACATAAGACATAATGATGGAAAGCAGTCTGTCAATTCAGAAAACAAACACCATCATATTCAAAGATTAAAACTTCGAGAACAAGGCTAAGGATAAAAGCATATTAGTCATGTTTAAGTAGTTAGATACCTAAATAATGAGCTGCAGAAGATTCTTCATCTACATTACAATTCAAAACATTCTCAGCAAATTACCAAACTCTTTCAGGCAAAATCTTCATAATATTAACAAAAGACCTCTTAAATTAATATTTGACAAGTATATAAATTTATTAGTAACTCCAAGTTCAGGTACACATTGCAAATACTCACAGAAACCTTCAATCTTGTCAGCTGTCTTGCTCCATGCTACCTGCCTGGTTTCCATTATCACTTGGATAGTCCTCCTTTCTGGGCTGCTCTTCTTTAGACTGAATATTGTCATAACAGTTCCCAATTCCAAAGTCCTTTTGATCTGGCTTTTCTCATACTCAGGCAGCACTCCATAGTCTATATTCTTTCTGGGCATTTTTTCTTTTTAATCAAACTGTTATGGTCTTCAGTGTCCTGAAGATAAAAATATAAAGGGAGAAAATTCTATATTTAAAACAGCATTTTAATTTCTTTAAAGATTATATTTATGTAGTTAAATACAAAGACTCCTGCCCATGCAAATGCAAGGCAGGTACATGGCCAACATTAACCCTTGCTGGTTTACCCTGAAAGGAGGTACAAACAGCATTCAGAGAGTGCAGCTCCAGCAACATCAGCTTGTGTAAACTCCTGCACTGTATTAGAACTTAAACCTGGATAAGACCTACATGACAATGTGAAGCAGGTAACTGTCCTTTTGAGAACTGTAATGAAGGGGAAAACATGAGTAATACAAACACTGAAGTGCTGGCAACACAAAGTTTTTGCACTTCTAAACTTCATGGCTCTGTTTCTTCTACACAGGCTGCCTTTTCTTACCCACAGGTTGGGTGGCAGATATTTGTGTGCATACACTTGGGACATATCTTGGCACAAAACAGTCAAAAGAGGGATGTGTACAGAGCAGATCTCACAAATACTAACAAGTTTCTGTGCTCTCTGGTCTCCCACATCACTGCATCAAACAGCTAATTACGATCCTGATTATCCTCAGTGAGATTATTTACAAACAGGATGGTCTGCAACCTGCTCTTTCACCCATGAATGAGCATCACTGTCACACAAGTCGCAGGGGCTGGTGCCACACAGCTCCCAGCCAAGCCCCTTAACCCCACCCCTGAGCAGGCCAGGTTGAAAGAAGCCCTGTGCATGCAGCCACGGCGTCTCCCCAGCTTCTCTTCCTCTCTCCTCAGCCCACTGCTCTCCATCACAAGCGCTTTCAGTTTCCGTGTTCATGGCTAACTCGACCGTGGCACTTCTCGCTTCCCCTTGGTAACTTCTGCCCGCCCTCGCCCCCTCACCCCTGCCAGTGTCTCCTGACCGCTCTCGCTGCTCCCGCTCATTAACAGCGCTGAATTAACTGCCTTTGAACACCGTCTCACCAGCTGCTTTAGGAGCACTCTCTGGCTTTGAGGCTGTCCAGTACAATCTTTCCAACTCCTTTTTGAGCTCTACCACTTCAATAAACACTTTTTTTTTTTTTAAGTTAACAGAGAAGCCACAAGAGTCCCTTCTTACCTCTGCACTGCCAATCGTGAGCTTGAAGTGCTCTACAGCAGGAACCACTCCATGGTTTGCAAAACATTATACACACTATTTAGTGTTTTATATTAGCTTGTTAAAGTAATAAAAAAATTGAGTATTTTTTCCTTATAGTACTGAAAAAATTTATATACCCCAATCCTACAACTGGGAGGGAGTGAACAACCAACAAAAGAAGTTTCTAAAGGCAGCTATTTAATAAAGGGCAATGCAGCAGGTTTTTTTGAGAGATAGCTCCCATAGTACAAAGGAACTGCCTCTCAGAGGTAGCTTCTTAAACAGTTTCTGTTGAATGTAATATACTGGACTTCCCTTTTTAAAGGAGTTCTTTCTCCTGAAACTAGAGAAAACAGTAGATTTCATCTAACTTAACTCCTAAGTCATAAGCCAAGTTTTTGACTTAAGGTGGAAAGAATATTGCAATATTTGATCAACCTAACTGACTACTCCTAGACTGTTCTGACTACCTGCTCCAGTTTAAGAATAACATCACAGAGAGATGCCTAACAGTAAAAGAACTAACAGAAGCCCTTGGCATTTGACCTTTAAACATCAGTTGTCTTACACTCACCCACAGGTGCCCCTCAGCCTTCCTTACACCCATCACTGCACAACAATTTGAATTAACAATCTTTCTACCTACTCATGCAGCAGAATTCTGTGCTGACCTTCATCACCCCATTACCTGGATGCCTCCAACCCAGTAGGGTGTGAACTACGAGATGCTGGGTGTAATAGAAGTATCACTGCTCTTCTGCTGAAAAGCTACTTAAGCCTAAACTGGAAAGATCCAGCATCACTTACAAAACTCAGCACATTAATAATCACCAAAACATGCCACAAGCTCTAGCTTAGACACAGACACGACTCTTTGCCTTTGACTGTAAGAACTACACGAGCTAAACTTTGAAGGTACCATATGCAAAAATTGAATCACTTGTTACTGTTTGTGTAAGACCTGTTCCGATAGGTTTTAATTGAAAAGCCTGATTAATTTGGACTAAGAAGTCTAAAAGACACACTGCAAGTAACCAAGTGAACATGGACAAAAAAAAATCGATTTAATCTATCCTTCTAGTTAGTTTTACTTCAGACTTTAACCAACTTCT
This sequence comes from Oenanthe melanoleuca, assembly GCF_029582105.1. Classification (NCBI taxonomy): domain Eukaryota; kingdom Metazoa; phylum Chordata; class Aves; order Passeriformes; family Muscicapidae; genus Oenanthe; species Oenanthe melanoleuca. Next base: position 4,314,031 of record NC_079345.1, read on the forward strand.
TAGCGGAAGATCAGTGTAACTTGTAACAGCTTGTAACTCTCTTCGTGACAACAGAGAGGAAAAACTAGAAACGGCAAGTTATAAATGTACCAGGTGGCAAAGAATATCTTGGATAACCACTGATAAATCCAGAGTCTGTTATAATTTCACCCATATGACACAGCAGGTGCTTTCCAGACACAGAAAGTTGACAAAGAAGTGCAGTCCAAAGTTTATCTCCAGCCGATTTCTAAATTTTCCCATGCGCTCTGGGTATCGCAAAAGGTTTGTTGTATCTTGTGCCCTGAGCTCTGTCTTTGGATTTAGGACATCACCTCGCCAGACGGATACACACCAGCGGGGTACCACAGCACTAATAATTAGTAACAATCGATGCACGGCCCTTGCGATGCAGCTGCTGCCCGCAGAGCCCGGCGGGGCGAGCGGGGGAGCGGAACCCACCTGCCCCGGGCGGGCCGGGCCTCAGCCGGGAAGGGCCGCACGGCTGGGCTGCTGGCAGCCACTGCCGAGCTTTCCTTCCTTCTTCTCCCTCAGCCTGCGCTGCGCCGGGGCCCGGCCAGGCACAAGGTGCGGGGTAGCACGGCCACCTCAGGGAGCTTCCAGCCCAAGTGCCCGCCGCCCACCGGCACGACTGTCCCTCACCCTCCGCTGCACCCCGACACAGGGCATCCCCCGCCTGTCCTCCCAGAGCGTCCCTTACACTGCCCCGCCCCAGCCCCGCGGCACCTGCTGCTGCTGCGGCCGGGCCGCCCTCACCTGTGCGGCGCGGCGGGGGCTCGGTGCGGCCGCGGGGCAGAGCCGGCGCTGCTCCCGCTGCTCCCGCGGCGCCTACGGGGCTCTGCTTGTGCCGTCAGCGGGAAGGGGCGGCGCCACCTGACCCCGCCGCCAGCCGGGCTCCCCTCAGCGCCGGGGTGCCGGCCCTGCCCTCCCGCGCCCCCCGTCAGCGCCGGGGTGCCGGCCCTGCCCTCCCGCGCCCCCCGTCAGCGCCGGGGTGCCGGCCCTGCCCTCCCGCGCCCCCTCAGCGCCGGGGTGCCGGCCCTGCCCTCCCGAGCCCCCTCAGCGCCGGGCGCCGGCCCTGTCCTCCCGCCCCCCTCAGCGCCGAAGCGGGGCCAGGACTCTCCGGGATTCCTCGCCCCTTCCCTCTGGCCGCCCCGGGGCTGCTGTCGAGGGTGGCGCTGTCCCCGCAGGGCCCCGTGCCCACAGCCGGCCCCTGAGGCGCCGAGTCCCTGTGTCAGTGCCGGCTGTCCCGCCGCTCGGAGCTGGTGCTCTGCTTGAGCCTGAGGAAAAGGCTGTAGAGCTTCACTGTCGCTGGAGTTACCTTGCCGAGTTAAAACTGACTCCCAAGTGATCCGCTACAATTGTATCGCACGCCAGTTTAGGATTTGGCAATGCTAAAAGTATTTCCCAGGTTGGGATTCAGAATAGTGGTAGAAGGACAGCCGGCTTGCAGGTCAAGCCCTGGTACAGCCATTCAGCTTGATGTATCCGTCTTGCCCCAGAAAAATTTGATAAATATGAGGAAAATTCCTATACCCATAGGCAGGTGTACAGGGTCATCACAGGGAACAAGTCATGCCAGTTCAGCAGACACCTAAACCAATGCCAGAAACCAAATCTAGGGATGCCAGCATTTGCAGGGAAGATCTTGGCCATTTCTGCAAGGGCTGTGCCATGTTACAGCAGCAGGTCCTGTATTTCACACGCTGATTCCCAAAAGATGACATTAAGTTTCATGGAAATAATTCTTCATCTCCCCTCCTTCCAATACTGGTGGCTGACACAAGGGAGTGAAAAGCACAGGTCTTTTAACAGACTAATCTACTCTATTGAGGAAAAATAGTTTTCCATCATTTCAGTCAACATTACAAATGGTTGAACAGTAATCAGACATTCTTTCACCCTATACATGCACAAACTACTGAAACAAAATGATATCTGCAATATATATATATGCCACCAAAAATATTCTCTAGTTACACAGAAGGAGAAGAAAATGTTGATTTTGTCCAGCTCTTCTATAGGAGCAATTTGGGAAACTCTTCCCAAAGGCAAGCCAACAAGCCTTTATCATGGTCAAAATACCAAAGGGTTTCAAATAAGTATGACCAATCAGAAAAGAACTGAAGAACACATTCAAAATATACCACCACAAAAGAAAGAAAAACCTGAAACCCAATACCTGGGAAAGGTGTGGTTCATTTTAAATGCAAAGCAAAAAGATGCTCATTGCAATGTTATCACTGTTTGCTATTTTGTGAAGACTTTTCACATTTTTCCAGATGTCTAACCTGGGAAAAGTTTCTCTCTTTATAACGTGTGACTCAGTTACAAATTCACAGAACACTTAACAGGAGTAAATGAATGAGAATAGCAGAATATTTATTAACACACCATGGTGTCTCTGCCATACATTATTTTTAGCTCTTCATCTTTAAAGTCTTCAATGTTTCATGTTGAAGCAGCCTTTGAAATTATGTGAAATGTGGCAAAAAAAAAAAAAAAACAAGAGCTAAGCAGCCAATTTCCCCAGCTGCAGAAGCTAATACCCAAACATCCATTCACACCACAAAGAGCTGAAGGGTGCAGGTGATCCTGGGCATTTTACAAGCAGGAGATGGCAGTATTCACTTAATGTCAGCTGTCAGATCCAGGAGTCATCTGAGTCTGTTGACAGTGAATCCAAGTTCCAGCAAATACCAGCCCAGCAGCCCCTCCTGGTTCTGCTTCACTTGGCCAGGTACCAACAGTCTCCTCACCAGTCATATGGCACAGCTTCAGCACAGGAACCACCCTTGAACAACCCAGAAGCCACACAGGCACAGTTTCTCATCTTTATGGTATTTAGAGCTGCAGCAGAAGATAAAACATTGCTGCAAAGAAAAACTTTGGTCTTGACATACTTGTGGTTGTGCCTCATTGGTGTTTTGGAAGGACAAATAAAACCTACCCATTTCCAGCATTTCTTACATGACCTGAGAATTACCTGATAAAATGCTCTTAAAGCTGAAGGGTCATTACATAGCCAGAGAAAATATGTATGTTGGAGAGTCATAGCTGCAGTGGGGATCATAGCACTGAATCCTGTAAATTGCTTGATGTAACAAAATCTCAGGTGGAGTAAGCAATCCTTAAAACCAAACCAATAAAAGAGTAACTCTTAGAAATGCCAGCTGTTACTCAGCACATTCACTAGACCCAAAATAAGAGTACTCAAACTTTCCCATAATCCCAACAGATTGGAGTTATTATCAGAATCAGCAGCTCTGCTGTCCAAAAACCAAAGCTCTAAAGTGAGAATTTCCAGGCAGACAACATAATTTCCTATATGGATCATGGATCTCATAGTCACAGATAACTATCAGGTGACATCTCCAGTCCTTTTTATGTAGAAAAAAAAAAGCGCCTGTAGATATATGCCGAGGAAAAGTGTGGGGAAATTAGTTCTCTGAATTGAAGAATCTGCCCCAGAAAAGCCTGTATGTTTAAAAAGAAGGTTAACCACTAGAATAAAATCTTCCTTCCTTTATTCTTTTTTCTTTTCTGTTTAACTTCCTTCTTATAATTTTAAAAGACCCTTTGAGTTGTTAAAATATCACAATTCATACTATAAGATCTGAAAAGTGATTTTTTTTCAGCTAGGAATATAGTTTTACATTTTGGTCATAAATACCTCAGAAAGGGAATCAATAGTGTTCGTGCTGACACTTTCTTAATGACAGCATTGAAAAGTTCAACCCTGTCTTACATCTGGTAATGAAGCATTGATTGCTTCCCCTGAAGAATAAAGCAAGGCATGAAAGAGAAGCACAGGACTGGCTAGGCAGCCTCATGGATATGATAAATAATTGGTCACAAAACTGGTGCCACTTCCTCACAGGAGCTACAAAGAAAAAACAACTTTTGTGTAGAAGAGAGAATTTGAAAAGCTTTACCCCATCTGTTGTAAGAAATGTTAAAGAGTGACTAGGCAGGAGGAACAAATATTTTAGAGACTGTCAGAGACATTTTCTAGCCAAAGGATTTTTTAACAACCACAGTATCTGCACTCCTTAGCAGGATGTACATTAGATCAGCTAGATTGTCTGGTTAGACCTGCAAAACTTATAACCAGAGGTTTCATGAAGAAAACTTAATTTTCAAGGTTTGCCTTTATGAACTTTTTATCTGCAGGACTCAAGCTAATTTGAAACCTGTCATGAGAACTTGCATACTTAACAGCTGCTGCAGTCTGGAGGGAAGAGCTGCCACTGGCAGAGCAGTCCTGTGCCACCCCAGCTCCTCATAGCAATAGCTCCAGCTACTCTGGGAAGCCTTGATCAGGTGTTAGTGATCCTCTCCAGTGGCTCAAAGGGCCTTTGTAGCATGAAGCTGATCTCTCAGAGCAATGTCCAGCTTCAACACCATCACAGAGTGTGACAGATCCAGCACCCCCAGCACATCTTCTCAGCATAACAGAGCTCAGGCTCCATGAAGAGGATCTCTTGTAGAAAGTGTTCTAGTGTGTACTTGGCTCCATTCTTATCAGAGTTGCATTTTAATCTTGGTAAATTATTGTCACTTAATCATAATATTTAAAGTAAATATTGACTTAAAGTAAACTACTAAGGTCACCAGCAGAAAAGCTGACATGGAGGAAGGGAGGTTGTACTTGTAAGTGGCTGGCCTGTTGCCTACTGAAATGTTTATCTGAGCCCTCAAATGTTGAGCTACTCCTCAGTTCAGTCACCCTGTCTCTTGTTATTTCCAAGATCGGCATTTAAAAATTTTTCTGAGGAAGCCCACTGGCTTCATACACAAAATACAGTGCTGTCCCTTAAATTCCTGTAACAATTTGCATTTGTAGATGTCAAAGCATTTTTAAAAAAAAATAATGAAAATCCTTATATCATATTTTCAAAGGCGTCAGGCCCAGAGGGTGAGGAGGTTTGCCAAAGATCTCACAGCAATTACATGCCTTGGGCAGAACATTGCTTCCAGGTTTTATCCTAATGTCCTGAGGAATGGCATTTCCTCATAGCAAAGTTCACTGTGCCAGAAGAAACCTTTTCATTTACCAGAATTATATTTTCAAAAGTTTCAGTCGAGTGAAAACTCTGCTGTGTGGTTTGGGATGCTCAATAAAAACCTTTAAAAATGCATATGAAAATATTTGAAATAAGTGTCAAAGTGCATTTTTTAGACACACACTAAGAAATTCTTTACTCAGCATCTTGAGCCAGCTTTGACAGCAAAAACATCAATATGTTTAAAGGGCCTGCAACCCCACCTTCAGATGAAGAGTTAAATAGTACAATCACTACATCCACAGTGATAAAATGCCAGCAGCTCATTACCAGTACTATCAACAGTGAATTGATACCAATGTTACAAGGCCTCAGCAGAAAAGGAAAACTGCAGAAGACTCTGCAGGGAACCAGATAAAATTTTCTCCTGAGCTTTTCCAGCCAATTACATAAAAATCTGTCATAAAAATAATGTGATTTTGAGTGGGAAGGACTGAAAAAAACCGACATTTGACAATGGTTTCAAATTAAGTGAGTTGTAGCTCAGCAAGAAACAGTCCAGTTCTCCCCCCTAGGTAACTTTCAGTCTTTCATTTCTTTCCCACTGTAGAGCAGCACCACGGGTGAGTTGAGGAGAGAAAAGGCTCTGTCACCATCTGCTTTAGCCTCCTGTTGTCATTCATCATCCCTGTGAGCCTGGGGAGGTTTGGGAAAGGGATCTTCAGGCTGGGCACAATGAGCAGGGCTGAGCTCAGCCTTAAGCCTCTGCTCTGAGCCTGTCCCTGGGGTATTCACAGTGTGAGGAGAGCACATACCAAGGCTTCTCTCCATGGTCATTTTCCTTTTTCCTCATTCTGCTGAGCTCTTCTTAACATTGCTGCAGTTGGTGGAACCTTTTCTGGGATCATCAAGCAGAGATAGCCCAGGTCTTTCTCTACTTTCTACATGGCTGATTGCAGGGATTTATTATTGTGCAAGGCCTTCCTTCAGGGCATACAGGAAGGGAGGAGAAGTTCCTTGCATCTGTGCTCACTCATGCATAGATCAGCTTAAATCTGACACATGCTACATCAGAAAAGTTTAGAAAAGCCCCCTAGTTAATCAAAGAACAAGAACTCTCTGGGGATGGTGAGAGCACACTGGTCCTAATGCAGACAAGCAAGTAGTCATGTAAAAACACACGACAAAATCTCACTAAAATCAAAATATGATTGAAAAATTAATGATATCCTTAAGTGATAATTTCTGAATAGGGATAGAATGAGAGATACTCTTCAGGGATATGCCTTTGAGATGCCTGTGCCTTGGAAAAGCACCCATCTGGTTATATCTCCAGGATCAGCATATTTGTATAGAATGCAAATCGCTCTTGCAACTGCTGTTATCTTTCTGCACCGAAGCCATAACTGAGTGAGTCATGTCAAAGGGTCAAAACCTTCTGTTCCACTTCTTGTGATAAGCATCTTTTCAACAAGCTGTCTGAGAGATCCTGTGTGCCAACAGATCGAGGTAGGAGCTGACATGGGGTGTTCTACAACCATGGTCTGTACTAAGAGACTGAGTATCCTGGGGAGCAAATTTACCTTTGTAGCTTCAGAAGAGCCTCGGTTTAGAAGAGCAAAGAACCATTTTTCAGAAATGCAGGCAGATATCAACAACCTCATATGGCTGCTGATATCAAACACATGTGTGTGTATAAAAATGAATATAGGTAGAATCCTATTATTAAAATCCTATTATTAAAAAATATCCTTTTACATCTCCAAACAGATTATATTTCTGCAAAATTCAGAAACTACACAATATGCCTGTAAACACTAGCTACAACACCTCTCACTCACTAACATTTGACTGAAAATCTGAACTCAGATACTTTATGCGATGTTTTAAAAATAAACACAAAATTTGAACTTTATAGAGAAAATGCAACAAAGCAAACCAACTTTCTTTCCATGAAAAATTTCTAGCACACTCCTCATTTAACAGGAGACAATGTCTAGAATAAGGAACCTAACAATGTGAATTTACGAGTGCTTGTTTGACCTGATCTCCAATGAAAGTATCTTGGTTAACTTCATCTGAGCATCCAGGACTTGTGTGTGCCTGTAATGATTGTAAAAATGTCACACATGCATACAAAAATTGTTTCCTCTTTTCTTCTCAGACTGGACTAGTACTATTCAAATACCATAGTACTATCCAAATACCACTCCCTCTTTCGAAAAAATTCTTTTAAAATTTCCTTTATTATTAAGAAACTCCTTTTTTCCTGGAGCTAAACTAGAATATTTTACAGGAGAGAAGACAAAGGCTGGAGCACTGAAGGCTCTGCCAGGTAATTTAAATCCAACTGTGTTCTCTCCAGAACCTTTCTGCCACACATGGGGAATTATTTAACCCCATTTTTGCAAAGGATACCTGCCCTGCTGAGTCTCAAAGGCAGCAATACAGAGCTTACCTTTAATCCTGTGCAGAATAATGAGTGATATGCTGCTGAGATTAGTGAGGCAGTGTCAAACCGAGGTTTCTTCCTCTTTGTACTCTGACTCCACCTCGGTAAAAGCACACTGTTAAGAACCCTTAAGCATACAAAATCTCTAATCAAGTTTTCAACAGCCTGGGCCTTTTAGCTAATTTAAATTTTAAAAGAAAAAAAATGTCACCTTTGATGACACTCACTTCTCCACAAGGACATATTTTGTTATGGCTGCTGCTAGCAAGGGGAAAAAAGGAAAAAAGAGTTCTTAGAAAAAAGTGGAGCACTAATTCTGAAATATGTTACTTCCAACCAGCAGGACTCTCTCCACTTCTAGCACCCGCATGGGCTGAGCCCTTTTCACACTCACTTGTATCGTGCGTTAATAGCCTGGCAATGTGTTAATGATGCCCCCAGCTGAGGTCAGCAAATCGAACAGCTTCTGGTTGTCTTAGGCAAATTTCAATTCTTTGCCTTCTGGTTCCTATACTTTTGGGATGCCCTTTATTTCTGTTTCAAGTTTTTTCCGCATCCAAGGGGTTTATAATTTACTTTTCTTACGAACGCTAAGAATCTCAGGGACTCTGTTCATTGAGCTTATAGGAAAATGTCAAATATTTTTAATCCTTAGGAAGTAAAAAAAATCAAAACCCTGAGAACTGAAAAAATTCACATCTGTTTCAAGATATGCATTTATAATATATATGCAAACATTCCGTTTGTGTTCAGCCACGTGCTGTCAAGAGAAAATGGTTTAAGCATGGAACCTCAGATTTAAAAGTTTAAAAGTTTAAAAGAAAAGAACTCCTGATTTGTTACCCTGGAGGGAAATAGATTAAGAGAAGATTCACTTTGTTAACAACTGATAATTGGCACTCATTTTATTTTTTTTATTTTAAAAATAGTGAATACATTGAAGCTGAGTAATACCAGTTTTCAATTGATGTACATGCAAATAATAATCAGAATTCATAATTAGATCTGTAGCTAAACCTATTTAGAAATAAATACAATTTTAACAGATTGAAATGCAATACAAATATTTATATCAAAACAGAGTTTGAATATGGCAAAACAGAGTTAATTTTTTGAGATATTTTATGAAAACAAAACAAAACAAAACGTGACACTATTTGATGAAAAAGAAAACATAGAAAACTAAAACTAAAAAGCCATGCAGAAATATAACTGGAGAAAAGGTTCCTTATAGGATCTCTAAGGAAAAGTAAGAAAATCCTGCTCCCAGTAAGGGGCAGTCAGCAGCTTTCCCCTGGTCTGGCAGCACTGCTGGGGGCAGCACACAGAGCTGCTGACTTGATGACAGACATCTCCAGCAGGCAGAGAACACCTCTGCCACTGCTGTGGCAGGAAAGCCTCAGTTACACAGCAAAGACAAGAGCTAAAGTTGCTTTTTGGTGATTTTTGTAGCGTGACAACAGCCAGGCTTTAGTGCAATAGCAGCAAGGAGGTATTTCATTAAGAAAATTGCCAAACAAAAAAGGCAGCAAAAGAACATCCTCGATACTACAGAAAGAATGTAACAAAATGCTTCCAGCCTCGTACTCCAGTGGACACCAGGGAGGAGATCAGGCAGCAGAATCAGAAAGGACAGAGCTGCAGAAGGTGATGTCTCCAACCCGCGTCCGCCTCTGCCCTCCCCTGCTTTCAGCTCCCTTCTTGTGAAGAGCAGCTTGCTACCCCAAAAGATGAGAGATAAGGTCGATGGAAATGCAAGGCTGTGGCTATTTTGTTCTCTTTTTTTTCCAAGAGAGGAAATAATGTGTGCAGAGCAGCAGTGGTTCATGTTGGGTCAGTCAGGAAGTGTGGGGCTGAGAATTTAAAAGACAGGCATTTTTGTTTTGTGGTTCTCTCAGAGAGAAAAGCATACAAGAAAACTTTTTTTGGCTAAAAAATGCAAACTTTGAGTTCACCTACAGTTACTGAGGTATCAACATAATGTTACACTCTGAAGAATGTTAAGTGGAATACTTTGCAACTGCAGTTACTACAGAGATGCTAAATAGCTAAAACCAGTGCTCCTTTGGATTGCAGCACAGATAACAGCAGGAGGACAGGAAGACAATAAGATATTATTAACTATTCCCACAGGTGAAGAGCTGAGGCATATTTTGTTTCAAGCTGAAGTTTCACACACGTCTTCACCCAGCACTTACTGTGGAAAAAGGCAGTTTCTGCTGTCCTCATCTGCCTCTTGCCATCTCTGCCCCATGGAGAGAAGAAAGAAATCTGAAAACAAAAATCCAAAACTAACACTGTAAATATTGCAGGTAATGGAAAAAAGAGGATCAGCTGGAGATGTATCTCTTGAAGTGACAAAACTGCTTCTAATTTGGCCATTCATGGTCATTACTTTTTTTAGAAGTAAACAATCTGATAATCTTTACTGCTGTAAGTGGGCATGGAAAAATAATGCAACAGAAGGAAGCTCACAAGAGTAGTCCTTGAACAGCATAGTTGGCTGAAATACCTGGAATTCAATCTGCATGTTACACAGTTACATCTACCTTCTGATGAGGAAGCTGAAAATAGAGACTCTGTAATTAAGCAAAGCACTGTGTGTTTTGAAATTTGTTAATGAAAAATCCAACCAGCCAGCCAACAACTGATTCTTGTGTTAACAAAGAGAAAAGGAAAAATCTGTTGTGCCAAGACACCTATGAACAACTTAAAATACAATAAGATATATCTCAGTTGATGTGACAAAAAAAAAAAATAGAGTAAGAAATTTGTCAATGATTCACTTTTAAAAAGCCTTCTGCAAACAGGAAAAGAATCACCAAGCAAGAGTTTTTTGAAAACCTCCATGATGATTATAAAAAATCCATAATAATTTATGTTGAAATATTCAAGCAGAAAAGTTGAGAGCAGAGCTGCCTTGGAAATGCTATTTCTTGCTGACATATGTTTTAGAGATATTTTTTAGACCTTCAGACATCATGGCATTATTTATGTGTGTACTGAGAAAAAATTTGTTGCCTTCCCAGGCTTGTTCAAAAATGGTTTTTAATCACCCTATCAAAAATCAGACCCTGCAGAAAAATTTGGATCAGCTGAAGAGAAAAAAAAACCTGCAGTTGCTCCTCAGTGTGTGTAGAGTCCCTGCACCACCCTGGTTCAACACTACCTCCTTTTCATTTGTACTGTTAGAAGGAAAAATTAATGTTTGAGAGATAGGCTGGTCCTACCAGCATAATAAAGATGTTTTTTAATTAGTCTTCCCTCTGAAGACTAATTAAATAATTAGCAGTCTTTCTGGGTATATTTTAATTGAGAAAAAACAAAGAAGAAATGGCCATACTTCTTGTGCCAAAGGGCTGGGTTACTGCAGAGGAGAAGAGAGCCCAGGCAGAGTCACAATCCCAGCTGATTCTACAGGAAATGCCTTTTTAAATAAACTACAGACACATTTTTAGCAGTTGATTTGCAACAGTTTGTTCAAAGAAATACCCTAAAATCCCAAACACAGAAAACAGATCCTCTTTACTTCTGTAGGGCTTGTTGCAGGCCCTTGAGAACAAAGAGCAGAATAATAAATCAGAGGACATGAGGGAGGCTGTGCTGTGGTTTTGTAGCAGCAGGTCACATCTCAAACCCCACCTGAGCTGCTGCTGCTGTGTGACCATGGCTGGGCCACTTGCACTCACACAGAGAGGTCCTGGCTCCCTGGCTTGTTCCCATCACTGTGGGTGGAAGCCAGTTTTGTTTTAAACAAAACTCTTGCAAAGTATCCAGGAGAAACCCATGAGCTCAATGGAAAGCAGTTGGCTCTTTGTTTTCCTTCCTTATTTGCCCTCAGATTGTTTGGACTGCAAATATGGTGGAGGTTGATGTCACAAAGGGGATGGGGACAATTTTCTGCAGAAAGCACTGCACAGGCATCCCGAGAGAGCAGCAGCACTCCAAAAGACTGAGCTTTTTTCAACAGATCAGAACATCTCATTGCAATGGGAGCTTCCCAGTCCCTCACCAGAGTCCCTGCATGGGAGCAGCTGGTCTGCACAGCCTGGGATTTGCATGGCAGGACACGCTTCCCGCTGGGATTGCAGCCACACTCTGTTCTCCCCAGCCCTGTAGCTCCTCCTTGGGGACTTGGGGCAAGTCACCCTGTGCCTCACCTTCCCCAGCTGCAAAGGACAGGAGGATACTCCACTTTGCTGAGATTTGGATCAGGAATACAGGAGGCAGTGTTTGTGATGCAGTATTTGGGATGCAGTATTTGTGGTATGCTATTTATCAACAAGGCTCCACCACCAATGCAATGTTATCATTACAACTATTACATTGCTATTGTTTCACTCCAGATGGAATCTGTGCTATCAGAAGTTATCTTGCTGTACTTAAAAACTGAAAAGGATTATCTAATAAAATCAATATTACAGCACTGAGGTTTGGAATTAGCATGATAAACTAAATTTTAAAACAGTACTGGCCCTATTCTGCACTTACAGATAATAGAACTGGTGACTTACAGGTGCTGCCACAGAGACTGCCAAAGCAGTATTCCTATTTATATATGTCACATTACATTTATACTTCTACTATACTTCCTCAAGCTGTAAGGCTGTGGTGTGTGGACTGTGATTCTCAGTCAGGAAACTTGCTCCAGTTCCAATTCCACTCCTCCTGCCTGAAGCCCTCAGCACACCTTCCAGGAGCTCCTGGCTGCTGTAGTTTCAAGCCAGTGGCCCAGGAACACCAGTGAGCATCTTTGCATGGTTCAGATTCCTAAAATTCTCCTTTCCTAGGACATTAAAATCCATGCTACTCTGGCATTTGTTTTGTTACTCATACCAGGATTTATGTGCATTCTTCTAGGATCATTTGTGCCATCCTCCCTTTTAGTGACAAACTAGTGATGGTTCAGTGAGTCCAAATGTACCAGGGGTTTCCATCACTAAGATCTGTTTGTTTGTGCAGTGCATTTCTAGGAGCCATGCAGAAGACACATCAGCCTACAGGGAGAGAGGAGAGATGCCTGCTTTCCTTACCCCTGGGAGCTGCAGGGCAGAGATGAAGGAGCAGCACAAGATTCACTAATTTCCATTAACTGCAGTGTATAAAACTTATTTTGTGTGGGCATATGGACAGAGCACTAAACACAGGTAGAATCTCCATCCTGAGCATTACCCCTCGTCAGCCTCTTATCTGTCCCTCTGCTGTGTCTAATCCTCTTAGTTTGTTGCTCTGCTGCAGCTTCTGTGATACCACGATGCCACTCACTGCCTACATCCAGTACTAGCAGACTTTCTGCTCGGGATTCATTTAGGAGAAATGTTGCTCAGTGGAACTGTACAAGTTTCTGGCTTGGCTCCTAAGTGCCTCTTCATGCTACCCACCCACTGGCTCTTTTCAACTGGTCTCTTTCAAATGGGACTCATAAGTGAGCAACTAAATCTAACTGCACCAGCAAAGTCACCTCCAGACACACCAACAGCCATGTGCCTTGCACTAGATATAATTATATAATAATACAATTCCAGTAGTTTTGATGTTTCTAAATTATGACTTTCCCAGTTTCCCAGTGATTTTTCTCAGGTTTTATCATTTACCTCATCCATGCAGGCTACTAAGTGCCTAGTTATCTCTTTCTAGATAATTTATCAGCAAAGATGGATTCAAGATCAGTTTAGCTATTAGCTCAGCTGTTTCAGTCTGCCTGCCTGCCTTTCTCCCAGAGACAGGCCAGTTTAGCAGCTTATCTTCTCAAATCTGCTCGTGCACATATGACCCATATTTGCATATGGCACACATCCCATGGGACAGCACGTTCAGTCTTTTGTGTGCTGTGCGTTACTGTCCCTTGTACAAGGAGCTTGCTTGGGGTTTGGTAACTGCCACAAGAGCAGGCACACAGGTGTGCATCACCCTGCAGACATCACCATGGGATTTACCCACAGGGACTGCGCAGTAAGAACAGCCTTGTATTAAAATTAAGCTTAAATAAAATGAAAGCTACAAATTTATAGATAGAAATGGTATTGAGTATGAGAAACTCAGAGCACAGAGTTTCTCATAGCTGAGAAGCAGAGTCTATTCAGACTTTCTTGACAGCTAGAGCTATAATTTGATACTTTTATAAAACTAGCAACAGCAGTAAGAAGACACTAATGCAAAAGAAATTTTTATTCTTATCATCAGGTTGGAACAGCCTTCTTCAGGCAGGGCTTGAAGCTGTGTTTGGCCTTCAGGATGAGTAGCATTGTGCTAGGTAATGATTTGCTCTTGGGAAGTTTAGCTGATTAGCTTCCTGATAACCTTGGATGGAGAGCATTAGAGAAGAACAAAATGACATTATAAAGAAAAAACCACTTACCAAAGAGCAGGCAAGGGCTCTCTGCCTGGACACATGCACATTGATGGCTTGGCTTGTTAGGTCTGTATTTCAAGACCGTTCCTAGAGAAGCTCAGATTTATTATTGAGCACGGCTTTGAATGTGACACAGCCCAGCGACGATCAGTGTTCATTGTTATTACCTCGGAAAGGGTCGCGACCATCAGCGCTTTTCACACTGCCAGCCAGCCCCAGTGGCATCACTGATGGCACACGTCCTGCTGAAACCCGAATGGCCCAAAGCCGGCTGGTTTCCATCCCCGGCCGTGCCATGCGAGGGCAGCAGAGATCGCGGCACGGAGCCGTGTGCGGGCGCTGCGGGGACACCGCGGGGACACCGCGGGGACACCGCGGGACACCCCGGGACACCCCGGCTATCCCGGCCAGCCTGGCCCCTGCCCCGCAGCCACATGGACTGCTGCCATCCCTGCTGGGCATCCCATGGGATGCCTGAGAGGAACCTGCGCCCGGAGAATCGGACGATAAATAAGCTTCTCCTGAGGTCATAACACTTTTAAACTTTTGCGACGGAGTCACCATCCCTGGAGGGATTTACAGGACGTGTAGATGTGGCTCTTGGGGACGTGGTGCAGTGGTGGGCTTGGCAGGGCTGGGCTAATGTTTGGACTCGAGGATCTTGGAGGGTTTTTCCAACCTGATTCCAGGATACCCACCCACCTACAGTGCAGAGAGGGGAAAGCATACAGAGCAGCTAAAGCCTGTGAGCGACTTTCACCCCTTAAGCAGAAAAAGCTCAACACCGGGATTCCAGCTGCACCTCTGATTTCCAGAGTCTCAGTTAAGTCTGGGTTGGTGACACTGAGCGAGGGAAACGCTCTCATTGCCACCCTGCGAGGCCAAGGCACAGCTCTGCCAAGTCGCCAAGAGGTGGAGCCGTGCACCAAATCCCCGCCAAGAGTAAACGGCGACCAAGGGCTTTCAGCTCTTTTTTTCTTCCACTCCAGGCAGGCTGATCCTAAGGCTCCATCCAAAGTCAGCTGATGTTTACAAGCAGCGATAAATCAAGCGGAAAGCGCTGACGGTAATGCTGCTCGTTATCGATCGGGTGCTGCAGGTGATGCTCGGGAGGGCTGGCCATCCCCACCATCCCCTGGAAAACAGGGATCCAAGGCACCAAGGACGGAGTGAGACAATGCTTTGGGCTGCTCCGTGTCTGTGTTGAGCTGTCCCGATTACCCTTGCTCTTGATTCGGAGTAGGGCATGGAGAGGTTGATGCTTTTCTCTAAGCTGCCTGTGATCCCATAATCTTTCCCCCTGTCAACCAAAATCTTCACCTTTTCCTACAGGGGTACATTCTGCTTCCTTGCACCTCTTTGCCCAGGGAATTGGTGTTTGCTGGCTGCCAGGATGGATGCCCTTCTTCAGCCAGAAGATGAGCCAAGCCTGTTTGCAGGAACTGAGGGGACAAAGCATCAGAATATAAATCCCACACATCTGACAGCAGCTCAGGCAAAGATGGGTGATTGTTTGAAACTGCTCCAAGCCAAGCATTATGATCTGGTTTCATCCAGACCATTCCACATTGAAATAGCTGTTCCATTCCTGGTGTAATTTTCATAAAGAAAAATTTGAAAATCTGTGAGATATTAATGTTGCAGGAGCACTATTTCCCACTTAAAAACAAACATCTTGGGAAAATTCCCAAGAAGATCTGAATAATACATCTGTAACACTGACAGGCAACCCCTGTGATCATGTGTCTTTCCTTGCCTGGGGTCTATTTAAGCTCTGAATCCCATCTGTGATGCACAAGGATGGCTACTGAACCCAATAAGAGAGCTGTGATTTATCTGGAAATATATCCTACAATAATCTTTTCTGGTATTTGGTGTAATAAAGGGAATATTGTTGTTGATTACCTCACTGATATGTAACTTTCTGCTGGCAAATCTTTCACAAGAAGGTTATAATAACATTACTCTTCAGCATCTCTGCCAGATCTCAACTCTTTATTTTCTGTTCTGTCATATAAGCTGAGTAATTTATACGCCTGTTCGATACAAAAGGTGGTTATTATATGTTTCAAGAAAGAGATTTGACAATACCTGCCTTGTAAGAAATACCGAGTTGTAGAGAGGCAAAGCAAAGGAAAATGTTGTAAATCAAGAGGTGACAAGGCAGTTTTCAGATGAAATATTAGAACACTGTTCAGGGTTCCAAAAACAAATATGTTGAATTATAGACGAAAAGTCACTTTCTAGCATTTGTCCCCTGTTGCTGCAATCCTTTTAGGGACATAAATCCCACTGAAGTCAAGTCATGTCTATAAACTAAATTCCAAAATTAATCCATAAGTAGAGTCTGACATGGAAATGCTTATTATTAGTTTGATTTGTACAAGATGTATAGATATGATTTCAAATAAAAGCAACATTATGGAAAAAATTACGTCAATTGCAGTTTCGTCTGAATAAGGACTGCACAGTATGAATGTGTCCCAAAATAACACATCTGCAGTGATCTAAGTGAAGCTTAGCTAACATTCCTTGCACTGTATTTTTACACAGGTAATTCTATGTGACTGCTTAACCCCAGCTCTAAAACAACATTGGTTTGACAAATGGATGGGGGAGAGCCCCTCGCTCCACCCAGGGAGAAGGTGCAGTGGCTGCCTTCCAACCAGTGCCACTGCAAGTGGATGTGCTTTAACTGAGGGACTGAGAACCCTTTGCTGTTTACAAGTGCCATCACATGTCTGCCTCCAGGCCAGCAGCCAGGCACAAAATGTGGAGACTTAAATGCAGCAAGAGCACGAAGTGAGAGAAACCTGTTTGGGTGTGGGACTGAGTGGCAATGCAGTGAGGGAGCTGCAGAAAGGTTGTGCTTTCCTGCAGATGACCAGGGCACATAAACCCAGCCATCAGGCAGGATTCAGAACTATCAGGAGTCGTGTGCCAAGAACTGATCATGCAAACTGCCTTAATCCCTGTGAGGAGAATGCCTGAGCACTGTGGGAAAAAGCAGCTCATCATGGACAAACATCCAATGTTGTCAATCCAGTGCTGAACTCCTCTTTAGAGGCTCACAGGACAAGCCCACCCTGCTTCTGCCACTCTGTTCTGTCCTGCTTTCCAAGGCAGTGCTGCTCCACCAGCAGCCACCTCCATGGGGACTACCCTGCTGTCCCTGGACACCACCCTGCAGCCCCTGGCAGCCACAGGGCTTCTCCTGATCCTGGGCAGCACCTGGCTTTTGCAGCACCACAGAGGAACAGGAGACCAAAGGCATGGGAAGAGAAATTCATCCTCCTTCCAGCCTCCCCTTGTGCACAGATGTCATTTCCCAGTCTGAGACTGGAAATCCAGACCCTGATTCAGAGAGCAAGGTGAGATTATTATTGGCCCTCAATTAAAACAGGAAGATTATTGCCACTGAAGATGGAAGGGACATTCCCTGTCTCGGAGCAGCCCACCTGGGAAAGGAAAAGCACTTTCACATTGCACTGGGGAGAGGAATCACGTCACTGCTCTTTTGAGGCAGCAGCTCGGGTAGGAGCCTGGTGACAGCAGATGTGATCCTCCTCTAGAGGAGCTGCTGAACTGTGAAAGTGCAGAAGTGGATTTCCAAGCCCAGCAATACCTGCTGCCTTCAGTGACCTACTTTTTTTGCACGCTATGTGAATGGGGTTAGGCAACAGCTAATTTGGTGTTGAAAACTGAAACAGTTGGGCAGAAAAAATTACCACATGTCTGGTGAATGCCATGGCAAACCTCAGTGCCCTGACAGGGGCTCCTGGACAGTGCTACATTTCAGTCCCATACTTTGGGAACATGTCCAGCAGGAACACAGTGCTTTGCTAAATTGAGCATAATCATTGAAATTCATTTATCACATCCAACAGGAGTTTTGCTTAAGTGGTAGTTTACCAAATGTACTGGTTTTAAGGTTATCTCTAAAATCACAGAAAATTAAAAATGTTTTCATGTTGAGTATCCAAGCAGTCCTGTGCATCTGGATGTGCAAAGCTGAGCTAGTGAGGCTGTGAGCAGGATGAACACACCAGCACATCCAGCTTTCCCAATGGCCTTGCCACATAGCCCAAATAACACCAGCTGTAAAATCCCACCCTATGTCACCATCACTCTTCACTTGGCGCTGTGCTAGCAGGTGTCTCATGATTCGTCCCTACCATAATGTCCTTTCATCTGGGTCAGCAAATGCTCACTTATATCTGTACTCATTTATATTCATCCCTAGTTGAGTATTCACTGAGATTTTAAATATTTGTCACCCATACGAGGAGGAGAAACAAGTTAACAAGTGAATCACTCATTTGGACTTTGCATTAGTTTCCCATGCCTGTGCTAAACGACTAATAATTGTTTCCAAAGTTGGGATTCAGTATGATATTTCAGTATGATATGGTACTCGATGGTGTACAAATTCTAATTTTTTAACAAAATCTGATTTCTTGATACATTGGCCAATTAAATTAAACAGATCTCCTCAAATGAATGCCAGTTACCAGAAGGAAACTTAACCTTAATAGTTACAGCTCCAAAGCCTAGTGTGTTTTATCTCCCTTTTTTTTCCCAGAATGAGATCCTGGCACCCTAATTCACAGGCACCAGAGCTGATCTCCACAGAGAGTCGCAATCAAGTCAACTCTTTCTTTGCAGCACAAAGGAAATCACATTTCTTTGAAATGCCGAGGAAATCTGAATGTGTGTTCCTGTTTAGCATGATTAAGGTGTCACATAGCACTCCCACGCAGCCCGACACAGAGAACTTCTTGCCGGCTGCTGATGTCAAAGCAAATCAGCTGAAAACACGGAGGGGTTCTGAGAAACACAACTAGGACACACCAGGCAGGCTGGCAACGAGCTCCCCTGTGCCACAGGGGACTGGGCACCCTCAGGGACCACCCTGAGACAGGGCACAGCATGGGGACAGCACTGGGCTCTCCTCTGCCCCCCAGCACGTTTCTAATACAGGCATGGGGCACAGATCTTTCACCAGGTAGAAATTTCTACGTCTGAGCTGCTCATTATAAAACCCTGATAATAACAGTGCATGTATCCATAGCAATTGGGAATCTCTCCAAGGAGTGCACTGCTTTGCTTTTGGATTTTCCCCAAACCTTCTCTGTGTGTGCTCCATTTTGGTCCCAGTTATGCAGGACATATCTCTGTCTATCCCTGTTCTGTCTCTCATCACCCTGATGATTACAGCTGCCATCCTCTTGCTTTTCTTCAGCTCTTTGTTCTGTATATTTTTGCTTGTGTCCTGTGGTTTGTCCACTATTAACATTAATAATTTAGGAAATTGTCTGCTTCTGCTGAAATCAATTCCTGTGCTACTGCTGCTAAGTGCTGGGCCTGGGCCCAAGAGCTGCTATGATGGGGACCAAACAAAGGAAACAAAATGAAATGAGAACAGAGGAAAACAGGCACCTCATCTTTCAGCACCCTGTGAATTTAGGTGGGGATGCTCAAAGCCTAAGGAACACTAGCACCAAATTTCAGTTGAAATCCTTTTTTTCCCTACATATGTGTTACCATCCTGGTGCTGGAAGAATTTGGCCTCAGTGCAGGAGCCCCACAAGGTCCATCCCCCAAGGCAAAGCTGCTCAGACACAGGAAAAGGGGACTGACTTGGGGGAAAATACATCAACCTGTGCCTCTGCAGCTGCTCACCTAATGAAAACTGTGCTTGTGCAGAGCTAGTGATGGAAGTGGGTCTTTCTAAGTGCCATCAAACCTCCATCACTCTGCCAGGGTCCATCTCCCAGAGCTGCACCAGCCTCACGCAGTAGAGACGTCCTGATGGTGACTCATTTCCCTGCCAGTGGCAGAGGAAGAAAAGCACCATGTGCCTCAAGGCTCAAGCTGAGGGGACCAAGTTCTCCTGATTTGCTTCTCTGGCCTACACAGCTACACTGCTGAGAGCCTCACGTGGGGAAACTCAGCAGCAGAGGGCACGACTCTGTCTTGGAGACACATTTTATGTTCTTAATCCCAGGACTTTAATAGCTTTGTGCGGGAGAGAGATAAGTAACACAACAATGAAAACAGTGATTTAGAGACCAGGTATGCAGACAGTTTGACTAAGGCTGAGAGGATAAATTCATCTGGTATAACATCACTGAAGCTCAACTCTCATCCATGCTGTTGAGCCATACAGCTGGGCTCCTCTGTTCTTCCTAGAGCAGCATTTTAGCAAAAGGACTTTTTTACTGGTTTTTTTCTGTAGCTGGATTAAGACACCACTCCCAGACATAAGCAGGCTGCAGCTGAGGGCAGGAGAGATTGGCTGGCCAGAGGACAGCTTGTGGCAGGGCTGGGGCTCAGCTCCCACCAGGAGCTGCCAGCACCCTGCAGCTGGACTGAGCCCTGGCACACTCTGGGACCAGCAGGATCTGGGAGCACAGGGAGGACACCACCACACAAACCCCACGGGCACTCCCGGGGAGTGGGCATGCCAGGAAGGGTGTGGACACCCAATGCCTCCACTTGCCTCCTCCTCAAGGGCTTGGCTGATGTTCCCTGGGGACCACAGGCCTGGATGCTGGGAACCCAGAGCTTCACTCCACAGCTGGATCCAAGCCATGTCCTTACCCTGGTGCTGGCTGCCCACTCACACACCCGACAGGCAGAGACTGTGAGGACACCCTTCCCATGGCCACTGGAGCTGGAGGTGCCTGGAGGCTGGGCAGGAATGCAGTGCCAGCCCCAGGCTGGGCAGGAATGCAGTGCCAGTCGTGATGGGTTTCAGCCAGAAGCCAGCAGAGTCACATAATGAAATAACAAGAGCAGATTAGGCAATCTCTGTGCCTCACGTTGACAAGGCTGGAGGAAAGAACAGAACATGTAATCAAATGAGGGGGGTTCTTTCTTTATTTATTTACTTTGAAAGAAAGACAATACTACAGCACTGTAAGGGGTGGCATAGCATGCACTGATTGTGCTGTTGGGGATATTCCTCTCTTGCAGGTCTCAGGATAAGGCTGAGATTTTTATTAAAGCCTAAGGGAGAAAAGAACCAGAGGAGCTGGCATTCGCTGGGAATTAAGCCCCCAATTCACTTAATGCTTATTCAATAGCTTCTGCCTCTCCATTTGGCTAACCTGCCTAAGAACACATTCACTTCTTCACATCAGCAACCTGCAATCAGAAAAATCACCTGTAATCCAGCTCCCTCCAGGCACAGACCGATAGCTACACGGTCTCAGTGACAGATCAGGCTAAATAAAAAGCACAAATCCACAATCTGCTATCAGGAGATGTCTAAGGCTTCCTTCTTTTTATGGTTTCTGCCAAGATATTCCTGCTGAGTCACTGGGTTTGCAGAGCCATGTGCTGGAGGGAACTGCCAAAGCTGACCCAGGGCAGGGGCTGAACAGGAGCTGTAAGGAGCACCTGGGCACTTTCCTTGGGCTTTGCTGGCAAAGCTGCAGGCCAGGATTGGAGTGAAATTGTACTGAAGAAATCATCTGACTGATACAGGAGGTGCTTTAGCTGGATTGCTTCACTGGCTTAACAGGCAACAAGACATCCTCTTATTCAGCTCCCCGTTTCCCCAACCCAAGGATGTAATTTGGTGACTCACCACCATTCAGGTACCAGTAATGGCATTTGGAGTTTTTCCCCAAACAACTGATTTCAGATACATAACTCATTTAGATCATGTAAAAAAAATATTCTCCTGATTTTTGTCTCTGTGGTGCTAAACACATCACGTAACGCCTTCTGCAGCAGTGACCTGGCTTACCCTGAATTTGGGAATCATCTAGACAAGTGAGGCTCTCTGCTTTCTTGAGTCACCCTTCTGAAGTGATCTGCAGAGAAATGATCTGCCTGAAAAGTGACAACCCCAGACTGCTAATAAACGTCCCCAGGCTTTAGCAAACCTGCCATAAACCTGCTGGACTTAGAGCAGCATCTTTAGTTTAGTACAGACCTCCCGCAACATGCAGGAAGGCAGGCACCCCGGGCTGAGAGGGGACTTGTGGTGTACAGGCAAAGAGACATTTTGTCCTATTTGGGAAACTGCTGGCTAAGCTATAGGTGACACCATTCCCTGGCAGTGCCATTCGTCCTGACACCTTTTCAGTGGGAAGGCAGCTCGTCACGGCCGAGATGTGTGTGGAGTTGCCTTATTTACTCTCCTGGGGTGGCATGAATCAGAGTTGAAAAGTGCAGTGTGTTGAAGTCAACCCATATTCCCAAGATGTGCGAGCGTGAGTCACTCAGCAGGGAGATTCTGCCAGGGTCCCTCCTGGACGACCCGGCTGCGTTAAAGACGCCGGAAAACCCGCGGATAAAAAAATCCCCAGTGACGCACGGGAGCCGAGTAGGCTCCGTGCCTTTTTGGGGAAGCTTCTGAAACGCCAACGTTTCCTCTGGATCAATAATCTGGCTGGCAGAGCCGGGCTTTGAAGCAGCCCAGAAAGCTCAGCTCTCTGCTGCTCCTCGCCGGGAGGATGACGCGCGGGGCAACCCCGGGCGCGGCCGGGGAAGGATTTCTCCTGCACATCTATTTAAATCTCCTGGAAGAGCTGCTGCTTACAGGAAAGATAACGCAGCCTGTGAAAGGGCTTTCTAGGGATGGGCAAGGAAAATTTTTTTTAAAAAGTCCCAGCCCAAGGTCTCACGGCTGATTTCTGGTTTTCCCCATCATCTCCTTTCTCCCTCCTGTCCTCATTAAATACCATTTGTGGGGTTATCATGGGCTGCTCACTGCAGCAAGTCAGCTGGAACACTCAGACAGGGGTTTCTTGGCCTTACACCCCATCACTCCTCTGATTCTCCACTTACCAGAGCTGAACGTCCTGTCCCTGCATCCACCACAGCAAGGACACCACTGTCCTGGCAATGTTTTCCATGCTGTTGTCCTGACTCAAAATACAAGGAAAAGCCACTGACAAGAATATTTCCAGATAAATAACTCATTAATTTCAACCACAGGCAGCTGTGAGTCATTTCCCTTTGACTACACTCTTCTCTAGTGACCAGAAATCTGGTAGTGGAGGTCTGGTACTGTGTAAAATTCATAATTATTTTGAAAGGATATCAATAAATTGATAATTATTCTCAAAAATTCGGGGCTAAAAAATTCCTTCCTTTTCTCAAGAGATTTGCTGTTAGTTAATCACCTTTGCTCCTGCCATAGCTGTGGGATAAAATTAAGCCATTTTACTACAAAACTGTTGGACTTCTTTAAAGAAGACTCAGTAAATTGTGTCTTTTTCCCCCAAAATAAAAGTGGTGTGAGGTGATTGTCAACCCTGGTCACCTGCTGCACTGCTGCCTCAGTGCACCAGGCTGGCTCCCTGTGCCATTGGGATTTGGCAGCTCTGCTGTGCCACTGCTGAGCTTTTCCCTTCCTTTCCTTCCCAGCAACTGGCTCGGAGTGACTCGGAGCCTGATGGATCTCAGACCCCAGAGCCAGAGCCAGCACTGTCTCACATGCCAGATGTTTCTCTTTTAGACACATTGCTGCTTCTTGGTTTGTTTTTTTTTCTTTTTCTGAAATAACAACAGCTTGACCAAGACCCAAACCCCCAGCTTCTAAAATCAAAGTAGAGCTGTACCTGGGAGTGCAGACAGGCAAGGAGCCAGTCCCTGGTGGGGTCTCACAGGGCTGGCCATGGTCACACGTGGAGTGATGCAGTGGCATCCTGTGACACAATCCATCACTCAATATCCACTTAAAAACACAAAACCAAAGATTCCCAGACTGCTGTTTAATCACTGGGGTCTGCCATAAAATGAGCTAGAAAAGAACATTTTTCATCAGCTTTCGTGGGATGTGGATTATAGTTTTTCACTGGAGATGAATTCATGGCAGGACAGAGCCCTTGGCACCAGCCACCAGCCAGCCTGTCACTATGTGGAGAGGCCTGTGGGGTCCTTCTGGGCTGCCAGGACTGCTGTGGGAGCCCTGCTCAGGATGCTCACACTTGGCCAACCATCAGAACTTTATTCAAACCCAAACCTCTGCCAATTATTTTTCATCACATCATTCAGTTTCTTAGCCCTGGGTTCACCCTGGTGACTAATGACTGCTCTTGTCTGAATTCAGAGCATTTCTAGAGAATAACCAAACTTCAGGAGAAGCTTCCCATTTGTACTAATGAAGAGGAGGGAAAACGTGATGGTGGGGGAGGATAAACACTGTTGTCACATCATGAATTTCCTGAATTCTCCTTGGGGATGGTCTCTGATGCTGTGGGTACTCAAAGGATTTTAAACTGAATCATAGCAAAAAAAATTACCCAGACCCAACCCCTGCTGTGCTGGGACAACCTCCCAGCAAAGGAGTGGCCACAGATGGATTTGTTTCATGCTGCATTTTAGGACATGGAGGAATAGAAAATCTCCCACCCACCTGCTCCTCCACAGTCACCACCTGCTGCCTTGAGGCCACACCACACCCTGTCCCAGCAAAGTCCCCACGCCAGGCTGGGCTCCCTGAGCACGGTGTCAGCCCAAACCAGACCCCAAAACCCAATGAGCTGCAGGAAGCCAAGAGCTGTTTGGCCACCATGAAGACGTGTGAGCCCATCAGTGGGCAGCAGGTGACCTGTGGTGTGGCAATGGACACTCAGAGCCACCACGTCCCTGTGTCCCTGCTGATGGCAGCTCTCCCTCACCATTCCCACCACGAGCTGGCCCAGCAGTGGGGACAAAAAATGGACAATTTCACCAACCAACTTGCACATGGGACAGGGAGCAGGGTGCAGCTCAGAGCCCCTGGGCAGCAGGGCAGGGAGAGCAGCAGGAGGAGGAGGAGGAGGAGGAGGAAGGCCCAGGCCCGCAGCGGCTGCTGCCGGAGCTCGGGCGGGTTTCCTTGGCAGCCGCAGGCCGGGGCACTCACCATACCTAAGTGAAGATTTTGTCACCATGGAAACATTGATGTCATCGGCTCTGCAGCAGCCTCAACCTCAACTGCAACTTTTTTCTCTTTTTCTTCCCCCCCCCCCCCCCCCCCCCCGGTTTCGGGTTTTTATTTATTTATTTGAGAGTTTCTCACAGGAATGACCCTGGTTGGATCTGCTGAAACATCCAGGGATGTCCACCAGCCCAGACCCTCCTCACGTCATTTGGGGGTATTGGGGAGCACTGGTAGCAGTGGGCTGGGGCTGCATTTTGGAAACACCCAGCAGGGCTGTGCTCTGCCCTCTGTGCACTGACCCATTTTCCCTGTCCTCATAAATCCACTGCATTTCCAGGAAAGGTGGTTTGGAAGCTCCCGAAATGTGAAGGCTTGGCACTCTGGGGTCCTGCAGCTCTCCCTGTCACAGGCACTATGGCAGAGCCACCACCTCTCACTCTCCTGTCAGCGGGAGCCAGACAGATCCCAAAGAGGGAATTCCACTCCATGAAGGATGTGATCTGTGTCTGCATCCCATGACCATGCAGGCTCTGGCTGTGCAGTGCAGCTTTGCCTGTGGTGCTCAGGAGAGGTTCCCCCGAGCTCTAAACCAAAAACCCCTCTGACAATGACACCCAGCACATTTCCTGAAGAAAAGAGCTGTGAAGGAGCAGGACCTGGCACCTTCACCAGGCTGGAACCTCAGCTCCATGGATGGATTCCATCCTGTTAGCCACATCCACCATTCCCCCAGAGCCTCCTTTAACTTATCAGTTAATAGTGGACTGTTGCAGAAGTCTGGGTCAGACTGTTCCAGCCAAAAATACTCTACCGAGTTCACTGCAATGTTAAAACAAGAATTTCACCTCAGTGAGGGCAGGAGCTGTGCCTGAGCTCAGCTGGCCCCACTGCCCCTCACACAGCCCTTCCCCTGGGTCACAGGGAGGTTTGTTTCAGCTGTAGCTGGGATTTTTATAAAGGTCTTATTTTATTTTATTTTATTTTATTTTATTTTATTTTATTTTATTTTATTTTATTTTATTTTATTTTTTTGTTTTGTTTTTGTTTTGTTTTGTTTTTGGTTTTGGTTTTTTGTTTTTTTGTTTTTTTGTTTTCGGTTTTTTTTGTTGTTGTTGTTGTTGCTCCAATGGACAAATCCTGCTCCTACACTTCTGCAGAGCAGAATCTCTTTTCCTTACCATGAAGGGGATCTTAATGGGCCCCACCCAGGCAGAGATGCTCCCCCAGCCCTGCCACTGCTCGTCTGTCAGGCCTGGAGAAAACCACATGGAAGTGAGACAGCTGCTAAAACAGAATCAGAGAGCAACATAAAACCCTAGTCAATAGACAAGTTTACAATACTTTTTCTCTTCTATAAACAACAATCAACCACAGACTTTGTATATCTAACATTATGGCCCAAACTGAAATTTGAAGTGCTCCTGATGAATGTGTTTTTGCAACCTTCAGGGATCACACTCTGCCCTCTGCAGCAGTGAATAACCAAACCTAGGCCCAAGGTCATAAAGCACCTGGCAAATGAGTCAGTACCATTAATTATCCTTAATGTCATCACAATAGGTAAAATATAGAAAGAAAAGTGTCCCTAAGCCAAGGTTTCAGTATTTCAGTATAAGGAGGTACAGTGCACACCAAAGACAGCAGCAACACTCCTATTAAAGTAAGACAGTCATTGGGTCTCTGACCTCATATTCAAAGCAAACTTCTCTTTCTAAAATAACTTTTTTGTAATTTAATGCCAAGGCAGGGATTTCATAGCAAAGGTTTATTTAAAAATGGGGATTCTGGGTGGGAGAGCCTGCTATGATTTAAAAGTATCTCAGTATCTACAGTGAAGAACTCAACTTCAAATGTATGCTGCATAAGAATTAAAGGATTATTGTTTGATATCCTATCCCAGCTGGAAGAAAAATTAACAAGAAACTGGTTACTATATCAACTGCCAGATCTGTGAAGCAAATGGGTGAATTTAGGTGCTGAAACCAATTTAATGGTCTGACCACAAACTGGGAGCTCTGTTTTCCTACACAGAGCTCTGTTTGCATCTTTGTAGAGATTGGTAGGAAAAAGGTATTTACATCAACAAGGTTCATCCCTGGCCAGCAGATCTGTGAGGTTTGGGTATGTATGTATTTAAAATCTGATTGGGCCTACTTGAAAAATCAGAAAGGGATTACAGTACTTGTTCTAGCTGGCTGGTGAAAATAATGAAAGTGAGATTACCTGGGGAAAAAAAAAAAAAAAAAAAAAAAAAGCAGGTATCAGGCTAGCAGGAAAAATACTTGCATGTTTGGTATTACTGGCAAAAAGGACATTCCAAATCTGTTATTAATAAAAATGGCTAATCTCAAACGCTTAAGCTTTTCCCCTGTCAATATAAAAGAAAATAGAAAAAATTGCATTGTAACATCCACTTAAAAGAAATATTTTGATACGTGTATTCCATTTAGTTGGAAAAAATCATTATAAATTCAAGAGACAGCAATATTACTGAGTGATGTGTTCTAATGGGCACAGCTGGTCGGTGTTTCAGGGGCTGGGAGAGGTCAGCACTGCCCTTAGCAGCACTTACTGCCCTACTGCTTCTAGATGTTTGGAAAGTTTCAAGGATTAAAAATGCTTGTACATATGGGAGAGGAGGGCTCTGCTGCTCCCAGCCATCAGTGGAAATCCCAAAGAGGGGAACAGACCCAGCTGCTGCTGTTCTGCTCTGCTTTTACCTGATTACTATTTGATTCCTTTACTGATTTAGGGATTGCTAGTCCAGAGCCACGAGGACTTTACCTGAACAGAGGCTTGATGCTCTCTGGGAAGCAAAAGGAGCATCAGAGACAATTCTTGTGCTCAATGCTGGAGGGCTTGTGATAACCTGGCCTCCACCTGGATGTTATAAATGAGCGCATGGATCCCATGGACAACACATACCAACCCTTACCTGGTAAAAATCCCACCAGGCAATGCTTCAGGCCAGCAGCTGTTTCAGCACTCCCTACAAGCAAATCCATGCTGAACTCTCAGGATTTTAGGTATATATTTCACCCTCTGAGCAACAAATAAGCTGAGCCGGCACAGCCGGGGAATCGGAGGCAAAGGTACTTTGTGAGATTCATCTCAGTGTTTGGTCTTCTGAAACTCAAAGGGTAGCTGTGAGCAGTGGAGGCAGCAGCAGGGAGGCAGGAGAACCACAGGGTTTTAATGAGGACAGGAGAAAATTGCTGCTGAAACTCGGCAGTGCTGAGGCTTTGTGCTCTTTGGACTCAGCAGAGCTGCTGAGTTCGGGTTGAAAGCCGAGAGCTGCGGGTCAGACAAGCCCCTGGCATTGCCAGTCCCCGGGAAGATGGGCTGCAGTCACCTCCCACATGGAACAGGCAGCTTTTGAACGGCTCCATTATCAGCCAGCAGCAGCTGGGCACAGGCAGAAAGGCATCATTATCCAGGGGAAACCACCAGGCAGCCACGAGGCCCAGAGCTCTGGTACAAAAAGCTGAGGAAAACCAGAGTGCAAGCTCAGACACAGCATCTCTATTACAGCTGCAATCCTCACCTTCTGTGAGCAACAGGAGAATCCTCACTCACACAATCCCGAGACACAATCCTGGCAATTCCTGCTCTGGAACTGCCACAGGCCTGAGACCCTGGCACAGCGACGGCTCCAGTAGGTGAGACAGACCCCGAGCTCCATTTCACTGAAGTGCACACTGAGCAGTCTCACCCAGACTGTTCAGCCTGCTGCCACGGCAGGGGGAGATCCTGCTGTTCCAGAGTCAGGAGCAGGGAGGAAGCACAAAGCAGGGGTTTCAGGAGGCTGCTGCAGAAGGCAGGAGCGGGGCCGGTGTTGAAGGGGGATCTCACACGCCCTTCCCTGCTCACTCCCAAGATCTCAGCAAAGCTCTGTGGATGTGCAGGCTTCTCCCACTGCTGATAACCCAGGTGAGGCTGAGGAACCCAAACACTGCCAGCAGCTCCCCAAGGGCAGAGCCTGGGCAGCTCAGGGAGGGGTCAGGAGGAGCAGCTGTATCCAACACTTACCTTCATCTCACCAAGGCCTAAAGCTCTCCTTCCTTGAGCAATTTCTCAGTCCCTCACACAACATCCCAGGAATATTTCCAGCTCTTCTGGGTCCAGAAAGGTTTTGTGAAGTCCTTGCTGTTGCCAGGGCAGGACAGCCCATACACAGTGGTGACTGCTCAAGGGGAAACACCCAATAAGCTCAGCTTGGTTTCAGTGAAGGAAAAAAAAATAAAAATAAATGCAGGTTATTCTCTTTATCAAGGGCCATCCTGTGTGCACTTCTTAGCTCAGCTGGAAGCACAGAACAAACTCTTGTGTTTCTCCATGTCCTGAAGTCTCTTTTGTGGAACAGAGCAGAAACAGATTTAAGTGAGAGTACAGGACCAGGCACACAGGTGATGAAGGCAGTCTCAGAACACCTGCAGGAATTGGTTTCAAGTGGAGCCCGTTTGTTTGAAAGCTGAAGAAGTTCAGGAGCTGTGCAGATAGTGGAGGCAGAGCCCTGGAGCTCCAGCTGGGTCCCTGCTGGCCTCCAGCACACACCCTGCAGGGCTTCATCCAGGACAGCAGGAGAACACAAACACAGCACATCACTGCTTTTGGAGGCTGCCCTAAAACACATCTTCATGTACAGAAACCCCCACTAGCCTGGAGATGCCCTAGTGCTTCCCTCATTCAGGCAACCAGTGCAAGGAATTTCCTCACCCCTGCAACTCCTTTGATGGCCACTCCAAGGACCCCTCCAGCCTTTGGGGAGGGATGCAAGAACAGGACACACAGAGCTCAGCTGTCCTCCTCCTTCTCCTCCTCCCTTCTAGGTAGTGGTTCCTCGAGCCTGGGGAGTGGTGGCAAACACCCTGCTGGTTCTGCTGGTCCCCCTGCCCTGGGGTCTGCACCTCCCAAAGCACCCCCACATCACCAGCCAGCCAAAGCCTCCTCCAAAGAAAACACAAAGCACGCAGCTAAAAGATATTCACTTACAGTTTATTTTTGCCTGAAATTATTTCACATCTCTTTGTACACAGCTACAGAACAGTAGTAGTAAACCATTGGTAAAAGCAACAGTGCTAAGGAAAATGTTGGCATTTTTTTTCTTTTTTTTTTTTTTTTTCTTTTTTTTCTTCTTCTTCTTCCTTCCCATACTGCATCTTCATACAGTCTGGGATTTGAAGGGGGGAAAAAACCTGACACACTACATGAGTTAAGACTCAATTTCTGTTTCATTATTAAAAAAAAAAAAAAAAGAAAAGAAAAAAAAAGAGAAAAACAACATCATTTGGGATGGGGTTGTCTACACAGCAACAAACTTTAAAAAAAGAAAACAACAAAAAAAACCTGAACAAAAAAGCTTGGCTTTCCATTGAATAAGATTAAATATATATATATATTTATATAAAAAATTACATTGGCTGTATGTGAAACCTTGAGGTGCTGAAGAATAAAATAAAAGTGTTAAACAGAGGAAAAAACTTTTTGTTTTGTTTTTGTTTTTTTTTAAATAAGCAGCTCTGTACAATGAAGGCTCATTATGAAAAAAAAAAAAGTCAACAGCATAGTTATAAAAGAAACCACAATTTTTAAAAAATCATCCTCTAAGCAACTGTGGAATTTGAAAAATGTAGCAGTCACATTTACAGACAGGTCAGAGCTATCGGATCAGCAACACCGCGATTTCCTCAGCCTCCCCAGAGGAACATGCAGAACAATGCGTGCACAGAACAGGGCAGGGGGGGCACAGGACAGGGGAGGGAATGAGGGGAGGGGGAAAAAAAAAAAAAAAAAAAAAACCAACAGAAAAAGCTGATGCACAAAATAGAGGGAGAGCTTTTTTTTTCTCTTTTTGAAATATTGGACGTAAACAGAAAACAACAGAGGCAACTTGTAAAATCTACAGTTTGCAAACACCCCACTGGCAAAATAAACCTCTTGTCCCCATCTCCCGAGTTTAAACCTGACATGGCTTAGAAGACTAAAGGAAGTTTTCAGACTTTGGAAGGAATTGTGACTTTTATTAATCCCTGCACTCCCTCCCCCAACAGCCACGCCCCCCTTGATAAAGATTTTCCTTCCTATTTGATAACATTTGAGGCATTTTGAAATCAAAAAGACAACGCGATGAATGTTGACAAAGAGGGAGTATAATACAGTTTGCATTACTAAAAGGCAATTCTTCAAGGAGGACATTTCCTTAAAAAAAATAATAATAACAACAAGACAGCAAACTAGTTTATACAGTACTATACGCAAAAAAAGGGTAAAAGAATTAACAATTCATAAATAAAAGACAGGTCCCAGACCTGTTATTTGTGAACCATTTTCTTAAATAGGTGCATTATGTAAATCTTATGTACAACAAAATTACTTTGCATAACAACTGCAAGGACATGGGGGGGAAGTGAAAATCATACTGGTTTTGGTTTTCTTCTCTTGAGATTTTTGAAGTTTGATTTTCTGGAGCAAAACTGGTGAAACAGGAGTTCTGGCTGGCTGGGTGCCAGCCAAGGAAACCCAGGTAAGTAAGGACAAAGGAATTTTTTTTTTCTCCACACGGCATAAAACACAAAGGCAAATAAAATCCACAAAGGTGTTTTTTTCCTCTTTATAATCTTCTTGCTGCTACAAAGTCCTTATTTTGTTTGTTTCCTTTTCAATTTGAATTATGTTGATTCTGAAATCACAAAGCTGAAAGAATCCAATGGGGTGCAGGCTTGCCCCGTCCTCCCAACACACACAACTCCACTCTGCTACCCCACAACCACAACTCCTCTCACCAAGTTCCCAGACTCACTGCTCTACAGGAATTGGCCAAAAGTTATTTTCGGGTTTATTTCAATCTGTCTGTTTTAAAAATCTTTTCCTTCTCAGGAGAAGCAAAAGAGAAGAGTGGGAGGCAGGGAGAGTTCACCAGGCTTCAGTGTAGCGGACGTCCACCTCCTTCAGGTTGGGGAGTTTAGCCTGTGAGGGAGGAAAGGTCAGAGTTAGCAACGTGTTCAGGGCTCAGTAAAAAGTTCCTTTCAAATCTCTGGTGTGGGATTATTCCCTCTACTTATCCAACAGAGCAGTGGTATCCAAATCTGAGGAGGAATTTGGGGGGTGTGAAAGAACTTCCTGGGGAAGGAGAGCACCTTGCCCTGCTGTTGCTGGTGGTGATAATTGGCTGTCCAGGGTAGGTAAAGGCCAAAAAAAACTTTGTGTCCTGTGACTTTTTGTGTGACAGCAAGCCTGGGACCTTTGCAGTTGTGAAGACTGTACTTATATTTTGAATGTGGGCTCCCAAAAGAGGATGGAAGCTCCTCCCCTCCCCTGGCAAGGGAAGCACAGAGCCCCACGGGTGCTGAGGATGACAGGCAGCCCAGCAGAGGTAAAGGGCAGACACAGCTCCCTGGCCTGGGAGCTCCTGTGTGGAAACAACCCCTGCACTTACTCAACTCAGAGGTGGCATCCAAATCTGGAGGAGGGCTACAGAAAGGGCCAAAGCACCTCCCAGAACACTGGGAGGATTGATGTGTCAATGCAGGTAGAGGAGTGACACCCTGGGCACAGTGCTGAGCTCAGCACTGAGCTGGGAGAGGCGGCTGTGGCCAAGGAGCCCTTGTAGAGACCCAGGACAAAGTCCCACCTGCTCTAAAATCCATGTACCAGCCACCAGGTCCAGATCACACCCTGATCTTCATTCTTTATGTAAATTATTAGCAAAATGTGCCCATCCAACTTTCGCCATGAAGGCAGTGAACTCAAACTGCAGCAGAGAGACACATGTTCCTCCTTCAGCCTCCACATTGCTGATTTTACCCTCCATTCACTAAAATAATTCATGGAGCATTAGCAACTTTTGGTGTCTTTGTGGTCTTCCTTCCACAGTTCCACTGCTTTTGGCCATCTCATTCCTGGATCACCCCACACAAGGCAGATGGGATCTTTGCTCTGCTCCTACTCCTCAATCCCCTTTCCATGCTCTCTGACCATAATTGCACAGCTAATTGTCTCAAAACAAATAAACATGTTTAATTAGGCCAGGGCATAATTGAGGACTTGGAAGTTTCTAGGAGTCATTATTACCTCACTCCTTGATTTATGTGCACGCATATTTTGATAAGAGCTATTCATAATCCTACAGACACTGCCAGCAAATAATTTTTCAGTTAGGCAATAATGACTTCAGTAGTGGGTGTTTGTTTATTGTCTGGTTCAGCCTGCCTGGTACATATGTGGGTGTCTGTGTGTGTGTAAGTGTGTTTAGTGGGGTGGGGGATGGAGCTGAGAGGAAATGTCATCACTGGCTTGTGCCCCAAATGCTCTCGCAGACCAACGTGAGAAGAAGGAAAGATTTGTATCAAAAAAATGTTCTTTGAAGTCTGAGCTGCTCTTAACAAACCTACAACCATGTGCCCCAGGGAGAGAAGCTACTACCTTTGAACAGACACAGAGCCCTAAAAAAAAGGCCACCAAGATAAAATGTCAGTGGAAGAGGTAAAAGGGTAAAAAGTGATGCCTGCCTGTTTTCTCAGCTTTTAGAATTCTCTTCAATCATCAGGACTTTGCTCATAGGCAGTTTTGCTGTTTGCCCTGGCAAGTCACTTTCTTGTATGGCTGCTAAGGACTATTAATGCCATACCAGAGCAGAGGAAACCAGTTAGGAAAATGTGAGTTTCAGTAAGAAGTGAGTGGCAAAGGGGTACAGAAGCAGGGGTGGGACTGGGGCAGCCTTTCAATAGATGGGATTTCAGAGCCCTGGGCCAAATACAGCATTGACCTTGATTGTCTGCAAATGCCTGGGCCCTGATACAAGCTCCATTGTGTGAACCCATCTGCAAGCCAGCTGTTAATTGCAAGGACCTCTTTGCATATACAACTGTGACACAAGTTTTTAAAACGTGATCTTGAAAACTCCATGCAAGCAGCATTGCAGCTGAGTCCCTGGGGGAGCCCTGGCTCCACAGCCAGAACCAAAGATAGATGTTTGCAGTGAATTTTGAAAGCAGAGGACTTGCTTCAAGTTCCAAACTCAACTCAAGGTTGTGACCTTTTAAGTAAACGTGGCCCAATCTGTTTCAACATCCAAGACAAGCAAATGTCAAGTTTCATCTTAAGTCCTTGGGTCTCTAAGGTAAGATTTTGGGAGATGCAATTCACACAGAACAAAGGCAAAGTTCATGTGAAGTCATGAAAGCCAACACATCTCAGGCAAGCTCTGAAATCACCTGGAGCTAAGTCCTGGTTCTTTACACCATTTTGCCTAAGTGGTTACAAACTCACAGTAAAACCAGACATTATATGTCATATTTCAGAACTGGGCATCTGTGCAGACAATTCTGCTCAGAGCCCAGTTCCAGTCCTAGAGGTGTCAAGATAAATCTGCATCCTCCTCGATGCTTTCAGTTCTCCCTTTGCATTCCAAATCAAAGCTTCATGATACTGTTCACCCTAGTTACTTTTGGTCCTGTTAACAGTACAGGATATGGTGTGCACTAGATTGTACCTGTCTCATCAGGTATCCTCATCAGAAACAATCAATATGCTTCTATTTATGAAATTTTTACTGATAAAGCCTTTACTGTTGATAGCACAGGCAAAAAGATTGAGCTGTTGATTCTATCTCATACTTCTCCATTCAGTATATTAAATATTTCCTGGGTCCATCAAAGCCAGCAACCTCACAATGCTGCTTTCAGTCATTATATCCACAAAATAATTCACTTCACCCTCTTTAGATAACTTTCATGCTATCCACTCCACAGAGTCAGCTCTCCTTGCCCTAGGCATCACACCATAACCTTGCTACAAGCCACTTCTTATCTTTAGAGGATGCAATTTCACAATTACCTTCAGATCTTCATAGGTATCTGCTGAAAGTTTGGTGCTGTTCATATTTAAACTACACAGGCTCTTCATGGCTAAAAGAGAAAACACACAGATATTTATGATCATGCTGCATTTTCTTAAAATATCATACTTACAGTAGGTCAAAGCATAAGCAAGATATGACTATGTACAGCACTCCCAGGAAAAAGCTGAATAGTGTAAAATATAGAAATACAAATGGATAAACAGCTGTTTGGGCCCCCATCCAGGAAAAAGTCCCTATTTAGGAAGGGCCATTAAGCATATGCTTAAGACTGCTGACTTCAAAGGAGTTCAGTCAACTCCTCATAATCGGTTTCCTGCACATTATTCTGAACAGTGCCCGTTCTCAGTGCTCTGTGTGGTGCTTTCAGGGGCCATGCTGATCTGGCACTCCTCCCTCTCCTCCCCCCATTCCCATTTTAGGCTCCAGTACTTAGCAGAATAGTTTCCTAAGATGAGCCATAACTACTGGCCTGTCTGGCACGTCTGCATAGGATCCAGCCTATTAAAGTAGCCCTCCAAGCCCAGCAGTGAGGTTTGTAATGCACTGCTGGGTGCAAGAGGGAGCTTCATTCCAGCACGTTGAGCAGCTCTCAGTGCTCAGGGAATCCTGAATGCTTTGCTCTGCCTTGCCTTGTTTAATCTAAGGGCAGGGAGAGCTTCATCTCCCCAAAAATGAAGAAACAAAAATTGCCAGGAGTATGGAACCTGCTGCACACAGTTGCTGAACTGACTCAGAAGATGCCAGATGGCTTTGCAATCTTCCCCTCCTGCACCACAAAGGCAGGTCCCACCCAGAGGGGATACAGGAAGAAATCTGGGAGGCCCCTGGGCAACAGGCCACCACATGAGATGGGGACAGGTGCCATTAGTGAAGCCAGAGGCAAGATCCAGAGTACGGCTCAGGAGGACAAAGCCCACAGGAAGCCACCCAGTGCCATGAGGCTCAGGTCACCACCCCGCAGCCTGTCCTGATTCCCTACATCAGAATCTCAGCGCTGTAGCACTGGAAGATCCATCTCCTGCCCAAAGCCCTGTGACCTGCTCAGAAGGCAGAGTGTCCCCAGAGCCCCGTCACTCACAGCTCAGGGCCAGCAGCCCGGCGTCCGTCACCGGGGTCTCGCACAGGTTGAGCACTTGCAGCATGGTGAGGTGCTCGGACAGCAGCCGCAGCCCCGCGTCGCCGAACTGCGGGCACAAGCACAGGGGTCAGCCTGGACCACCCGGGGCAGGAGCCCCAGTGCACACTGAGCCACACAAACGGGGCAGGAGCGAGCTCCCTGTGAGCCCCACTGCTCACCAGTGACGGCAGAGAAAGCAAACAGTTTTATCCCTGCCTCACAGGCGGGGAGCAGAGAAATTAAGTGACTTGTGTGCACTTAACCACAGGCCAGCCCTTAATTAGAGTGGTGCCTTTGAAGGCTGGACTTTGTACGAGCGGGCTCCCACCCAGGCTATACACGATGGTTATGGCAGCCTCAGCCAGTTCCCAACCACATCACATGAAAAAAAGCACAATGCAAGTGGTATTAATTAGCTATTTTGGTCTCAAGAACAATGCACTATTGATTGGTAATTGTTCTATTGACCCACTTGGTTTCTGCTGTTTCTAAATTCTAGATTAATGGAAACCAGGATATAGCGAAATAAAATGGAATCTAAACAATTTTCTTTTTTTAATAAAAAGAAAGCCCCCCACAAAAAGCAGGCTCTTTGTTCAGTGAAATCAGACTCATTTTGAACAAGAAGCATGAAAGTTTTTCAAATGCAAAAGTTACATCGTTAAGACAAATCTGGAGGAGACACAAACAGCCTTGAAACAAGTGAGCAATCAGTTTCTACTTCATATTCCCCATGCAAAAAAAAGGGTATTTCTGGGATACAAAGTAATTAGGAAAACAAAACAAAATATTTACATGACACTTTGGTTAAAAAAAATGCTGCTTTTTGTGGTTGCACTGACAATAATCGTATTTTCAGAGAGCACTGCAAATAGGTGCTAACAGAAAATGGGGAAAACCTACTCAGTGGAGAACCTCAGAGAGCAACACCAGCAGGGAAACACAGAAGAAAAATTTAATTTTAGAAGTTTCTTCAATCAACAGCAGAATAATTTATTCAGTTAACTTGAGTCTTTTTTTGCTTACAAAATAATCACATTCTCAATATAATTTCCTTCTGCTTATTCATTATCTGAGTTTCTTTTTTTGCTGTTGGGTTGATCTGCTTTCAAGCAATTCACTGCTGCACAAATCTGTGCTTTGCTTGACCACAGCATTTTTTCATCCTAACTGGGTGAAAGCATTTCCCAGATGAACAGCAGCACAGTTTCTACTCAGTACACAGCAGCAACCATGTCCAACTGGAACATTCAACCCTAGACAGCAGCAACACTTTATAATAAAAAAAAAAAAAAAAATTAAAAATTGGAGAAAAAAAAAAAGGGGTGAAGAGAAAAAAAATCAGCTGGCAAGATGAGCTAAACCACAGGAAGGCCCTGTAAAAATAGCAGGAGGACAAAGTCATCTAAGCAAGTCTCTTCACACACTCTTCCTGTGCTGACGTAGGTGGAATTTCGGAATTAGTCAGCACTGCTTCCTGCTCGAGTCCCAGGCTGCAGAGCACTTACCTGAGTTGACCACAGGTTCAGCTGCTTGAGCGAAGGCAGTTTGATGAGGTGCTCAGCACAAGCACTTGTCACATTGGTGAAGGCCAGGCTGAGGTTTTCCAGATTCCCAAAAGATCCCGAGCTTAGCAGGCGGGCCAGGTCGGCATCCTGGAAGCAGAAGGAGGTTGGTGAGATGGGATGGCCAGGCTGGGAGCGTGCAGTGGCACCGATACTGGAACCAGAGCGAGTTGCACAACTGTTCCACTTGTTTACAGTAACAGAGAACCACACAGAGCAGTTTCTGTTTGTTTGGCAACCAGCTGGGCTCTTGTGGCAGTGTTGCTTCACACACCCTGGGAAAAATTTGTCCAAACATTAGGACAAAAATGTCCTTTGCGTGTGTATCCTTACAAGACACAAAGGCTTCAGTGTCAGAGCAAATGCTGAAGATGGGTCTTTAAACATCATGAAGATTTAACCACGAGGTCCAGGTCTCAGCTGTGCTCAGCACCATTACCTGGTATCAATGAAGTTAGTCTGGCTTTGCACCAGGCTTAAATGCAATAGTGCTGGGTCTCTTTGAGACTTCCATAACTAAAATCCTGAACTGGACATTGTGAAGTTTGCCCTTGTAATGCAAAACTCTGTCCCCAGAGCTGCCATTCCAAATCTGAGCAGCACTATAAATGTGACAGCCTGCTGCTGGTGTTGGAAACTGCTGCACAGACCCAAGAGCAGAAATGTGCCCTCAGTTGTGTGAACTCCAGTTGTGTTGACAGAACAAGTGGAATGGCTCCTCACTCAACTGCCCAAAACCACTGTGCCACATGGCAAACATAAATCAAGTGTTTAAATATGGAAAGACAAAGCTTGCTTTTCTATTGACATGATCAACTTACTGTGGACTTGGATGGCAGTGTTAACCTTGTGGGGCCACCTTTTCTTTGCTGTAAAAGAGAAGATATTTTGGTCAAACAAGTTGCCATTCTACATTTCAGACTCACTGAAGTACAGCAAGCTCCTCACTAGCACAAACCCTGCTCCCATTTCAAAGCCTCCCGCCAGCTCTTCCACCTCATCCCTGCTTTCCCTGCACTGAGTGTGCCTGTTGCTCCCCAGGGGACACTCACTAACCACAGCTAAGTGGGTCTTCACGCCATTTGCTTCAGCCTGCCAGCATTTGGCTACTTTCACTTGAAAGGAAACAGCTTTAAAATGCTGGGCAAAGTGAGCAAAGCGGTTAAGATGGCGCAGCTGATAAAATCATTTGCTTGACTTCAAAAAAAACCATCCACTTTTCAGGCTGGGAGAAGGGGTTAAAGACAAATATAAATGTGAAAGAGGGAAGAGGAAGCTTGTGGGTATGTTTGCACAGGTGAAAAAGTGCTAATGCAAGCAGGTCCATTTTAAATCTGTAGGTCCTCTCTTTAAAATCAGGAAGAATCTTTTCCTATAGGCTCTAGCTCTGAGAACTAGACCCCAAAGACCATCTCAGTGAAATACTGTGAATACCAGAGCATTCAGAAATGCTGGCCAGCACCAGAACCATTTGTTACTCATATGTCAAAAGGTGGCAGAATTTGACAAGCTGACTTGTAAGATCTTGGGACAGCAGGGTTTCACCTTTACTCCTTCACACAGATCCTAAGCAGGTTATTGAATATCATTCATAAACATAGTATGGGATTAGTCACATCAGTAAATATCACACAGTATATATATTCACAGTAAAATCCTCTGAGGGCTGCTCCCATCCTGTTGTTAACTGGGAATTTCACACCCGGCTTGTCTTTCTTCTGTACCTCCATTTGTGGAGAGCACAGAGCCCAACGTGCTATGGCAATGTGTGCAGGGTGACATACCAGCTCCTTTAACTCCCTCTGCCTCTCACACAGCTGTTCATACATTCTCTTTCCCACGTCTGTGCTTTCCAGGGTGGAGATGATCTGGAGCTGGGTGTCATTATTGTCAATGATGTTGTATTCCAGCATCAAACACAAAATCTAGCAGCAGAACAAAAGGACAGTGGTCAGTGCAGGGCTTTCATTCAATTTCTTTCAAATATCCTAATTACACTGGATATGATGGTTTAAATTCCTGGGTAATTTTTTAAAGCATGCATTATGGAGGTTAGATTAGAGGATATCACAGCAATATTTATGGCCCTTCCAACACACAAAATTAATTTTTTATTTGTAAAGAATGAATGGCTCCAAAAGCCAGCCTGTCTATCCTGCCTCCCATTAGAGCTCATTTCTTCTGAGTGAGAGGTGCAATTATTTGCATCAGACCTGGGAGATGGCTCCATGCCACAAGCCCTCTCCAGAACAGGTACAATCAATCCAGCATTTGCCAGGTCCATGGGCTGGGCACTGGCAGAGCTGGAACACTGCACACCAGCAGCAGCAGAGCCAGGCAGCTCCTTAAGGGCTGGATTTTCCATCCCTAAGTGCTGGGGTTTCTGTGCAAGCAGAACACATGTGTGAAGTGCACCCAGTCCATGAGGCAGGATGGGTAAAGGGAAGAGGCTCCAAGAAAAGAAGGATGCTGGGCTGTGTGGCCAGGACTTCCTCCATCTCACCCTGGGGAAGGGACTGCCAGGAGCAAGTCACATCTCAAGGGATGATTCCAATGGGTCACACAGACTTATGATACAAGCTGCCCCTCCATGCTTGCCTTTCCTTTTCAGCTATGCATCATGCCATTGCAATTAAAATGCAAAGCTTTTATTCCCTCCACAATTTCAATTATTTTTAATGAAGAAAATAAAATCCAGCAATATTATATTCAAATGCATGCAGCATGCTCCTTTGTTTACCGGATTAAATTAGCATGCACAAATCTAAGTCACTGAAAAACTGCAACTCCTTCCACCTATTTATCTACTCTCTGCTGATAATGACATTTTCCAGGAAACTTCTCTTAAGAAACCCAGAAAAATATGTATAAACTATCAGCACAACAAAAATAACAAATTATAAGCATAAAAAATGTGTATGAATGCAAGAAAATAAGGTTTTATAAAGGCACTTCCTGTGCACTGTTCATCTTGCAGATGGCAAGACAAGATTCATTTCATCATGGAAAAGCCTTGTGGCTGTGAACTGTGATCTTTCACCACAGCTTACACCACCATGGCCATTTATTTCCCATCCTAACCTCTCCAGCTGCATTACAGCAAACAATCTCTTTCTCAAAAAATTCAAGCAAGCACCTTTCATTTAATTCACACTCATATCTACAGAACAACAATATTCTGTTCCCCTTAATTCAGAGAAACACAACCACCCACTGCTGGTGTGTGATATAACACAGAGCCAGTTCTGGGAAAGGCAGGGTGAACCTGAACACTGCTCTTAAATCTCTATGCCACATGTTTTTAGGGCTTACCTCTACCATCGTCTGGTTACCCCTCAAAGCCAGCAGCATGCAAGGCCCCAGTTTATTTTCAGCCAGTGAAAGCAGGAACTTCTTTGTTTTATAGCAGGATCCCATCAAAATATGAACCTGTTCAAGAAACAGAGGTAAAATTAGGTGTGTAGGCCTAAGAAACACATATACCTCTGTTGTTAAACAGTCAAAAAGTGTTAAGTATTTGCAATAAACCTAAAGAAATGAAGGCTCTCTTTACAGTTGGGGTTGCAGCATCTCAACAGCTTTACTGCTGAGTGGAAGTGACTTTTCCAAGGTGGTGATGCCCAGTGAGATCTGAGAGAGTGGGAAGTTTTTCTCCATGAAGGAACCCAGCTGACAGCCTGATAAAGGCTCCC
This sequence comes from Oenanthe melanoleuca, assembly GCF_029582105.1. Taxonomy (NCBI): domain Eukaryota; kingdom Metazoa; phylum Chordata; class Aves; order Passeriformes; family Muscicapidae; genus Oenanthe; species Oenanthe melanoleuca. The sequence continues at coordinate 4,354,953 of NC_079345.1, forward strand.
CAGGAAACATCAGAGCAGCTGTGCAATTGCCCCCACTCCCAGTAACCTGATGAGCCCAGCCCCAGGGAATCACCGGGGATTTTGCTTTCGCATCTGTTTGCGCTTGGGTTTCTCTGGAAATGGCAGCTGGGGAGCAGGGGCTGTGTGGGCTGGGTGTCAAGGTAATAGGCAGTGCTGCTGGCAACCTGCTGCCCTTGGTTAAGGGGTGCTGACAGACAAAATCACCTGTTCAGGATGACCAGACAGGACCTGGCTGGGGAAGGAAGGACTGCTTTAAGAAAATCTGGCAGTCCTGAGCACTAAGTCAGAGATGACTTCATGGATTTTCATGCTCTTGGACCACTACCCTACTTTCTCTTTTGCTCAGTTTTCCCTGAAAGGAAAGAATTGCTGAGAACATCCTCTGAGTGACATTCCTTCGAGTCCTTGAGATGACAAAACTGCTCTGCAAGCTCCAGAAAGCACCATGTGATATCACATAGGAATGCCTATGGCAGAGATGCAAAGCCACTTGTACAAATCAAATATGTCTCTTCTCAGAAGAGAAGTTGGTCATAATATTTCCAATGTAAAATCCTTAGAGATTAAATGCAGGGAAGTCTGGGTTCCTAGAAGAAAGTCTTATTTCATAGTCCAGATGGCTGATTCACCATTTGCTGCAGAGCACTACGTGAGAATTTGCATTTTGCAATAGCCTAGGCAGGAAGAGCTCCATTATGTGGACTCAACATCAGCACTACCCTACAATAACCTTGTAAATACATTCTGTGGCCCCCCTGGCTCATGGCATTGCCTGCACTATGTTCAATACTGCTGAAAATATCACAACCATGCCATGATGAGGTCAATTCTATATGAATCACGGCTTAATTATCAGCAAGCTCTTTAGAAAAACAGAATTTATTTTCCTTAAGCATCCATCAGTTCAGGTGGCCTTTAAAAATGTGAACCTCCAAGCCAAAAGGGATTTAATTTCATGCAGTTTTCATTAAGTTTTTTTAGAGGTTTTCTTGAGCAATGGAAAATACTGACACTGACAGTAAAGTAACATTAGGTGCATCTCAGAACAGGGTGTTTTTTCAACTTCATGGTTAGTCGTTAGCAGCTCTTTAAGTATTTATCAACATCCTTGCAAAGGGCACAGAGAATTGCATATTAATGTGTGTTAGCATTGTGCTTTCTCATGCACACCATCTCCTGATGCTCATAAATATCTTCAACCACAATGGCTCTCAGGAGAAATTATACAGTTCTGAAGAAATTTTCTTTTCAAAGATAAAAGACAGATGAACAGTGAAGAGGGGTAAACACTCTTCTTCCATTATCAGTTTCAGGGGTATCTGATCCATCTGAATTTAAAGGTATAGACAGACATCTATGTTCTTTACGTCCCAAAATGTTCAGCATGTGGGAGATGCACGAAGTGCAAAAAGTCACTTGACTATGTACCCAAAGCCAACTTCAACAAATGTTTTCCCCCTTACCAGGGAAAGGCACTTTTATCATTTCCATCTTACTTGGTATATGGAGAATTAATACAGAGAGACCTACATGACTTGACCCAGGTTGCACAGAAAGACAGTGCTTAAATCACATCACTGATTAAAACCTGTTATTTTCTGTCTAGCCCTTCTCAGAATTACAGAAGAAATAACTGCTGGAAATGGAATGCTGGTTTCTAATTACACCTCTTCACAACAATATAATTGGGCAGAGACACTGATAACACCTTTTTATATCTATCCATCCATCCTTTGATTAAGCCAATGTAACTGCTGGTTTTAAATTCCAGGGTAGCCTAAAAATGTAATCCATAGGTGTGGATGTACAGAATAGTCTGTCTCCCAGTATTCCATGTTCCCTGAGAGTTTTTTTATACAGACAGACAAAGACAGGTATTTATAAATATAGAAATCCATACATGTGCACAAGTATGGTTTGTGTATTACACCACCAGTGAGAAAACATGCCAAAGTTCAAAAAGAGAACAGTAACATGCTAACCAAACTGGATTTGGTGGCAGAAATATCTGGGTTTTCTGGTGAACACCCATAGTTAAAGTTTTGATTTTGTTAACAAAAACAAGTAAATCTTGTTACTGCCTGCTAGGCATTCCTTATGTACTGCAGAGAAGTTTCTAAATTCACATTACTGCAAGCACCTACCATACTGGCAAAGAGCTCTCCATCATCATCACAGGCCACTCCCCCAGGGCTGTAGAGCTGGAACCAGCCGTCTTTGCCAGCCCTCACACTCAGCAAACACGAGTGGACCTGCCAAGAAGGGAACACATTGGGAGGTTACAGTTCCAGCCAATAACCACCAGCATCCCCCACACCAGGCCAAAAGTAACTGCAAAGCCAGGGACTGCTGGAAATGTCATGGTTAATATTCCAGTCTACAGAGCTGAGGGCCAGTCTCCACTCCCAGAATCCGGATTTTCAGAATAACCAAGAGGGAAGCTGCATCATCCCTTACTGCATGGCCCTTTTCATTCCCTTTACAGAAATCAAACACAAAATGGCACTAATCTGGAACAGCTCCTTTCACTTGGAAAAAAAAACGACCACCAAAAAACCGAACAAAAAACCCCCACAAATTTCTCAGCTTCTATCATTTTCCCCCTGTCTTCCCAGCATGTATATACATCTGATGTGATCTGCATACCAAATGAGGTGGCTGATGGCTTGCTCATTCTAATAATTAAAAATTATTACTCCTGCTCTAATAAAATTTGACCAGAGTCAGGGTGAAGGAAATCCACAGGGAAAACTCAACAGGGATACATAACACGGAAGCTGCACTGGAGAACTGGCACCAGTGAGCAACCATTAGTCTAAATTTGGCCCACTGTAGAGATTGCTATATTTAGTCCCACAATTTAATAGAGAACTCATAATTAAGCTTTATTTTTTCCTTTTCTTTTTTTTTTCCTTCACTTGAAGAAACAGACATTCCATTTAAATTTTTGAGGTGTGCTTGTGTGGGGGAGGTAAATTCTTTCCTTTGGGCACAGAACGTTAGTGATAGATGAAATCCTGGTGCCATTCTAGGACAAGGAGGTCTCTTCTGACAAAGGTAACTACTACTAACAAGAGCTAAATCCATCAAAATGAGGAGTTCTGGGCAATGATGATACAGCTTCACCCACAGTTTGAGGGGAGATTTCTTGCCTTTATGCCAAAAGCAAGAATCAGTGTGGATGAGAGGTTCCCTCTGACTCAGCCAAAGCTGATGATGCTGAGCAGCCACTGAGTGCAGCAGCCACCACGAGGCTGCAGCACCACTCTCACCCCAGTAACACACCTCCCACCCCCTTTCTGCTGCCAATTCATGAGAATTACGGTCATTTGCACACAAGGGAGCTGAAACACAGCTACATAAAACCTGGTATTTTGTAAGCTGCATGGATCCATGGATTTTGCTTCCATTTGTTTTTGTACAGAAGATGAAAAGCTCTGAGTGATCCCTCAGAGGGGGAAAATCTTGCTGGTTGCAGTTTACTGCAGAACAAGGACATCAATTGATGCCAAATAAGGAGGTGACAACACATAAACCACCCTGAGTGGCCACTACTCCTTAGAGACTCAGGCAGAGTAAAACCACACTGTGTTTTGGAACAAACTACTTAAGGAGAGATCTGAACAAGTGCAGTTGCAATCCCTCCAACTAATACTCTGTGTAAACTGACAACAAACTCACTTCTTGCCTCGGGTCTTCTGCAAATCTCTGAATCACATATTTCAGCTCCCTGAAAAAAATAAGAGTAAGAAGGACAAGAATAAGCTGTTGCTATTTGCAGTATTCACACAAGTACCACATTTCTTTTGAATAACACCTAAAATTATATATATTAATGCACTTTAGAGAGAAACAAGTTGAACTCCCCCCACCGAAAGGAAACACGATGCCTAAAAGTGATTACTAAGGACAGTGTCTGTTCACAATAGCCTAGAAAATGTGTCAGAGATGTGCACTGACAAACTCCTTTGTAAATTCTATCAGCACCCAGTGGCTTTAGTCCTTGGGCTCCTGCTAGCACAATAAATTACAAAGAAAACTTTTTATTGCGAACAGAACATGCCTACAGCCCTTCACAGATAAAAGCCATTAGAGACACAATACTGAATAATGAATCATTGCTACTATTGACTAGTACAAGTATTTATTCAATAAAACAAAGGAGCCCCAGCAACTTACTTTGTGAATTTCTCATGTGCGAGAGCCCTGAAATTTAAAATAGAAAACAGAAGAGTATGAGGATCTGAGAGAAATAAGAGAGGGGAAAAAAAAGCCCAAAAAACCACACAAGCACTTTTCAGTACTTTCCAGATAATAAAAGGACTTGCTAAGCAACTGCAGCACATAAGACAAAAAAAAAAAAAAAGTTTCAAAAAATCAGATAAAGCCTCTTTCATTAACCTAGAGGGGAAAATTATTTGGAAAAAATCTTGTAGCTTTTCTTAAGTCTGTCTTAGACAAGGCTTTGACTAACATCTTTAGGAGCTTTGGGTCAGAAGAAAGTAAAAGCCTTACAATACCATTATATAATTACAGAGTTTTGCCTCCCTCCAAGAGCCAGGTGTATTCTTTAATTGCAAAGCAATTAGGGTTTGGTCGCAGCTAATTAGCATCATACATCAGTAAAGCAATTAATGGTCATTTTGTGGAGTGCCTTGCATCATGGTATGTTTTACAGCTCCCCCAAGACTCACGTTTGACTTAGGTAATGATGTCTCTGTTACCTATCTCCAAGCTCTCACTGTAGCCCAGGTAACCTGGCATGGAGGATTAGACCTCTGTGATTCAAGACATCAGGTCATTAGGGGATGTGATAAGGCAGCAAATTGTACAATTACAGGTTGTAATTTTTGTCCATGGAGGTCTGCACTTTATAAACACCACTGTTCATGAATAGGTTTCCGAGGGAGCTCGGCTGATCCGTAGGGCAGCTTCTTCATTTAATGCAAAATACAAATGACAGGAGTCTCTGTGACGCCAGTAAATCATCCTCCTCCACTAAATTTCTCACTTTGCTCTCCTCCTCACCAGCTTTCCTTCCCTTCCTGTCTGCCTGTCTCTAGTTAACCACATTTCTTTTCAGGATCATCTGAGAGAAATGGGGAAGGAAGTTGAACATGGGGAGGTCCTCACATCCCTCTGCATCAGCCAAAATCAACTTCAGTTTCTAAATCAATACTAGAGGCACAAAGCTCCTATTAGCATCCCTTTTTACTTGACGTACATTTCACCATAAAAAAAACCAGTAACAAGAACAAGCCAATAAATACTAAGACAGTGCACACTCACTCCTTGGGAAATGGGATAGGTTGAAGCAAGCTGGCCAGGGCTGGTCTCCAGTCATCGTAGTCTGACCTGCAAAATGAACATTTTGTTAATAGGTTTCCAGGTTTTAAGTATGATGTGCCAACAGTTAGTTCAAGGAGTTAAAAGCTTTTTACTGTGGGCACCAACAACCTTTCTGGTTTACTGAAGCACTCTCAAAATCTACAGTGACATTTCCCTTTCCATTTTCAGCATATTCTCCATTGAGGCACAATAAATCTGGTATTTACAGTGACCTCCAGAGAGGCCTTCTTTATGTCAACTTAAAGACATTTGCTGTTTATGAAACCTGTTGACATTTAATCACTAAGCAATACTTTCATCTAAGCTGGTAGAGCAATTACCAGGCCACTGCTATTTAAAGCTCTTCTCTACATTTAACTGGAAATTTTCTTTGCTCTAAGACATAAACCCATTTGTAAAAACAAATCCATTTCTGACACAAAACCCACCAGCTAAAGCCCAGACCCTGGCTCTTAGTCCCACTAGTAACGAATACAGACAGTAGTGAATCTCATATGGGCTGAAACACCTGGGGATGTCTGCAGAAACAACATAGAAGAGCCTGCCACCTCCTCTTAGTGCTGCTACCTTTTGGATTTCAGTGTTAAAAACCAGAGTATTGGCTGCAGCTTACTGGAAACTTGGCACAGAAGTGTGGTGTGTCTTTGGGAAGGAACGAAGTGTAATGTTCTCAAATGGACAGTATCTACTGATAGCATTACAGACAGACAACATATGCACAGGAACTGTTCCAAAAGAATGCAGTTTTGCAAAGGGAAAGTTCTAGCTCAGAGAAACTGAAGATTGATGCATTTCCAAAAGTCTCGTCCATCTTTTGAGCCACATAAACCAGAAATGTCCATAAACTAGTACCACACATGATGTTGCACTATCCACAAAGATGTGTTCACAGAAAAAAAATAAATTAAAATGAGCAGGGTACTCTTAAGAAGCAACCTGCAGAGAAGTTTTACTTGATATAAAAATCAACCAGGGAAGCAGTTATCACTTGCCCAGGAGCAGTATGAGCTCAGGTTACACAAATGTGTGATATGTCATGCAAGCAAGCAACCACTGTGACCTGAAAGCAGTTTAGTGTAGTAAAAACCAGAAGAGCACATGTGAAGTTACAGTAATCGAAAAAAGAAACCTCATGCCCATGCCAGCTATGCTAGAAGCCAGTGAACCTGTTTATCTCCTCCATGAGAAATTCTGCTCTCAGGTCTGAACTAGGGGCAGCTCTGAGACAAGGGGTGCCTCACAAACCAAAAGCGAGCGTGAGTCAGCGGCACAACAGCACCTTGTGATCACCTGTTCATGAGGCTCTTCCCAGAGACAAAAAGTCCCTCACCTGCTTAGCCACTGAACAAATAAGGAAGATGATCAACTCTGTTTAATGTCTCAGACAGCAAGACATGAAGCAGGACTTCATTACAGGGGTTGTTTTTCCATTTAGTCAGTGTAAAGTGAGTATCCTGACACACCTGAGGATGAGGCTTGTCATATAAACTGAAATAAGGCAAGGAAACCTCTGACACAGCATCTCTAAGGTGAGCTTTCTGGGTTCAAAGCTTTGGTTAATTAAACTTATCTACAAGATTATTCATTGTTTCTGATCTATAGACACATTGAATGGTGACTGAGACAGAACTCTGGCCTGGGCTCAGGTTCAGCTGGAAGTCTCTTGTCTAAATACCAGGTCTCTGTAGGAGAGAGCTGATGCAACCTATCTATACCTGCAGCCCTGAGAAGTGCCACAGGTCTCACCATGTTCGCCAGGTGTGAGAACATAATCCAGACATTATTTTACTTAATTATTTATCTTATTATTATTATATCCTTTAGAAATTCCTAGCTGATTTTATTCTAAAAACAATACATTTTTACTGGTAGATACAAACAACTCTAAAAGCAGATTTCTGAGCAAGGGAGACTCAGAAGTCAAAATGCTGAGTTACAAAATTCTGAGGTGTTAAAGGTGCTTCATATCACATGAGAAACAGCACCTACAAATCTTTTCTAACAGAAGGTTAAAAACTGAAACCCACTTTGAGGCTTAGCTCCTGTGACATCTCAGGCTAAGTGTTACACCACTGAAGTTCCTTCTTGAGCAATCTGGAGAGTTGTGATTACTAATAATATGAACCAATCAATTTTTTATGGCTGAGCTTCAAAGGAAATTGCAAGAGTAAGAAAAAAGTTGTTTTGTAATAGAATGAAACTGCAGACAGAATGGGACAGTATCACTCTGACTTTTCTCAAAGCTGGGGAGCAGGGCAGGTCTGTGAGAGGGCAATGAAAATAAATCAGTCTGCTTCCCCAGGAGGAGAAGGAAGAAAAAAAAGAAAGAGAGGAAGGAAACCATCTCCTATTGAAATATATAAAATTTGGTCACGTAAATGGGACCTGAACATAAAATCTGCACAGCCTGTAATCCCTTCAATCTGAGCTAGGAAACATGAAACAAACACAGCACAAGAATAAAACTAAACTACTTATTAAAAGCCTACGGTGTTTCTCCTCCTCCCACCTATTCCCTTTTCAAAAACATTTTCCTTCTGTCTGTGCTCATCTCATCTGCACTCTTCTTTCATTTCAGACAGCTGCTTTTTTCTTTTTTTTCCTTTTTTTTTTTTTTTCCTCAGTCCATTCAAAGCTCCAACACAAGACAGAAGTGTTTGAAGCAGGGAAAGAAAGGCAGATGGATTAGTTCTGGCTGCAGTTAACAACCACTGCAATGAGCCAGACAAAGAGGCTGGGCCAGGAGAAGGAGGGAGCACAGAGCTGCAGGGAGATCCTGGGACAGTGCCTGTGACAAGCTCCCTTCCCAGCTCTTCAAAGGGTGCCAGGCTCAACACTCATCACACAGCTCAAATCCCAGGACTGGCTGTATAAAAGGGGGAGAACAACTCCCTGGCTCTTATTTTTGCAGGATTTGCAATTCTAGGTGAGCAGCACAGCAGCCAGGCTGCAGCCTGACCTGCGGGTTCCGTGGGGGTCACGGAGACAGGGGGGTGACAGATCAGAGCCATCACCTGCCACTGCACACAGCCTCACCCTAAACCTGTTCTGGGGACTAGCCAGGGCACACAGCAGCCATATTAATTAAATAATCCCCCACTGCAGTGACTTTGCCTCTGGGCCATCATTGCTCTTGGCCTGCCAACATAATACATTTTCCTTCCCCGGGATCACTTTTCACCAAAATGAAAACCTGCCCGCATGTCATGTGCGGCACAAACAATCCAAAACATACGAGCAGCCCAGGGCAACCTCGATAAACATGACACAGGATAATCCACTTGGGATATTCAGAGCATGCCACTGACCTATTGGGGAATGCTGAGCAGCCAGGGGAAGCTCCAGTGGGTGCCTGTGTTTGGAAAGCTGTGGCTCTCATCTCGGAGACACCGCAAGCCCCAAGTCCTTGGGTTTTGGAGGATAATGGAAAGACAAGAGCAACTACTCTGAAGCAGCTTGTTCTTCAGAATGAGCAGATTGATTAGGTAACCTCTGTTTTCAGATAATAATACGACTATGACCATAACCCCAGACATGTACCTGATCCCTTCTTTCCCAGGCTCTAGGTTCAACTCCCTGAATTGTATGACATAAGGTTTAGCTCAGGGTGCCAGGACAGGAAGAGAAAAAGCCTCCTCAGACCCCTTGGCAATACAAGGCATAAACCTGCTATGTGCAAAACAGTGAGGTGCCTTTTCATGCTCAGCTTTCTTTTGAGACAGGCTTGTTTGGCTTTTTCAAAAGAAGAAAATTTAGCACCACTGGAAGACCCTAAAAAGGTTCTGGCCTGACTGCTGAGAACAGAAATGGGCTCCACTGCTCACAGTTGGCATGGAAGCATCAGGAAACAGCAACACAAGGTTGCCCAAAACAGGTTGTGACACTGGCCCCAGAGAGGGGTACAAGTGTCTGGACATCTGGACGGACCCTTGCCACTACAGGCAGCCATGGAAACAAAGAATAACACAGACAAAGGGTAACAGCTTATGATACAACACCAACACAGCTTCCCCAAGAGGGGTCTGTTCTCACAACCAGTTGACCTTGCTATTTGGTGACCCAGATTTCACTGCAGAGACAGTTTAAGTGTCTCCCTACCCTCTGGAACCAGTGGGGTGATTCAGGGGAAAGAAAACCTTGAAGTTCTCCAGCCCAAGGAGAGGACACATGGCCCCTTCTACTGCAACCTTCTCTAACCATGGTTATCCTGTTCAAGCTCAAATTTGGCTGTGCAAGACATTCCCAAATGCATGGAAACATTAACATGCAAGTAGGAGCTGGGCAATGCTGAGATGCTCTCAGAGTCTCTAATTTAATATGACGAACAGAACTTTTTCAATTAACTTAATGCATTTTTTACATTTTCAAGTTTAAGACTTGTAGCATTCAGGAGGCATTGGCTGGTGTCAGTAACACTACCAGAGTCCAGAATGAGTTACAGAATATTGACACAGAAGTTTGATCCACTTTAGAGTGCAGGACCAAAATACTATGTTACCCTAGAGACCCTGTCTCCTTTAAAATCTGCCAGACTTTGGGTCATCTGCCAACATCTTTAAAATCAAGCTTTTCTATTTTCCTTTAGTAGGCAATAGTTGTGTTTTCTTACTCAACTACATTAGAAAAAGGGTCAAAAATGTTAAGTATTACAGTGATTGGAAAATAATATCTTCATCAATATTAGAAGTGAGTGTTTCCCCCAAAAATTAAGAACTGTGTAAGAGTTAGGTGAACAATAAAATGTCCTCTGTTGAAGCTAGTGTTGAGAATTCTTATTTGCTAGACTTCCAATAATTAAAATTTGCCTAAATAAATTACTCCCTGCTGCCCTAAGTTAATTATGTAAAAAAGATATCATCGCTGGTGACTCTCTTGTTTTGATGATGATACTGAGTCAAACACCTAAAAGAACAATCAAACTCAATGCTAAGCAACTTATTTATGTTTGGCTTACCACTGTTATTAATAAGAACATTATTTCACTGAATGCCTGCTGAGAGCTCAGCTCCTGGATAACAGTTGTTTTATAATTAATATTTTCTTCCTACTGGCATGTTCTTCCACTCTTTCTTCATGTTCTCAGATTCTCAAAGCACAGTAATAATATTTCATGCAACAGAAACCCTTTGTTCAAGAAGAGTTAGAGCATGAAAGTAATCAGCATCACAACAGCATTATCTTGTATTTTTGGTAATAACTACAAGCCCCTCTAGAATGCTTTTCCATCACTAGTTTCAGCATTTAAAAAACAACATTGCCAATCTTTTCCAGAATTTTACAAATAAGGAAAATGAGGCATTTAAAAGTGACTTATCTAAAAGCTCCCAGTGAGCCAGTGGCAGAATCAGGAGCAGGTTCTGCATTACTGCTTTCAGGCACCCAAAAAATCAAGAGATGAACATGAATGGAAGGGAATTCAAATGAGTGGAGCTACAGCCATAGCTCTGCCTTAGGAGAGCTGCACCAGTTTTGTTATCACTGGTCCCCCACTGTGCACGTCCTGTAGGTTTCACCTTTCAGAACCCCTGTTGTACAAGCAGAAAAAGGGCCCAAAAGCTACCCCACACCAACAACACCTCTAACAGTAACACATTCCTGTTTTCATTGCTGCTCCTAAACAACTTGATTTTTAAAAAGACAGGAAATGCATCAACAAAATAGATTATTTTAAGGTAGAGAGTGAAATGAGCTCTTTGTGTAGCAAATAAAATGGAAATTGGGACCTGGCATACCAAATGTTTGAAAGTGGAGAGACTGTGAGGAAGAACATGCCCATTTGTGAATTTGTTTATAAGTGTGTGTCAGCTGCATGATGAAACCAAAACCGTCAATGCTTAGTGAGTCAGCACCCAAACCAGCATCAGGACTGGGAGAGTGCTCAGTGTTTATGGAAAACAGGGAGAGTCAAGGGGACAGGAATAAATACACGACGTGTTTAATGGAGCACCTGGGTGCGTGGACACTTAGGAGCAAACTCACGCTCCGCTTTTTTAACGCAATCGTTTTTAAAGGCAGAAGAACCCAGGCCACAGGGAAAAAAATAGACAAAATTAGCCTTCACAGCAACTTCCTGCTCAAGAATCTAATGGGAACAGTATCTGGTATTCACTTGTGCTGTCTCCAGTTTTGAATGAGTGCTTAAGTAATTGCGAGTCAGCTGTGCAGTAAGTGGAAGAGTGATGCTGCAAATTTGTACTGTGTGTTTTGAAAAAAAATGAAAATATGGGACAAAACCTTCACAAAATCCTACATCACAGCAGTTTGATTTGATTTTATTCCTTGAGAGTGTACCCCTATATGTGGATTTGACTGCAGTGTAGGCACTTGCTCATGGTTTACAGCAGAATCCAGATTTTACCCACCATGTCTTAGATTCTAGAAAGTTCAACTATGACTTCACTAAACCTTGCACTTGTTAAAATTAATTAATGTAGAAGTTTAACAGTTTGTCACAAAACATACTGCAACTCAGTATCAGAGCTAGCTGTCAAAGTCACCGAATTGTTTTACTGCACTTCTATTACCAGCTCCCATTCTGCAGCCCAGCCTTTCTGTTCTTCCTTTTCATTTATTTATCCAGAGAAAACCCAGCTTTTCCTGAAGAACATTTTCCTTTATACTCCTGTTTAAGATATTTAGATGATTTGCCTGCCAGGAATCACCTTGCCACCATTTTCTGGCAAAGACTATTGAACACCTGGGGCCTATACAGACCCACTGTACCAAAGCAACTGGACAGAGAATCCACTCTAATGCAAGCAAAGCTGAATAAGTAAAAAACTTCTACAGGCACATGAAGGGAGAACAGCTAAGTGAACAACAATAACCCAACCCAAATCCTGCTGAAGTCATGGCAGTGGTGCTGCCTATCACTGCACAAGCACTGAACCTAGCACAGACCTGCCTTTTCTAGCTCTGTCTCTGGCAATCTCAAGAGCCCTGGAGGAGACAAATGAGTCTTTTTATTTATTTTTGGTGGGCAAGAACAAAAACAGAAACCACTGGCACCAACATCCCGTCTTCTGTAAAATGCCTGAGGCTCACTGTACAAATAAGCTTTCCATTTTCATCCTCCTAATCCTATTTTTAGAACATCTTGGCAGTGCCAGATGCCTCTTTCAAAGGCTGGACTCTCCAGATCTGGAGTTAAGATTTATAACCATGTGCTGGCTAGCCACAGATGTTGAAGACAACAGGCCTGTGGGAAAAGCCCCCCCCATTGTCAAGACAACATTGTTCTAAAAGCTGTTCAAAATAGCTCCACCACTCACAGCATCTTGAGAATTTCCACGTAGCAGCCCAGGATCCTGTCAGCCTGGGCACTGAGCTCGATGCTCATGGTGCTGCAGGTGGGGCTGACCATCAGGCAGTCGATGAGGTTGGGCTCGCTGTCGTTGCCCACGCCGGCTGTCATCTTCTGGTTGGCCGTGTTGTTGCGCTCCACCTCCACGTGGATCTCGTTGGAGGTGACAATAACCGGTTTGAGACGGGATTCAGTCAAGGTGGCCTCCTGAGAGACCAGGTCAGGACTCGTGTGAAGAAGGCGGAGGGGGAGATTGGGCTTTCGGTCACACTGCTGCTGGCAGCCGTTCCGAATTTCCTTCAGGCTTGGCGAATTGTCCCGACTGCATTTTAAAAAGGAACAAATAATTTCAGTAGACAGACAGACCGGCAGAGAGCGGGAGAGAGAGTGCAACACTGGAAAGCCACGATTTTTTGCAATTTCCCATCGCGTTTCTCTCCAGCCCACCGGATGGCTTTCTTCTGGGCAATCGGATTACTGAAATCAATTAAAAACATTAAAAGGCTCCAATAGGACTGCTCTGCATCCCCTATTTGACCAAGACTTTGAGCTTTTCATTACTCTAATTGACAGGCCAGTTTAGTCTAAAGGTGAACTTTCCTGTCCAAGTTGTGCAAAGCTGTAACAGAATCCATGCCCAAGTATGTATCTGGCTATAGTACATGCCCAGACATTTGTCTGCAGCCCTCGTGTCTGGAATTTGTGTTGGACACTGAGCAGCCCCTGTCCGTGCTCTGCCATGAGGAAAGTCAGATAGGCATAAACAAACAGGAAACACAGCAGAGGGGAACCCTCAGTGTCTACTGGAAACTGGCTCGTGTGTCAAGAACTGCAGCGTCTATTTTGCAGCAAGTGAGGACTCAGACTTTCCACAATAACGGAGACAGCGTTGTGAAACCAGCTCGGGTTCAAAGCTGCAGATACACAGGCATTTACACACAACCCTGTCCTCAAGGTCTCACCCCTGCCTTTCATCCCTCCCTTGGTGAGTTACAGGGAATGAAGATTCAGATTCTTTCAGGTTTTCTATCACAGCCATCTCACCCTGATCTTGTTTAGCTGTCCCGTGGGGTTGGAAGGGACTAACACGTGGTCAGCTGGGAATTCATACTGACCTGTTGATAAATTCCTCGTAACAGGAATAAATGGCAGCTAAGCAGACAGCTACGAGATTTGGCAGGACCCTGGGATGTGGGCATTGTCCTGTTGGACCATGCATGCTGAAAAACAAAAACCAAATGATGTTATTGCCAGGAAGATTTCTGTGGGCAAATCCAGTCAGACAGAATGAGGGGACAGAACTGGATAGGCATCCTTGGGAGATCTCCAGGAGGGCATAAGACAGATATTTTAACCCTGTAAATCCAATGGCTCTATTTATGAACAAGAGTAAGACAAATCATCAATTTAATTGATGTGGTGTTCCTAAAGTCCTCCCAAAATCTCACACTTGAGTGAGCACTATGAGCTTGAAAGTTCTGCAGAGACTTTGAGTCCAAATGTATATGAAGAACGTATGCACAGCAAAGTCCATTTGCTTGCAGTGTGGAAGGAGGCAGAAAACCCCAGCCTTATCTGAGAATGAGCATTTTTAAAAAGAAACTTCAGCAACACTGCCTGATGGACTTGATTTATTTGCTGTTTTCCAGTATCAAAAAGCACCAGCTACTGTTAACAGCCAGAAAAGCAGGGCTGGGAGAAGTAACACACCAAAGCATGGACACCATAAATTAAACATAGCTAACCTGTGAATAAACTTCTTCACCACCTCCATTCCAGCATTCAGCTCATTCAAAGACAGAATGTACTCCTGAGTAAAGAGCCGCAACCGAGGGCACTTCCCAAAATCCTGTCCAAGAAGGAGAGACTCGGTGAGGATGGTGAATGTACATCAAAACTGTGGGTTTTCAAAACAAACCAGCTCAATCACAACTGAATTCACATTCCTATTATGCTGACAAGCTTCAAGAGAAGAACATCTCTGCACACTGAAGTAATGTTCTCCTCACTAATGACAGCATTTCCAATCTCTTCTTTCCTTTATACCCACTTGGAAAACAAAGTTCTGTATAAAGAAACAAACAACTAGAAACCAAAAAAATCTCACCTATACTTACATTTATGATGCACTTTTCAATTCATATTTTGATTTTGAAATAGATTTTTTGTTTGGCACTTTTGCTTCCACTCCTAAGTACAGATTTTTAGAAATAAAACTTAAAAATATATTCTATTTCCATGTTTGGCATGGGCATCTGTTCTGATTTTAGAGAAAATAATTTTGACATGCTAGCAATATGCAATGAAGTACAAAACCAGAGATCTGCTTTTTCTCCAGGGATTTTACTCCAGCTGTGGATTTGACAGGTGAGCTCTAGAGTCGTTTTCTTTAAATCCTGCAGTCAGACAGGCACCTGCTAACTGAAATCCTGCATCTCCTCACATCACATGCTATTTTTAGATGTGAAAGGAATAAATTCTGCTGTCTGGTGAGTGTTATTCCACAGCACATTTCCTCACATTTACACAGGTGTAACCTTATTACACAGGTGTTGCAGAACTACAGAGCTGAATTTCCAAGTGGGGAACAAGGTCCACTGAGGACAAACAGGCACTCCCAGCTACTCCTCCAGCAGCTGCCTGTGGAAGTTATTCTGAAAAAAATTCATAGCAACTGAAATGTTAAAGAAATGCCACAAATGGTAATGAACCAGTGGTGGTCTGTAAAAGGGATGACCAACTCCCAGAGCACTGAAACCTTCTGTTAACTCATTCTGGTTTCACTTCTCTAGCACAACCTGTATTAATACCTGCTAAGTTTTACAGCCAGAGAAAATGAGCAAAAACTTGAACATGAGCTTAGGCTGAACAAGGTCTCCTTCAAGCCCTAAGTGTCTCTCTGCTGGTATTGAATGGATGCCTGGTAACTTCACCCAGAAAGGAACTGTGGGCAATTCCACATCATTATAACTAACATCACTAAATTTTAACAGCTCCTTCTGTCAGGTGCAAACACACTTGATCCAAGGGCAATGTGTGTTTCATAGAACATTTGATTAATTTCATGAACATGCCCTGCAAGACAGCTTTTGCAATTTTCAATTTGCTTTTGAAAGTCTGCAACCTGTCCAAGTGTCCTAACTGAAGTTGGAATCAAAGTCCAAGAGATCATTGCCAACCTCTGTGAAATAAAATATCTCCCTAAATTTAATATAATGCTCTATCACATACCAAATACAGAACAAGACACACAACCAATACTGTTTCCCCAAAAAAATAAAAAAGAAAAAAAATTGAAAAAAAAAAAAAAAAAAAAGAAAAGAAAAGAAAAAAAGAAGGAAGGAAGGGCTTATACTCAAACATTTGGGCTGACCCTACAAACAGCTAAAACCCAAAGGTTTGGGAGGCTGCTGAGCACTCCTCACACAACAGCCTCCAGTCCTGCATGGAACCAGTATTATCACCAAGACAAAACCTACCCTTGTTCTTTTGAGATGTTAAAATCAGAGATAAATGAGACACACTTTCCCCATTTTATAGGTAGAAAACTGTGGAGCAAAACTTGTTGGGAATTTTCAAAGGCCAGAGAACAAACTGGAGGCAAAGGTGGGAAGAGCCAGCTCAGCCTCCTGCCCCAAGGACTGCACAGGGCCTCCTGTGGTGATGAAGTTTAGTGTCCTCCTAAAGAGTAACTTTATTTATGTGCACACACACACACACATTCTCTAAAGCACTATTCAGTACAGAAGTCTCCAGAGAGTGGTAAAGTGCCCAAATCCACTCCAATTAATACCTGACACCATAAATTCTCTGACTACACACTGCGGTGCAGACATGTTGATTTTCAATGTGCAAATGTTAAGTATGGTAAATATACCCAATTCTCTGAAGCTAACCAAATACAAGCATTACACTATGCATTTAGATTTTATTTGAGACCCCTCAAGAGCTCTGGATGCTTTTAAAAAATCAGTTTGGAATCCAAGAATAACATTTACAGAATATTTCACTGAACACTACAGAATATTCAAAAATGTTTACATGTCTGCAGAGTGCTGGCACAGAGCCAGGAATATGACCTTTTTGCCATCTTGGGCTTTCTACCTAGTTCTGTAAACTCCAGGAGTTAAATAATAAGATTGGAAAAATAAGAAATATGAACTGTTTTCTACTGGGTTCATGCTAATCACAGCATGACAATGGATGGTCTCTAAAATTATGTCAGTGAAACAAAGTTGATTATGAAGTTACAGAGGTTCATCCTTGAGATCGCAGCCAAATCAACTGCCTTAAATATTTTATTTTATTCATTCATTATTCTTTGTCATTGCATTGTGAAGCAAGATTTCTTCATGTAACTTAAAAACATCGTCAGGAAACTTAATATGCCATAAAAGCTGGAGAGCTGGTAAGTACCCCAGATCTCTATTAGGAAAAGAATATGGATCATGTAAGAATATTTTCAGAGTTTGGGGAAGGAGAATCTGGTCTACAGGGTGGAAAGCAAAGCAGGGCATTTATTTCAAACACTGACAAGGAATTGATCAGCAATGAGAAGAGAGAAAGTCTGGGTAAAAACAGCCACAAAATGACAGAGTACCTATATCCTGTAATGAGAAGGAAGAATAGCAGTAGAAAAGCATAAGGAGATTCAGGAATCCCAGCTCACTGGATGTGAGCTTGAAGAAAAATGGAAATCAAGAAAAGAAAAAGTGTTGAGGGCCCCAGCTCAAAATGAACAAAGTCCCTATTCTGCTTTTGTTATTTATTTGATTTTAAACTGTTTTAACTGCAAGGATGGCATGCAGAGAGTAAATAAGGAGCCAAGGGCCAGGTGGGAGAGAGCTGGAGCTGCATATGCTGGCACTGCTGCCAAAAGAAACATCCCTCAATGGTTTTCTTAGATGTTTTTGAGGATCCCACTGAAAGCTTACTAGTTCTGCCCTGATGAATTAACTAACACACAATTACATGCAGCATTCACAATTTGGGGGGCAGATATAGATACCACAGCACATAACAGGCAGCAGAGCAGCTGCTGATCACAAGAGGTATGGCAGTAAAGCTTCTCCAAACTGCTGGAGCTCCCATGGCAGGAGCACTCACCATGTTGTGTTTGAGAATCCTCTGCACCACCGGGGTGAAGACCTCGATCACCACCATGGACCGCGGGCGCTCTCGGCAGTGCTGCAAGGAGCAACAGGTCACATTTTGGGAGCTGCAGGAATTATGGAGATGGGTCTCCCCTGGCTTCATACCCCACTTGTGGATTACCCCAGGATTAACAAGATCCAAGGGCTAAATTAATTTTTCCTGAGATTAAGGTACTCGTAACACTGCTCCTCTTCCTATGAATTTGCTGGCATCTAGTAGAAGATTCCCAAGGGAGCTCACAAACTGCAAATCCCCTTCCCTATCACCTATTCTTCCCAAAACTCACTGCAATCTACCATTCTAGGGTCTTACTGCCAATAGCTTTAAAAACAAAGGGGTTGGGGACAGGAATATATGATCACACAGGCAGCGTAATGCCACAAATCTCCTTTCTCTGGGATCCAGGCTAAAAACCTGTGGTGGATCTTGGATGGTGCCAACAACCCACTCTCTCACCACAGGATGAAATATATAATCATAATGTATCAGAATAATTCAGGTTGGGAAAAATATCTGAAAGTCATCTGGTCCAACCCCCCGCTCAAGACAGGGTTGATTTTGAGCATAAATCTCCTTCTCATTACTCTGTCCACTTCTGTTCTGGGAAGTCCATGATCTGTTTCCCGTCCTACAACTACACACATTTACAGACAATTAGGTGCCCATCTCTGAGAGAGATCAAAGGCAAAAAATCCCAAATAAGGAATAAAAATGCATCAAGTCTGAGGCCACTGATGACCTAAGAGTGCTTATAAAAATGCAAGTCAGAGGAATTTCTGTCACCTGACTCAATTTCTGTAGGAAGAAGCAGCTGATGAGTAACTCTGAATGGGAATTACAAGCAGCATCCAGAATATTTGACAAATGCATACCCAGCCATCAGTAAGCAAATTTAAGCAGACTTGAAACTGAAACACAAACAGGCCTTGAGGAAAAGTAGTATTTTTAATCCACAAGGTCTGCAACCCAAAGTACTCCGAAGTTTATGGATAAAGGATAGAAAATGCAGTACAAGCATGGATTTACCAGAAAAGAGGATGAGTCCTTATGATCTTCCCACTGCCATTACCCAATGACAAAAAGACCATAAGGGTGAGTTGCACACATCTGAACAGAGTGGCTCCAGTGATTTCTGCATTAGCTAAACACAGAATGCAGTAGGACACCTCTTGTACCCAGACTGGGGTGTGGGAGTCTCAAAATTTTAACTCTCACACAGTATCAGGACAAAACAGTCTGATATACTAAGTATATGATTGTATTTATCATAATGGTGCATTCCAGTATCATTGCTTGCTGACCAAAAACTGAACTCAATCTGGGCAGGAGGTAAGAAGTTAAAGAAAAAAACCTCCTGCTCAAAGAACTACATTCATATACAACTATGAGATTTCAGAAAACAAAGCTGTTCTGATACCTTGCAGAAGAATTCACAGAGGTCAGGAGGAGGATGGTTGTTTTCCAGCAAAGGTGCAATTGCCTTTAAAAAGAAAGGGAGAAAAAAAGAGAAAAATTGAATTTCAAGGCAGCAACTGGAAAAAGCATATTGCAGGGAAGTATTTTTCTTGAGGGGATAAATGCTCACTTTTAGAAAGAGACAAAGGAATAGAGAGATAAATTAGAGGTGGGCCACGTGTTTATTTTACAAGTGAGCTCAAGCACACCTCTGCTATGAATCCTCAGGAAAATTCTGCTTTTAACTACATCAGAGTAAATATGTAAAGCAGGCAAAGGAGTGCAATATTTATAATGGTTTAAATGGAAACAGGAGCAGACCAATTGCTTTAGGATGTAATAAAGCAAGGATGAATCTGGCTCACTGTGAGTTAGAACATCTCCCTAGAAGAAAAAACTGAACACCACCACACACATATCTTTTGTGAAGGAGTTCAAGCTCTTTTTTTGTGAGAAAGAGCTCACTAAAAGCAACCTAGCACTGTTCTTACCTGGGAGGACCCTATTTATCAAAATCAAGCATCTAACTTTATAAAAGCTGAGATCAACCATTCCTTTGTTGCTACGCAAACCAATGTGCTGGGTAAACACATTAGAGGTCATACTTGCCACTGAGGGGGTAATGAACTTATGCTGTTGTTACTTCCTTTGTAAACTAGAAAATGGTACCAGAATAATATAATTCTGTGTGGTGGTGCCTTCAGGCTTTTCCACTCTTCAGTCACAGGGATTCCCAGTACCCATTTCAACAGAAGACACTGAACACAGCAGCCAGGACATTTTGTATTAAGCAACTGAACACCAGATATTTTATCTGGATGGCACCTGGGGTTTTAACCAAGGCAGCCTGCTTTGGTTTTTGCTCTCCCTCAGCCCTGTGAGTCTGCTTGTATTGGCTGTTTCATACACAAACAGGTCAAGATTAGTGTGAATTTTAACAAGGAAACAAGCACATCTGCAAAGCTCTGTCTGGCTACATGTAAGAACTATGATACTTATTATCATGTGCCATCCTTCTGCAACTTCACTCCTCCTCTGGTGGTGGCCCAGCCACAGGGGACTGATGGAGAACACAACTCCATTCAGTGAGACCAGAACATCCTCACAACCCATCCAACACCTGAGCTCAAGATCTTTCCTGAACCCATCTCTGGAATTGTTTGCTTTAGGATAACACCACCACAGACACTCAAGCAGGTGATGGCTCTGCCTCTGTGGTCAGTGTGACAGCCTGAAAGGACCTCTTCTGTGTTTTCCTCACGAGTGCCATGGTCAGAAGCATGAAGCAGATGGTCAGAAGCAGAAGCAGACACGTGCTGTGCCACGTTGCCCAGCCGTGGCAACACGTGCGTCCCCATCCTGAGCAGGAAGGGATTGGCTGGGATATTGATCTGCCCCAGCACCATCCACAGAAGGAAAGCTGGTCCCATCTGCATGGCCAAGCACTGTGTACTTTCCACATGCTACATAAACACACAGTATTAGCAATTCTTTCCAGGAATAGCCCAGGTTATCTGGGTAATGGCAGTGAGCTCTGAATGCCCAGGAACTGCCAGCTCCTTAATGGCTTGGGCACAACCTACATGAGGGCAGGACTTGAACTGAAGAAGCCATCACCCAGAGCAGAGGAATAACACAGGCTGAAAGGACCTTTGGAGGCCACCTCACATCTTTCATTAAAAAAATCCTTCCCCAAAAGCAACCAGCTGCAACTGGGGGCCTAAACTACCCTTGGCACTAGAGTTAAACGAAGGTTATAGAAAAGGAAAGTAAATTCTACCTCAGAAACTTATCTCAGTGGCTGATTCCAGCTAAAAGGGTATCTTAAACAGTAGTTAAACACAATTAACACCTACTGGCAGACACCTGACACCTTGTTATTTTGCAGAAAGAGTCACAGAGTTGTGATAA
The DNA here is from genome assembly GCF_029582105.1 of Oenanthe melanoleuca. Lineage (NCBI taxonomy): Eukaryota > Metazoa > Chordata > Aves > Passeriformes > Muscicapidae > Oenanthe > Oenanthe melanoleuca. Next base: position 4,376,146 of record NC_079345.1, read on the forward strand.
AATCAGGTGGTGGTGAGGCTCTAGATTAGATTACTAGGAAAATGTCCTAAAAATTGCCAGAGAAAGAAATTAAATCACAGTGATGGAGAACCAAGTTCAACCTCTGATAAACGAGATTTTATACTTTGTTTCACAAGCAATAGAGCTGCCACTTGATTCACTTATTTCTATGTCTAAATATATGTGACCTACAAAAAAGAAAATGTTGGAGAGGATATTTTTACAAATAAGTTAGCAGAGAGTTAAACTGGAATGACACAAGAGCAATCCCTTGCTCACATACCTTCAGCAATGGAGACATTCTGTATATGGTAGTAGCATTAGCCCCTCAGGAAACTACTCAGTCTAAGGGTTTTATAGGGCACATCTGGAAATGATGGGGTTTGACTATTTAAAGTACATATATAGATATGGATATTGCTGTGTAGCCTCCTAAGGAGCCCATTTGGAGAGACTGTTAACACTCAACATGCTGTGCTCTCTCACAAAGGCTGACAGAAAGCATTATTGTAATTCATCCATGAAACATGAAAAGAGAAATTACAAAAATGACAAAAAATAGACAAATAGTTTTCATTCCTGCCTAAGCTCAGCAGCATCGCTGGAAAAGCTTTCACATTTGCCCTACTCCACTGGGGCAGAGACAGGCATTAACAGAACTGCTATCAAACAGCATCGATTTGTCCTCAGCTTTTGACAGAAAGATACTCACCACAATAATGCTCTCATGGTCTTGAGTGGTTAAGTTGTTGTTCTGAAAGAGTTGAATAGAAGAAAGATGAGTGAGTGAAGAGCACTCTTGACTTGGTACACCAGCACACACAGTCCTCAGCTACCACCAGACAAAAGAAGAAAGGCTCAAGACTCAATTGCTTATTTTCTGAATAAAAACCACAGCATTAAAATTATTCTCCTAAAGGAGGTGGTACATTGCCTGCTATGAGGAGTGGTGCAAGCCTTCATTTCTCCTTCAGCTCAGCACACAAACACCAGGATGCCAGAGGTCTCAATCACTTGAAAAAGTAAAGTCAGCAATACATTTCTTTAAAATGTTTTCTTAGGACAAGCTCTACGCCTCTACAAAAATTATTAAAAGGATTGTTGTGGTGGGTTTTTTTGTCGCCAGTTTTCCCAAAATTCTTTCTTTAAACATGGTACCAGGAAAAGCCAATAAATTGACTGAGAGTCACCTATGCTACCCCTATGAAGAAGATTTTGCTCTGTGCTTTTTCAGCAGCATGACCCATCCAGAGGTTACACTGGTGTGAGTTGCTAAGATTTTTGACTACAGCAAGAAAAAACAATAGTGGATTTTTTTGCTTGTATCAAATCCTTCTGCTGTCACATCAGAACTAAGACATGAAAACCCTGCTTGGCATTACAATCCCTGTCTACGAAAAGTAAAACATTTGAATCAGATGTTATAGGAGGAAGACAGATAACTCTGAAGAAAAATGCTTTTCTTTACCAGAATTAGTAAAAATAAAATAATTACACAATTAGTTTATTGGGGTGTATATATTGGTACAAAAATTATTGGTCATGGAAGCAAAGCCAATGGAACAGAAGTCAAAGGGAGCATTACCACTGGCTTAAGGCATGAGTTAAACCCATGATAAATTTACCATAGATAATTTAAAAAAACCAAAGAACCAAAAACCAACCAACCAAAAAAACCAAACCAACAAACACAAGATAAATGGGACTTGTTTTGTTCCCAGAAATCTATGTAACATGGGCCAAATTCTTCTCCTCAGCAAGTGCAAACTCCACTCAAGTCAGCAGAAGTCACGAGCAGACTCACGGGCAGAATTTTGACAGTCCCAAGTTAAAATAAAACCCAGCCCCAAACTTTTAACTGTTTGTGTCTCATGTGAGGGTGCCAGGAGCCCTGCTGAGGCCATACCTCTGAGAGCAGCTTGGAGACAATCTCCAGGGGTGCCTGGTGGATGGAGTCGTCCTGCAGCGGGGACGTCAGCGCCATGTCCACCAGCGTCCGGATCTCCTTCAGCACCACCTCCCAGCGGCTGGGGTTGCTCAGCACCTTCTTGTACTTGTAAATCTTCTTCTGCAAGACACAAAAAGGGCCACACTGACACCACCATAAACTCCCTGAACTGAGCTGGGCTTCTTACTGCCCAGGGGGTCTGCTCTGTATTTCCAATTCTGCCTTTTCTGGTGGCTGAAAAGCTGTACTTGAAACATTTAAATGGACAAGAAAACCTTTTCTCTCTAAACAAGTTTCTTCTGTGGAAGCAATGAGAAACCATGATTCTTTTCATTTCAAAATGAGTTTTTTAACTCCAGAGCATCTTTCTTTTCATCATCTCCTCTTGCAAACACCTTCTTCCTCAGGCTAACAACAAATACCTGCTATTGAACTGTTTATAAAGCTTAAGTTCTTTTTAAGAGACTCATTAAGGAAGGGGGAGAGAGAGAGGCCATCAAAACATCACTCTTACAGATCCTTTATTGTGAATGTGAATTCACATTCATAATTCATTTAAATCAATTTTACCAAAGCAAAAAAACCTCATAGATCAAGAGGCTTTTTTTTTTTTCTGTCTTGAAGGAGCCTGAAAAGTCATGTTACACCCTCCAACTGTAACAGAATCCAGCTTGTAAAGTCTCCAAAACTTCCATACAGCTGCATTTCCACTCTCAAGAACAGCATTCCTGATTGCCTAACCCCACCTGCCCCAGTTCCCTGCAGCTCCTGACCATGTCCAAGCTATTTCACCAACTGCCCCATCCACAGAGCAGCTGGATAAGCAGAGGCAACTCTTACTCTTCAGCAGCAATGTGACCACAAACTACTGGAATAGAGGCTGCTTTATATTATAGAAAGCAATCTGTAGAGAAAACCCACCCACCCAAATTTCCAGAGGTGGCTTGATGGCACTCTACAAGTTCAAGGAAATGATGGTGAGTGTTAAAACAACACTTCTGAAAACCTGAAGGGCACATGAGAGCCAGGAGGGGCTCCACAAGTGCATGGAGGCAGTGCCAGAGGCAGGGGAAGGAGCTCTGCACTGAAGGGACACCATTTGATTTAGTTCACATGTCCCTCCACTAACTCTCTCTGCATAAGCTCTTTGCATGAGCCTGGTCCTCTGCAAAAAGGGATGTTCAGAAGTCTGGACACATGCTCAGGTTTATTTAACAGCACTGGCTGGACATGCATGTTTACATGGAAACATCAGTGTTTTGCACTAAAAATGGATCTTACATTCCTCGGCAGCATTTCCATGAAAATCACATAACCTGCCCATTTTGTGCAGCTTGCAGATCTCACCTGCACATTTTGGGCTATACATAAAAGTGTAATACAGGCTCTGCAAACAGCCTGTTTTGTTTTGCTCTGGAGCTCTGCAGCTCCTGGCATTTCCCCCTGTGCTTGCCCAGGGCAGTCCCAGCAGGAACCATCTGACCAGGCTGGCTCTCTGCTTATCAGCCACTTCCTTCCCACCCAGAGCAGACCTACTGCTCAACAGCAGTCACCTCTGCACCCCCACCTGAAACACAAAAGAGAACAATGCAGAAAAATACAGATTCAAATGCACTGGGCTTGTCTGCATTGTTAGAGGGGGGAGAGGAGAGTGGCACTAGGCTGACATGTAAAGGCTGATAAAGCAATCCAATTATCTTTTTAATTAAATTCATGCCAAGTACAAAAGCACATTGGCAGTGTAGTTTCACACTTTCAGTGCGTTTTAAGCCACTGAAAAGCTAAAGGAACATAAAAACATGCTGCAGACATTATCAAATGTGTCTGGGATTTCAGAACTGCACAAAAATCTTTGTACTTCTGAGTTCCTTGGGACAGAACAAATCCAACGGTGATTTTAATCTACCAGCACTACTTCCACATCACAGATTTCCTGGACTCCTTAGGAAACTTCAATCATAGAACTTAATTTCTCTTATTCATATAGTGCCTTTATTTATGGTCTCTTTGTTAGACCCACTCCAGCACTAAATCTAAGACAACCAGACAGTCTCTTAACTGGAAACAACTCCTTTCTGTCTAATTGAGGACACTCAACCAAGCTAGCTCAAGAGATACAATTTCCAATGCTGAAACTTATTCCTTGGCCCTGTACTGTAAAGCAGTCAAACTCAAAGCAGAATTGGAAGCTGACAAAATGTGGGGACAGGGAGGATGAGAGTTGGATGACTGGGCCATTGCATCCCTACCTCTCAGGGCTGCCCCTTTTTTGGTGAGTTACAACTCATTTTCAGAGCAGCTCCTTCAGCCTAAGGGGCAGCTGCTGAAGGAAACTCTTGCCCAACAGGACACTGCTCAGACAACTCCACCACAAATATCCTTTTGCTGTCAAATCCACTCTTGCTTGGGGTGAGGGAGGAGCAAGGGAGTTTTTCTTTCCCTTTTAGAGATGTCCATTAAAAGTCAGAATTCTGATGATGCTGATGTACATAAGAGGGAAGACAGCAGGAGCTTCACCCGCTGCCATGCAGAGAAGACCAACCAAAGCTGCTGCTCAGGGCAGGCAGGGACTCAAAGGAGCATCAAGGGACAGACACCTCTGCAGAAACACTGAGCCCGATGCAAGCACAAACTTATCAGTGTCTGCTTCACATTTCCAGCACAAAGGACTGAGTGGCACTGACAGACTGAGCTGCAGTCTGCAAACGGCATTACAGGAGTCTTGAATGATGGTGGGAAAGCAGCAGAAAATAAATAAATAAATAAATAAATAGAGAAGCCATCCCCAGGAGGGTTGAACTCTGCTGTCCTGAACCTTTGGCCATGGTTACAGTGCTGTTTTTCTCAGCAGAATGCTTTTCACTGTTGAGCGCCTTGCTGAAAGCCTCAATTAAAGCCTGAAACCTATCAGTGGGTTACAGAAGCAATTTGCTGTGTCTCAGCAAGCACTTAGGCAACACTGAGCCATCTGCTCCATTCTACCTGTGATGGCTCTGGAGCAGGGAGCAACAATCACTCACAAGCTGAAAAACAAAGCTGCCTGGCAAAGACCCACATGGAGAACAGGAATGTCAATCCAGGGGTTCACCCCACCCCCACCCCCCCATCCCGATGTCAGTGTAAAAGATGCCTTCAGTTGCTGAAAAAAAAAAAATTACACATCTACCATTAATATCCTGAACACAAAAAAACCCCAGGGTAGGAATCCCATTCCTAGTGGGATTTCACTAAAAGCAGCGGCTCCTGTGAAAATTTATGCCAGCGAAAATGAGATATGCCAATTTGGAATTTGACCCTCCTAGTTACTGACCAGCCAAAGCCACACAGCCAGTGTCACTCCAAAATCCTACCATGCTGACTTTAAATGCAAAACCACTGAATTTATTAAGTGCCCAGAAGAAGCAGAATGAGGAGAATAAGTGACACTGACAGGGCATCCTTCATTCTCAAATCATTCTAGTTAATTAAGTCTTACAGAAACTCAAAGACCTAAGTCTCAATCCTCTTTTACAGGAGAAAAGAACTGAAGTCCACATATCAAAATTACTTTTCTAGATTTATTAAGCTAGGAAATGTGACAAAAATCTATAAGCAGTTGGTTTTACCATCAGTGCTCAAAAGCCTTTGAACACTGCTGTGAACACAAAGTTCAAGAGAGCCTAGGAAACTTTCAGCTTTTTTCAAGTAAGATCTTCATGTGCTTTTCTATCCTATAATGGCTTCATCTTGTAGCCCTTGCTCATACAACACTTTCTTGGACAAGAATGATAATACTGATATAGTCAACAGCTAAGGAAAATGGACTCTAATGCACAAAATCAGCCAGCATCATACATTTGCCTTGTTCAGCCCTAGCAAGACCTTTCATGTTAGGAACATCTTAAAGCAGCCCGCACAGCACACCTGATCCAAAAATGGAAAAATGAAGTTAGCCTTTTTGATGACAAAATTTCATCCCTGTTTTGCCACTGCCAGCCAGGGAACGTTCTGTACTCTCAGGAACCTGTCTTCCCATCAGCAAATACTATCTTCATTACATAAAGAAAATTAATGGCCATCCCTAATGCTGAAGAGCCTGCTAAATTCTAGCTTTCTTCACCCTTTACCACATGCAGCCTGCAAAGGATCACTAAAGTCTTTAGCAGGGAGGTTCCTGCAGGAACAGGACAGACTGCAGCCCCTGCAAGAACGGGACAGGATTGAGCCCCTGCAGGAACGGGACAGGACTGAGCCCCTGCAGGAACGGGACAGGACTGAGCCCCTGCAGGAACGGGACAGGACTGAGCCCCTGCAGGAATGGGACAGGCTGCAGCTCCTGCAGGAACGGGACAGGATTGAGCCCCTGCAGGAACGGGACAGGATTGAGCCCCTGCAGGAACGGGACAGGACTGAGCCCCTGCAGGAACGGGACAGGATTGAGCCCCTGCAGGAACGGGACAGGATTGAGCCCCTGCAGGAACGGGACAGGATTGAGCCCCTGCAGGAACGGGACAGGATTGAGCCCCTGCAGGAACGGGACAGGACTGAGCCCCTGCACGAACGGGACAGGATTGAGCCCCTGCAGGAACGGGACAGGATTGAGCCCCTGCAGGAACGGGCCAGGACTGAGCCCCTGCAGGAACGGGACAGGCTGCAGCTCCTGCAGGAACGGGACAGGACTGAGCCCCTGCAGGAACGGGACAGGACTGAGCCCCTGCACGAACGGGACAGGACTGAGCCCCTGCAGGAACGGGACAGGACTGAGCCCCTGCACGAACGGGACAGGATTGAGCCCCTGCAGGAACGGGACAGGACTGAGCCCCTGCAGGAACGGGACAGGACTGAGCCCCTGCAGGAACGGGACAGGACTGAGCCCCTGCAGGAACGGGACAGGCTGCAGCTCCTGCAGGAACGGGACAGGACTGAGCCCCTGCAGGAACGGGACAGGACTGCAGCTCCTGCAGGAACGGGACAGACTGCAGCTCCTGCAGGAACGGGACAGACTGCAGCTCCTGCAGGAACGGGACAGGACTGAGCCCCTGCAGGAACGGGACAGGACTGAGCCCCTGCAGGAACGGGACAGGCTGCAGCTCCTGCAGGAACAGGCGCTGCCCTGGAGGGCTGTGGGTGCCAGCAATTGTTTATTTCTTGCTGAGCAACGAGAGCAGCTCCAGCAAGAGGGAAAGGTCAGGCTCCCGCACAAAGGTGCCCCCAGCTCATTGCGGGACAGATGACACAGGCTAGTGTTACACTTCGATGTTGACAGTGCTTATGTAAAATGGAGGTGCCTCTTGCTAGATGCAAATCTGCAGAGATAAAAACAACACAGAGAGCAGACTCTGGAAAGGTTTTCTCCACTGCAGCAGAACATTTTGTTCAAACACTGTGTAACCAGGAACAGGAAGAGTTGCTGGCGATGTTCAACACACATGTTGGCCTGTCCTACAAAGCCCAGGTGCACCACGTATTCTGCAGCATCACCTGCTGGCAATTTGACCTTTAAGTCATTATCTTCATGAAAACAAAGAGGGCGTGGCATCCCAAAACTCAGTCATACCCATATTCTGCTTTTAATATTAGCCCATATTACTTACTTCACGGTAAACTGAAAATTACCTATGGGTAACTTACTGATAGCAGAATTTTCCCTGTTAGTCAGAGGTGGACTTAAATCACCAGCTGAATCCACTGAAAGCTTTTGGAACTATGTTCCTACCTGCAACATTTACCAATATGAAAAAAAAACCAAACAAACAAACTTACCTGAAAAGACTAAGTCTATAGAAAGTCCCAATCCAGGCAAAGGGCTGGGGTTGGGATGAGATTATGGAAACTTTTCTAAATCGGGGACTTCAAACTGCTCATGCAGCAGTAATCAAACTCTTCTTGACCTTCTGAAACAGAAGTTCTGTACAGAACAGTTCTGTACAGAAAGACTAATGTGCTGCTCTCTAAAATAGATGCAAAACAGCAGCAGTAAACTTTTGCTCTCCACCATGTTTTCAGGTCACGGCCTTTTTTGTGTATTTTCATTCTACCCAGTGCAAAATGCTGAAGTACATCAACTTCTCTGCTTCAGTCGCTTCTCTGAATGTAACTGCCCATCTCCCCACAAATTTCTTGCAACAGGCCAGAGAAATGGAGGGAAATATTATAGGATGAGTCCTTCCAATTCTCACTCAGTTAAGGTCTAAATAACACTTTGGTTTTTGCCAGCTCATATAAAATGGTAAAATCCCCATTATTTATTACACTGAGACTGGCACCTGTGAATCTATGGCCTGAATAAACACACCCAGTGACATTCTCTGCCCTGAGCAGCTTGCAGTCTAGATGATTAAAAGCAAGAAAGAGAAAAAGAGCAAGAAAACCAAGGTGATTTCCTTGAGGTCATATGGCAAGCCAGAAACAGAGCAGATCTGAGGTGTTCTGACCCTGAGGCCTCTGAGGCAATTGCTGGATCCAGGCACTGCAAGGAGAAGCACCATTGGCAGGCACTGTGCCTGCAGCAATTTGAATGTTGATACCCTCTTGCTGTGCTTCCCCACCTCACCATCTCTGGCCACCATCTTTTTCAGTCTACCCTGATTCACCTGGCTTTTTCCACCAGTGTGCCACCTTGCTCCAGCTCTCACTAAGCCAGGCAAGAACCCCCCAAGGCTCAGGTCAGCACTGTTCAGAGCTGACAGAGTTCAGTGGGTTCAGCAGGCGGTGACGTGGGTTCAGCTGTTACTGAGGCACGAGCTGGAACAACCACACTGACACTTCCCGCAGGCACAGGGGCTGTCCTTTGCTCAGGTACCCCTGGGACAGTACCACTGCAAAGGAAAGGAATGCTGAAATAAACACAATTTTAAAAGCATGAAACAGAGACAAAATGCATTTCTGCTTGAACCAAGAGAAGTGCAAAGTAGACATGGGACAAGGGGGGGTCACAGGGCAGGCTCCTCAGTCACCTCTCAGCATAACACTGGGCAGCTCGACATTAATGCACTGAAGAACTTGTTCCTGAAGCACATTATATATCTTATCTACATATACATATATATATATATATATATCCATTTCCTTTGCACACAGTTGTCAACTGACTGCCCACCCTTCTGGGCTTCTGCTCTCTGATGTGCTCAACACTACTGCAAAGATAACCTTCAGTAAGAACAGGGGATGAGAGGATGGAATGGGAAGGATATTCTACCCAAGGAAAAGGAAGAAAACCAAAAGAATGAAATTCATGAGCTCTACTGAAGACAAACCTGCATCCAAACGCAGTGTGTGTCTCCAAAAACTGAAAGCAACTCAAAAATCATGGCTTCCTTCTAGCCTCCCTAAGCAGGGAGGGAAGAGGTCGTCCTTGGCAGACCTCCTTGCTACCAAGCAAAGAAACTGGGCTTTGTTTCTGCTGGTGCCTTGTCTTCCTCTCAAACCCAGTGTCTCTAAGATGCAGTAACACAGCGGGTCGAGCCAAACCCATCTCCACCTCAATCCTGCATTTGAGATGCTGTAAACCCAGCTAGAAAACGCAGAAGGCCAACTGTGGCTCCAGCTGCACTTTGCCTGGGCTAATGCGGTTACTCGTGTAATCAGACCTGTCCACAGGGGAGGCATTTCTTGGCATGGCCGACGCTGATGCATTCCCCGAAACCCTCCATCCCTGCTTCCATTTCCTTTTGGCAAACACTCCCATTCTTCAGGCCCCAGTTCCAGCACCAGCTTTACACTTCAGGTTGGCAAAACATCAGCTTTCATCCTGCACACAGCAACTGCTGTTCCGTATTTTTCGTACCAGAGCCAAGTTGGGGTTTGTTTTTAATGTTGCTTTGGCTATGCGGAATTTCACTATGACTGCAGATACTCCAGCAGAAGCACAAGCCACTCCCTGCTTGCAAAAAGCATTGGTAGAGACAAAGCTGGGATCTTGGGTTGAAAATTCCATTTGGTGATATCTCCCCAAATGAAGAAATATTCTAAATATGTTGCCCATGAGCATTTGGGTGTTTTGGGTTGTTTTCTGTTACTACACAAAAGTCACACAACATTTTTTCCTCCTGATCTTGGGCAGGAGAAAAAAAACTTCCAATCAGCTGATGAACACAATTGTCCCAGACATACAGGAAAGGTTTGCCCTAACTGCAGGCTGGTGAGGAGGAAGTTTACAAACCCTCCTGAGTTACTTAAATATCTTCTGCAGAATGCCTGAGAAAAGCCTTCAGAGAGGTTGCTGGCTTCACACAACAGGGCAGGAGCAGACACCCTGCTCGAGCTACAGGACTTGAACAGTCTCTGACTCATTGGCAGAGGGAAGGTTTCAAACGTGTTCAGACACAACTGCCTCCTCCTCTTGCAGGACCTCACTGCTCCCTGCTGCAGCATATTTGGCCTTTTCTCCAGAGCAGCAAATGCCCCACACGGCCACTGTCTGTACGTCAGCATCTCAGTGTTTTGCCAAAACCCACGGTTTCCAGAGAAGTGTAAATCTGATGTTGCTCCTGCATTTGCAGCATGACCCAGAGTCAGAAAAATTACGTCCAAGTCAAAAAAAGGAAAGAGCAGACTATTAGAAAAAAGCAGGAATATAAAAAGCAGTGTACCATACACCCTCCATGCTTTCTGAAGCCTTCAGTGGACTAACTGCATTGAGTGCACAGGAGCAAAAAAGTAGTATTAAATAACTAAAGCACAGCAGACAACATGTGACTGTGGGTTTCAACATGCAGCAAACAGAGCACAGATGACCCAAGGCACTGTGACATTAAGTGCCATCTAGGTGTGGTCCTTGCTGTGTGCTTTTCTGTGCAGAGACCTACAGTTACTGATTACATTATAAAATACCCAGCTGAACTGATCCAGGTTCCTAATTACCTTTTACCTTTGTGTTCTGCATACGATGGCTGTGTCTGTGGAGCCTTGGCATCCACCTCAGCCTGGTGGGAATAAATGACTTTGGCACTGCAGAGAAACGATACAGTGTAGGAAAAAAGGGAGCATGCACAATCTTATCGTCAATGCACTTTGACCAGGTCTGGCAAAGCAAAAAGCTGTGCACAAGGCCACCATGGAGCACAGCCAGGCATACCTGCCCTGGCACTGCACCCTTCAGATCCCACTCAGGCACGAGAGAGCTGGGAAATCACTGGGAAAACAGGACGTGGCCTCATCTGCAGGGCTGTGTGACTGATGCCAGTAATGTCAGGCACGTGAGAACGCTGATCGGAAGAACTCGCCAGCCCAGAAACCACCTGCATCTGGGAGCAAGCATTCACTATCACTGCACAATGTAGTAACTGCTAACAAAAGATAACCTCAGAAAGATAATCTATCCCCTTTTTATTTTCTGGGAAATTCCAGTAAGCTGAGGTAGCACCCAGTAGCATACAAAGCAATTATTTCTTCCCAGATATGCAAAATGGATTTAAAAGCCACGTCATTCCTTAATGCTCTCTACTGCTGGCAGTGGACACCCTCAGCTTTTTCTGTTCTCCTCCCCTCTCACCAGTCAGCAAAATCTTCCAAATGGACGTTTACCCACCTGTTTCACTTTCTCCTCCTTGGCAAATAAATTATTTTGCTGATTTTCTAGCTCCTCAACACCATAAATGGCTTTGAAATTGGCTTCTCTCTTGTGCACCTGCATCATCAATGTCGTCAGCAAGAGAGATGTGCACGGCTCGAGGAACATGTTTGTGTCAGAAAGCTGCTGCAGAGCCTTAGGGAGAGCAGGGACTGGATGCTTATGTGATGCTTGCAAGCATCTTAAAAGGGACTTCAGAAAAGCAGAGTATTTCTATCTTCAGATCACTGGGCTTTGGAGCACTGAATTTTCCAGTTTCTCACAGGGAGATGCCCAATTTCAGCATTTGCATCTGAAACATTCCCATCACTTTGTTCCATGTTTTTATATTACATCTTATTGTGCCACATCAGCACAAACCCCCAAACCTCCTGCAACTCTTCAGCCTACCAAAATGCCACTGGATCTCTGCAATTTCCTTGTTTTCCTTCTCTGCTGCATGATGTGCAAGAGTGAATGAAGACTCCCAGCTTTCTGATCCCAAGACTCACATCCTTGCTGAGAACCAGGGATCACTGGGGTGCTCCCAGAATCACTGCCCATGTTCAGAATCATTCCAACATCTCTGCTGTCCTTGATGGATCTCCCCCCTGATGAGGTTACATAACCTTATCCAGTATTCCCATCTTAAATAAGACAGCAAAGAGCACCAGGCAATGGGAAATAGCTGCAATGCAATGGCTTCTGAATGAAGAGAAGGGAATGAAGAACATACTTGCTTTTGGATACCTTTTTTTTCCCTAATTTTAAAACCATCAGTGTTCTAGGAAAAAAAGACAAAGAGCTGTGACAGACAAGATACACATGAGGTTTACAGCAAGAGCTAGGCAGATGATACAGGCTGTGACACTTGCAATATATGATTTTACAGTTTTCTTTGGGTATTAGCAGCAGTTTTATAATCCCCCTAATACATTATATATACTATAATGTAAGGCCAAAACTGTGCAAGAATTGAAAGGGAAATTTAGAACAACACCTAGATCCCCTTTGCTCCTTCAGGGTCTTGGAGGTCTTCTGACACCAAGAGTTCCCATAACATCCAGAATGCAGAACTGGGCCCCATGGCAGCACCTTAACAAGGCACTTAGCATGTGTCATCTCCCAGAGTTAGTTTTTCACACCCAATGCATCATGTGAGGAGGATAATTACACTCCTGGGAAAGCCTACCAGTCTTGTCCTGTCTCCATAAGCAATCTCCTAAAACCAGATTTTTCTGCAGCCAGAAACCTGAACAAGAGAATAATTTTGGTGCAGCTCAGTATTATGACAGTTATAGATGAGAAGTTGTAATTTGGTGAAATTCTTGGTCACCATGACCTCAAAATCCTGAATTGCAAAGAATTAGTCATAAGGTCAGCCCTGGAATAATGCGGAGGAGCAATTCACCGGCACAAAACCCAAGGATCCCTCTTGCCAGCAGCTCAGCATTCCTGAGAAACAACATATTCCAGCAATTGTATCTGCTCCTCTTCAGAGCTGAGACCTAAGCACACAATAACAAGCTGACCTGTTTATTCAGCTGTTTTTGACACCCCTCTATCTTCAGACCTAATATTAGTTTGAATAGGATAGCATCCAAGTCTAGAGGGGAAAATTTAGAGCTGGTCCTGACTTAGCTAAAGCAAGATAGAAAATAACTATCTAGTTTCTACTCAAATTTCACCACTAGGCCATAAATTGGCTTGAGTTCTGCCTCCATAAAAAAGGCCATTTTGGCAATGCAGGAGGCAGCTATGGGTGCACAAAGCATGTGTGCCTATGGCTGGATGAGGGCAGGGCAGCTCAGAACAGCAGCTCAGATCCAGGCTGGCATCCCAGCATGTTGCCAAGAGCCTCCTTGGGTTGGACAAAGTGCTGTGCTGACATGGATATACAGCTCCCAGATTTGAAGTGATTCACGTGAAGCCAACACAGAGCACAGCTTGTGCTCAGCTGCCACTGCTGCAGATGTACCTTCTGGGAGGAACCTGCTCCAGTGGCCCCCCAGAAAGAGTGAGGTATCTTCCCAGTGCAAAGGTAGTGAAAGCTTAAAAAAAAAAAAAAAATCTAGCCATTCCACCTGTTCCAATTCTTAAAACATTACCAGCATTTCATAAAATGAATAGAAGAAAAAACTTTCTGTCAACATCTTGTCTGTTTTTTATCTGTTCATTTCCACCTCCCAAGTGAGATCAGTGCCTTTCTGCTGTGGCAGCACAGATACCTCTAGCAAAATGAGATACCAGAAACAGAAAACAAGGCCAAGAATTTTCAAGTGACTTCTGATAACAGATGGCCTGAGACTGTCAAACTTGTGCTGGAAAATGAGAGATGCAACAGACTTCATGTGCTCATGAAGATATCTCAAGCCAAAAAGAAAGTAAAAAAAAAAAAAAAAAAAAAAAAAAGACAAAAAAGACATCCCTCCAAACTTAATTACAAAAAATAAATGTTATGGAAATAAAAGGCTGTAAGTACATCAAGATTTCCATTATGTTGCTCCTGAATTTGCAATGAGGTTGTTCAGATAACACAGGGTGGTTTTATCAATCACCAGATAAAACAGCAGGTACACAGAGCTGCATTCCATGTTACCTTTCATATAGAAAAGAACACACCATGCCAGCAAACATCAACTTCACCATGAGAAGAGTCATCAAAAACTGAAAAATGGTCTCACTAGATTCACCAGAAAGCTCAAACTGGTACCAGTCTCACTCCTTGGTAACACAGATCCATTTACACATCCCTTGGATCCCACATCTCCTCCCTACAAAGTCTGAACTAGAACAGCATCATGATGTAGAGGAAAGGCAAGATATCTTAAAAACCTCTTCGTGGTCTCCCATAACTGGTACCCAAGCATTTCAAGGAAGAGTACAACCCCCAGCCAAAAACTTGTGTGCTGCCTTTTATCTGTCCAAGCAATAAACCTGCTTGTCCAAAACTAGTGTGTCATCAAAGCCCACAGTGCTCCCAAAGCCCTGAGGCTTTGAAAGGCAAAACTTAATTCCACAGCTTTGGTTCCCATCATTATATTAATGACTTGCACATAGACACAAAAGGAAAAAGAAAAAAAAAAAGCCACCATTGGCCTAATTGTATCATAATTATTTATTGTTTTACCTCAAAGTAAAAGAAAATGAAAACTTCTCTGTTCTGCGAAAATAGCTCAGTGTTTCAGCTAAAGAAAGCAAAGAAACAGCCAAGAGAGTTATGGTTTTGTGTGCTGGGTAACCACCAAGGAGAGGTCTGAAGTCCAGAACTACCATTCCAAAGAACTGCTGAGCCCTTCAGATAGTTATTTTCACTATGCAGTAGAGCACAGGGCTATGGAATTGTCACAGGGTACCAAACCTTCCTCTCAGATCATAAATTAGGTCACTAAACACACTGGCCCTTTTAACTATATTCAATGTGATTTTTTTCCAGATCTCACAGTTTTAAGGCAAGATTTACTGAGATTTAAAGCTGTAAATTTCTTTAATGCCATAATTTAAATTCTATATAACCCCCACTCCTGTATTAGCACTATTTTTAATCATTACCATGGTGACAAAGCCGTAAAGGTGCTTTACACAAGGAAGGCTTTACCACACTTTTGAGAACAGTCACTCTTAACTTAATATTTTGCAGTTTTAAATTTTAAAGAAGAGTAACTCTGAACATTCACCATTTGATACAAAAACTGATACTCATCCGTGGCTATTGCTTAAAAATATTCAATTCTAATGAACAAGAAATTCATAATCTGGTCACTGTAAAGACCAGAGATCATATCATCACTCAGGTCAAGCAGGACTTTATTTGACAGTCAATCCCTTTGCAATTAATAGGGCTGCTTGTGCATGGAAGTATCTGTTTCCTGAAGACACAGATAGAACAATCCCTATGAGAACCAGGGAAGTATTAATCCAAAATTAAAGTTTTTGAACGAAGGCCAACATCGCTTATTTTAGTATTCAATGCAAAATGTTTGCAAATCCCAAATGAAAACATTGTTCCAGTTTCCTAATACATGGGATTCAAAACATGGAGTCTGGGTTGAAAATGGATTTTAAAGCAAAAGGTAATGTCAGTGCTGACTATGAGTCAGGGGTGTGTATGTATGCAGGATGGGGAGGGGGGCTGCCCTCAGCTCAGCACTGCTGAGTTCATGTGCCTGGTTTGGGGCTTCACAGGCTCTCAGCAACCTCCTACCACCTCCAAGTAAACCCTGCACTGCATGGCATGGGTGGAGAGAGGACCAGATGATGTTCAAAGGTCTTTCCAACCTAAACAATCCTACAATTAACACATTTGCACTGTCTCTGCTAAGAGATGTGCAAACTCCCTGACCAAGCAGCAGCTCTCATCAGGGGACACACAGGCACTGGTGAAAAGCATCAGTGGGAAAGACAAGGTACAGGCAAGCCTTTCTAGAAGATCCAGGTCAGAGGCACACAAAACTCAGTTTGAGTCATGCTTCATGCTTTCCTGCAGACCTGGGTTTGTTCTTTCTGTATTGTGTCAACTCAGGACATTCCCCCAAAGGCTGTCAACTGACATGTTTGACTGCTGCATCACCCAGCTGACCAGAAAACACGAGCAACTCACCCCACAATGAGGGCAGTGTTCAGGGCTTACTATCAAGCACAACAAAAAATGCAACATGCCCTGCATGAACTTCGCTGGATTCTAAAAAATGCAAATCTGTACCTGTTCTCTGCACCAGGACAGACGACCTAAGGATTCTGGGAAAAAACCTCACTGATATTTTCTAACTGAAATGCAACATGGTACGAAATTAGCCAAGTGTACCTTTTAATTAATGGATTAATGGGGCTACACATTTTCTACAGAGGATGGTACCTTTCTGCTTAGCACTACAAATGCACACAAAGAGAGCAAGGCATAAACAAGCAACAAAGTAGATGGATGCTGGCTGGGAAAATACCAGGAGTATGTATTTGCTTAGTTACACGTATCCCAAAGTTATTAGTCCCAGTATCCCTCAAAGCCAAGTTTAGCTGTATCCATCCCCTACACAAGTGTTGGTTACCACTGTATCTGCCCTGGATCTAGAGAGGGAAATTAACTGTATGTGTTATTCTCTTTTGCATATCCACAAAAAGCGTTGTTATCTTTATTGATACACTGCTATGACTTATCAGTTTCCACATACCAAAGATTATGTATCATGGTTTCAATCCAACCTCCTTGGTTGAGAGGAACTTTCCTTACACAATGGATTAATGATTTATATTTGAGAAGCTGGAGAGTTGTTAACATGTTCTGTTTATTCTCTGGACAAACATAGTTTGGCTTAGCTGCAACCAGAAGGAAATCAGGATTTCTAAAAATAGGCTGAGGTGGCCAATAATCCTTTAGGAGTTGTGATATTCGCTGATATCCAGATTAAATGAGGAATTATGAGTAATCCTTAGTGGGAGGGTTTGAAATGGAAAACCCAAAGAGAAGATGACTACATAAGGAACACTCATACTGTCCCTACACCCCTGCTGACTTCAACAAGCACAGTATTCAAGGAAAAAGACACAACTAAAAAGCTGTGTAAGCATCTTGACAGCTAGTTAGCTGGATGACACATAAAACCTCTTGGAGCCAAATCTAAAACATGGATAATTATGTGTTTGGTTCTCTTATTTCTCTTAAACTCTACCATCTCTTTTATTATTCTCTGGGTCGCAGGAAGAAATTATTCTTGATTTTTATTTCCATGTTTGTCTCTAAAACAAAAATAATTTCCAGGGTGCCAGTTGACAAATTTAATTCCCACAGCTAAACCTTAAATGCTAAATTCCCCCATGCTAAACCTTAAAACTGCACCACATCAAAGCTCTCTCACAGACCTTAGCACCTTCCTACAAAACCAAAGTACGTGCCTGAACCTAAAGAGCTTCCCTGAATATTTGAGACACAGCTATTCACTGTTCCTACCCATTTCCCATGTAGCTCAGGGAAAAGCACAGGAAAGAGAGTCAGAAGGACATTGGCAGAATATGAATCTGCACCAATAATTGTAATTTAAGAAGGGGCAATCCCCACTGCTGGAAATTCTCCCAGTATCAGTTTGCTGTCTGTACAGTGGATTCCTCCAGCCTTGTTTGGGCAGGGCAGGAGAAAATTAAACTTCAATCTAGTGCCAAGTACACTGGGGCTCTGGGTTCAGCTGGGCTCTCTAAATGCTCCCACCACACAAGTACAAACAATAGCAAGATCATCTCTGTTGAATGTTTTCCCCTGAACAACTGTTACAGCTATCTGCACCACTTTACATCTGTGTTCTACATCTCACAGAAATGTTTTGACCTATTATTTGTGAGACCACTGGACAAATATATCATTCATCAGCACAACCACCCAATTATAATACAGCTGCAGGGATCTCTCTGCCAACTGGTGCTTTGTGTAAAGGCCCCATTCCAGAAGAATTGGTTTCCTGTTTTTTGTGGGTTCCCTCACTACCTGCTTAATCATCAAACCATACAAATTATGGATTGAGATGAACCTTGGCACCTGGCTCCTAAAGTCATAGGCTACAGGGCCAGTATAGTGATAAACTTCACTCAGGTAGACACACAACTGCACTCCCTCCCTTCCTTCTACACTGACAGCTCGTCCAGCTTCTTCAGCCGATGGGATCTCACTTAAACCTGCCAAAGATCAGAAAGTTACCAGGTGCTCTTCCTCTGAACTATTAAGCAACAAAAACCAAATACTAAATTACCTCCATTTTAGCAGAGAGGAATTTCTTAGTGCCAAGTACCTGGGTAGTGACTTATGGGAAAACACTATTTGCTATTCTTGGTAAAGGGAAGGGCTTTCAAATCAAGATAATGTTTCAGTTGTTTTTAAGAAACAAATTTAATGGGGGTGGGGAGGGAAGCAGGGAAGCAAAAATAAATTTTACTTTGCACCAAGTTAAATTACTCAGAGTTTCCCAAAATGAGAGGCTTGGGTCAGAAGCACTGGAAAGTTTAAGAAATACTCCTTTAAAAACAACTCCCACAGAGCAAAGCTCCTTCTCCATGACCGAAAGGCATGTAAGCAAGCCAGGTCACTCTGTCTAGCCTGGCTTGCTTGCTTGCTTTTCCTTTCTTCTTCTTCTTCTTCTTTTTTTTTTTTTTTTTTTTTTAAGAATTTATTTGGTGGGTTGAACGGTAAGGCATCTTTACCACATCTTACTTCATGTTTTCCAGAGTTGCACCTCCAACCCTAATTCTCTCCTCACTGCAGAAACAAAGTGGGCATAACCCACCAGCACATTGGTATCACAACCATCCTGGCTGGGGGTGAGGTAGAAAACAGAAATACCATCATCACTTCTATCCATGCTCTCTCTGATCATCTCTGCCTGCCAAAGCAGGAGAAAAAATAAAGGCCACATGGAGATACTGCCTCTGCATGCTTTAAGTGCTTTGTTATCCTCAGGAGCTGCAAAGAAATCAAGGCTGGCTGGGTATTGTGTTAATGATACTGTCAAGAGGCCAAAAAGTGCTACACCACAACCCAGCCTTCTGCTATCAGCACTGCTGTGCCACTCTCCTTTGGGCAATCAAGGTAACAGGCTGGAGAATATGCCAGTGGTCTGGGAAAGGAGATCTCAACACTTGGCTTTTGCTGATAACAACCTGGAACCGCTCAGAACACGACTCTGCCAGACACTGATGGCTACACAAAGCACACCAACACTGCAGTTTTGCCACACAACTATTTTGCAACTATCAAATACACCTACAAGAAAACCAGTTTGGTGGGAGGGACTTCCGTATATTTTTCCATGTGGTTGCTGTCAGCAGGCTGAAATCTTGATAAGCTGCACAGCCAACTTGGCTGACTTCACTGAAACCCTGCTGAAGACAAGTCCTGAGCTGAAAAGCTACTGCTTGTGCTTCCCACTGCCAGGAAAGGGAGGATAACCATATTCAGCATCTGGCCAAAACTTGTTTCCAGCTGCATCAAAGGTCCATACAGATTCCACCCAAAGGTCAGCAGCTATGGTTTTAGATGAGGAATGTGCTGCTTTTGAAAGACAACATTGTCACTGTGATCCACTCTCCCTACTCAGGGCAATCAGTCCATTGTTCCCACTGAAAATGAGAAAGGGCTCGAGGTCTCTGAAATGGAAACTGCCTTTAATTCCAAATCATCCTAAAGTATAAACATAGACTGAGGCATAACTGATTGATGTTACACATACAGTAAACAACTCTAAAAGACACTTTCTCCCTAGCTTCTCAGAAAAATAAAAAAAAAAACCAAACAAACAAAAAGCCTCAAAATATCCCAAGAGTCTAGAGGATATGATGAGGTGTATTCACTGTAGCATATTACACTTCACAGTACAAAACTAAAACCATTCAATCCCTGTTCAGTTTATACGTGAATTAACTGCCTATGTACTTTTTAAAGCCAGTCACATGTTGATAAAGCTGGGCTGTGTAACAAGTTAATTTGTCCACTTCATTTGTGACACAGACACATTAAAACTGCAGACATGTTCTGATTTAGGGTTTCTGCTAGAAAAGACTATCCATTCAGGGCTTTGACAATGAACAAACAGGGAATTCTAAAAAGTACTCTTAGAGGCAGAGAACGAAGATGAAGTCTAGAACTTACCTTCCACTGCAAGGAATGGAACCACTGATCCCTCAGGTAACTGTTTGCAGCCTGCAATAAGGAAAAGCCACATACAAAATCATTAGTTTCTACCAGTGCTTCAGGTCACTCAGGTAATTTATAATACAACTAGTTTATTTCCACAGAAAGCAGTGACATAAAGACTTTACTGCATTATAAAATACTTACAAAATATTAACCTCTTACGAAACGCTGTCCAGCCCAAAGACTGTGAAAAATCCTCTGTGAACTCAGTCAGGTGTGGATCAGATCTTTAATGCCATTGGGGCATTTGCCTCTGCCATTAATCACTAAAAGCAGAGTAAGAAGATGGGCTGACATTTTACTAGGAAGTTTTTTCCTAAAAACTAGGTGGGTTTTTTCCATACTCTGGTTTCTTTTCTTGCCCTGCTCTTCAGCTGGCCCCAAAGCAATTCAAATAATGTCTTAGCTCCTTCAGTGATATTAAAACAGTGAAAAGCACAGCACACACAGACGTGCAGATACATGCACATTCTGTTTGCACCAACGGCACAGATGTTGCAATAATCACTCCCAGCCATCACCCATTTTTGTCCGTATTAAGCACAGCTGCCAGAAATTCCCAGTGTGAAGCCAGGTCGTAGCCAATGAAGAAATAGTTCAACACTCCCAAAGGTCAAAAGGCTTGGTATCAAAAAATATAAAAGCATGCACAGTGACGTAAATATGCATGCCTTAACAAGGTGACATAAGTCTGAAGTATTTGAGTGGGTAGAGATGTCCTTTGGCTTCTCCAGCTCCACCTTAACGCTGCCAATTTTTAATCATGTTTCAAAATGTTTTACAAAAAACAGTGAAAATTACAGGTTAGCCTATAAATCCATGGTAAAAGAAATTTAAAAGATGAGGTTCTTTGCCAGTCAAAAAGCATGTGCTTCTTGCAAATTAGAGCATCATTTATGAAGTTTCACTCCCCAACACCTTTTCAGGTAAGTATTCAAAATCCACACTACAGAACGTATTTTATCTCCCAATACTCATTCAGTTCACTGATAATGGCCAAAAATACCAGAAGTAAATATGCTGTATGGCTACTAAAAACGTGTTTAATCTCAAGGTCAGCTACTGATGGTTCAGTGACATAAATTTGGATTGATTACTCTGAATTAAATTGAATAGTATCATTTTTATATATGTATGTATCCTTTTATATAATATGTATTACATATTATTTATATCTTAATGAGAATCAATTGCTCCTCCAGTAGATGCTGAGGCAATAAAGCAGGAATAAACAAATTATAAATAATCTTGGCTGACCACAGAATTTATCAAAAACCTTCCATTTCAAGAAGAATGCTGACATATCAGAATATGAAATTGCTACAAACGTAAACAAAAAACTTCCTTTTCTATTTTCTTCTTTTTGCATGCAATGAAAAGTTGTAAAACATTTGAAGTGCATATCTTCAGGATATTTTGGTCAGCCAATATTTAATGATTTTGTTATTTACACAGTATTTTATGCACATATGGGCATTATAACACAAGACAGAATCTTTACCTGTATGTTACAGAATCAAATTTCAATTTAATATATTTTAATACAATGAAAAGGTCAAAACACAATTTGCCACCAAAAGGCAGAATATTTTTAACATAATTAAAAAGATATGAAGGAAATCTACTTAGATATTTCTTACCTTTGCACAGAGAGAATGCTCTAAAACCTCAACAGCCTTTTTTGAAAAATTTAATTTCAAATTGAACCTTTTTCTTTTTTTAAGGAGGTAACTGGTTCTTGCAGGAGAACAAAAAAAACCTCCTTTCTAAATTCTAGCATCAAAGCTCTTTAAAGAATAAGTAAAACTGAAGGTTTTTGTAGGCTTCACGTATACTAAGCAATTGTACCAATAATACTGCAAAGTACACATCCACTACATTCTTAAAAAAATTAGGAAGACTTATTAAGAAGACTCTTAGGAAGAGTTTATAGGAACTATACAAACTAAGATACTGCTATTTAAATAAAAATCAAAACTATTCTAGGGGAAGGAAGTACTTTGCTCAAAGAGGTAAAACCTGATTCAGTCCCTGGCCTGAAAGTAAGAGCAAATGCTAAAGCCCTAAATTGAGATCTGTTAATTATTCTCGTACTTTAATAATGTCAGTAGGACAGATTGTAAGACCACTGCAAATAATTAGAGACTATTATGTGTAGATAGATTGTAGAAGTGACTGGAGCTGTAACTATTATTGAGGACAATAGCATCATGCAGAGCAGGAGGCTCAAGTGAACTGCAAATACTGGAGGAGAAAGAAATGAAGAATGCTGCAAGACAAAATTAAAACTGTCAAAGGAAAGACTTGTACAACTCTATGGCAGCAATATACAGAAAGCATTTTAAAAGTAAAATTTGCAAAGTGACTGGGTTCCAAGAGTGGGACCAAGCATTGTCTACAAATGGAGTTAGTTATTGTAGAGAAGTGACTGAGCAAACTGGCACCTGAGTCTAGGTAAGGAGTCTGAGCCACTCTAAATACTCAGAGCTCAGATTGTTATTCAAGACCACTTCCAAGGAAAATCAAGACATAGAAGACAAAGTGAGCAGAAAATAGAAAAACAAACCTTTTGAGAATCCTCACACTTCTACTAGTGATCAGGACTCAGTGCTTGGAAGGCCAATGGCCACTTCAGCAGAGTTCTTTACACCAGCTCAGCACAGACTGAACACTTTACCCCAAGCACCCTTTTCCTGAGGGAGCTAATACCAGAATTCCCCATTTCTGCCAGGCTGCAGGGACTAATCCTCCCAGTGCACCCTTCCGGCCACCTGACTCCAGCAAAACCACAGCACCCTGCAGGAAACGCTGGATCTCTTGCACAGGAAAACAAAGATCTCACTCCTGCACAGCATCCTCTGGTCCTCCCTCTTAATTTTAAGGCTTGCACTGAGAAGGCACTACAGGGAGCATTTCTTTCTTACCAAAGGAACAGTGAGTTCACAGCATGCCAGGGTGAAAAAAGAGCCACCAAGCTCTTGTGGGTGCTCAGCTGCCCAGCCAACTCTGCAGGTACTGACTTACTCAAGCATTCAGGCTATTGTGAGTAACATTTCTGAAGTTTGAGCAATGAGCACCACAGTGTAGAGCAGTGGAGGGAACCACAATTCATTGATGGGGCTGCACATAGACATTTACAGTTTTATCTAATGTGCATTGACAGAACCCAGGCTTTCTGCACTGAAGTCATCATTTTCTGGGAACTAGCACCTACAGTTTTTTACCACAGCTAAGGGCATAGTTTACTATATTTGTTGAGCTCTAAGGTAAAATAAAAAGGAGAAAATGAGACAGAAAAGACTTTAAGCCAGGCTTTCCTTAGGCATTCTGACCACACAGGGAAAGTTCTTCTTATTTTCAGCCTTGCCCTTGCAGTGAGTCCAGTTCTGCCCCACTCTTTTCACAGCTACCTTTCCAACTTAAAAAAAAATTCAGCTAGAAATATTTTGCCTGCTGTTGTCACAAATAGTAAATGAGACAGGACTGCAGTACAATAAAGATCTTATAATTCTTTATTGTACTTGGATACAATTTTACACATAGAGGTATGTAAAATAACAGTTTAGGCTCCTTGTGTGTTCAGTATGTTTAGGCCCCAATTCTGCACATAATTTTGTTCTCAAATGCAGTGGCTTTAACAGGGTAATGAGTGACACACAGTCCAACTGAGCTTCCTGCACAATCAAGGCCTCACATTGTTTTTGTACAACCACAACATAGCAGAAAAATACTTTAGAAAACAGGAAAATGTGGGAGTAAACCTCTTAAAAGGTGCAAGAAGATTAAACTACTTGTAGCTTATTTATTATTCCAATGAGGAAGCAGAATATCTACTTTAAGAACATCTACTGTTGACAGTATTTTTTTAAGATTAACTGATCCTGGAACTGTGTTCTGAAGGATTTTATATTCTCATTTTTGGGGTGTAAAGGTTCAGTCACAGCGGAAAAGCCACCTGGGATCAGCTGTAGTACAAACTTTACTCATAGGCTTAAACTCTCCTGGCTTTAAAAACACAGCTCACAGGAGAAAAACTGCAAGAGATTAATTGCCTGCATATGCAAAGCTTTGGTCAACATGAGCAAATTTATACCTCTGTTGAACAAGGAAGTATTTGCTCTGCACCCCAACTACTTAATTTCTTACTCAATAAGTAGGAATACAAGATTACTGTTAAAAAGCAGTGAATGTTTTAAAGGCAGGTTTTTCTTTTTGTTCATAAAAATAGGAAATTGAACACTTGCTTCATGCCAGTGTTACAGCCCCTGCAATCATTTGTACTCAGGCAAGGAGGAGACTAAAAAGGAACTTGCCTGTTACTGAGAAACAGAACACCTGAAACTCTGCAAGAAACACAGCACTCCAAAAATTATGGTGAAGATCTCTGCCATTCCTTTAACAGTAAATTACCACCACAACATTCCTTGCTACTGGCATGTGTGTTATTCAGAAGAATACATTAACAGGCTCAGCCATGTAGCAAACTGTTCCCGAGTTTTCCTTGTAAAAGCATCCATCAAGACATATGTTTTTAGGGGGATTTCGCCATCTGAAAAGATGTGGCAATAAGTGGGATTTGATGACCCAGATTTTGGCTTTGATTCTTCATGAGTTTATTCTGTGATGCTCCCTCTCCCTCGCTTGCTTTCTGGTCAGCAGGATAGTGGTTTTGCTGTGCTTTTTTTCCAGCTGATATTCATTACTGGGACTCATAAAAGAGCACAGGCTTCTCTGCCCCCATTTATTATCAGCCATGTGAACAGTGGAGTGTCCCATGGCTGCAGGAAGCCAAGCCCCATGGCACACACACAATTGTACAAAACTTTTGCACTGCTGATGCAAATCCCAGCACTGCACCTCTGACTTGGGCAGACCTGCAAGGGAAACATACCACTCTTCTGGCTTAACCAGAGTACAGACAGAGCTGCTGTGAATTGCTAGAAATGTCCTTTTCCTCCTTAAAATATTCTCTCCTCTGCTGGGTTCTGGTCTTTGTATGACCTCTCCACACCGGCAGATTGGCTGGACTGGCACTTGAAACAAAAGGCAGGTTCTCCTAGGAGACTAAAATAAAGTATTACTGAAAACCCAGTGGAAACATTGACTGTGGGGACTCCCTGGCACAAACAGCGTGGTCAAGCACCGAGCTGAACGTGTGACTGTTGTGCTTGTCAAGGCTTCCTGCTCTGTTTGTTTTTCCTTCTGACTACACTCGATTGCCAAGAAATGAATAAAACAACACGAGCGACAGGGATGGAAGTGGTGGCTTTAAGGCTAAAAGAAAGGACACCACAGGAAAGCAAGGCAGTACTGTCATGAATTAAATACCAAAGCCTTTTTCCTGAGACTCTTCCTATATTTGGTGCTCAGCAGCTCAAAAAATTATACTGTAAGTTTTTATTCAATCTCTTTCAAAAGGTTCTTCCAGTTATTTCGCTATCAAGGGTAGCATACTCCTCATAATCATCCACACAACACCATAATCACACCTTGTGCTTTATGAGGGGAAAGCAGAAGAACAGAAGCCTAGTCCAGCTCAAGGAGGCCCTGCTATTCCTGATACTAAAGAGCTCACACTTCATCAAAAGCTAAATTTAGCTTCTATTTCCTGGCCTGAAGAGCTTCTGGCCTATGAGCCAGCTTCAGCAACACCTTCTTTAACACCTGCTATCCCAACTGGAGGGAAGGAAAAAAAATAATCTGAGATTTTGATTGCTGCTCATGGGCAGGACCAGGGATTACATCATTTGGCAGGGGGAAAGAAAACACAAGCCCTCAGCATGTCTAGAAAACTGACAGTCCATGATCCCCAGAAACCTGACTGTCCATGACTCCCACATGGGACAATGGGAATCCCCAAACGCCAGGCAGTGAAACACTCAGATAGCTGTGCTTATTCAATAAACACTGAGTGGGAAGAATTCCACACATGAAAATGACTTTTAAATGTGAACCCAGCCTGGATTAAGCTGTCTGCTGCCTGAGAACCAGGACTTGCTCTGAAACCCAGGTAGACACGTCCTGTTAGTGTGATCAGATTTCCAAAGAGGAGCTGCATCACCTCCGGCACTGCCTGTCAGATTTCATGTGTTAAAATAGGTTGGGATGGGTCAGTGTTGCCATGGGAGGGCTTGGGGATGATGTAAGGAAAGGTAATGGCACTCTTCCCTCTCTGACTCATTACTGTGCACTAATAAGCCAGAAATAGACCCTGGTGACAGCAGAGAGAGGGGATGAAAACTTGAACATGGACAGGGGCTCTCCTGCGGCATCTCGCACAGAATTGTTTCAGTTAGAAAATATCTCTAAGATCAAATCCATCGTCTAACCCAGCACTGCCAGGCTCATCACTAAGCCATGTCCCCAGGTGCCACATCTACATCTTTTAAATACCTCCAGAGACAGTGACTCAATCACTTCCCTGGGCAGCCTATGCCCTGAGAACACTTTTGGTGAAGGATTTTTTCCTAATTGCCAATCTGCAGCTCCGCAGCCTTTCCCCCACCCACTAAGCAGGTCACCTTGTCACAGGAGGAGGTCAGGTTGGTCAAGCAGGACTAGCCTTTCATAAATCCACACTGCCTTCAGTGAAGCAGAAATTAGAATCCTAAATTTTTTTCAGAAATGAGAAATTGGGAAAGCCACTTGTTCAATGTACTAAACTGTTTCATTTTATGGCAAATTATGTCAATAATATCCCACGGTAGTAAAGAATTTACAATGCAGCATGTGCAAAAACAGAGATCAAATTATAAAATCTATATTAATCAGAAATATGGAATAAATTCAGGGTAGTCAAAGCTATTCATTTAGACATTTTTAAACACACACATATATATACACATTATTAAAAAAAAAACAATGAAACACAGATTTCACCAAAAGTTCAGTTCAGAAGAAATAGTACTGGGAATATGTTTTGGACTAGTGTGACTTATTCCACTATCATACACTTCCTGATACTAGAGCTGGACATTACATCAGAGCATGCTGCTGCTCAGAATAGCAGGGAAGAATGATTTCATAAAAACGGAAGTCACAATTTCCCAGAGATGTACTGGAGTCTCTCACCAATCTGGAAATAACTGAACTATGCAAGGGTTACTTTCTCAACTCCTCAGTTAAAGTGTCTTTTGGATACCTCTACTCTTTGTTACATTTACTAGAGAATTTCAGCTGAACTCAACTACTTCATAAATCCAGCCTTTCCAACTTGATTTCCTCAGCAGACTAAACATAACTTTGAGAACTGTTTTGGATTTGTGAATACACATTACAACTGTATAAGGGAAATCTAATTTTATAGTCCCTCCAATCTGACCACATCTGATGAATCAAGATATCACCAAGGACCAAGTCATATTAAAAACATTTTTTAAAGTTTGTATTTTGAATTATCTTGAAATTCCCATAGTCATAATGTAATCTGATCCAGAGTGCTCAGCCAGGCAGCAATAAACAGAAGTCCAGCTCAGTCCACTTCTTTAAGAGTTCCAATGAGGTTACACAAGGACACCAATCTTTTTGAGGAAAATACCAAAGTATCCACGCTAAGACGCTGCTGTTTCACAAACATAATTATTTATGTGTTTGGTTTGTTGTTTTTTTCTTTTTCTTTTTTTTTTTTTTTTTTTTTTTTTTTTAAACAGACAAATGTCAGGCTCTCCAGATTACAGCTTGACTACTCTACCAATTTCCTTTCCACTCAGCAGGAAGCTGTGGGTTCAAGCTTTATCTTGTATCCCATTAAGCAGACCCAAAAAAGCAGCTGCCATAAACTATAGAATAAAGACTTGAAAACAGAATTTAGAAAGGCAGGTGTATTCCATCTGCTGAAACAGATATAAACATAAATGCTAGCACCATTAGGGAAATTTATGGAAAAAGCAGAATCAAAATTATCATGAGAAAATCATCCAACTTGAGAAATTTAGACAACTTTCTGTCTAATTAGTTCCATTAAAGCAGTAGGAGGGAAGATTTCAATAATAATGAGTACCCTAATGTAGGTGTTGGGAAATCCTGGCTTGTCTTCCTTACCTTCCCCTTACAGTCCTACCTGGATGAAACATAAATATACTACAGTCATGGCTGTATGATCAACTGATAAAGTAAAATCTCAAAGGGCAACAGAAAATCTTCAAAACAATGCTGAGAAACATGAGAGAGAACCAAGCAAGAGTTAAGTTGAAGCCAGTTTGGTATTTTTAAGTTACGACCTTTCAAAGTTCTTTGGGGGCCATGCAGCTTTTCCTACTTAATCCAGAGTATTTCCAAAGCTCAGTGCTGTGGAGTGCTTTTCTGTCATTAAAACTTGCAGTGACCTAAGGGGGCCTAAAAAGCCTCACAAGTGGATGAAGAAGTCTGGAATAATGTAAACACAGTGTCTTCTGTTTGAAAACACCACTTCAGAGAACCAGCATATATAGACATCCATACAAATATACTGAAATATTTCAGTGGAGATTGAGTATCTTTTAAAAATAGGTATCTGCCAGTTCCAGTGCAAGTTCTGGGCTTCCTTTATGAATTCAAGGATGAAACTTTTACCTTTTTTCATGCAGGAATAGGACTATATGTAAAAATACAATCATTTCAGGCCCATATCAATGTGCCTTTACACAGAGCACTACTCTGCTACACAAATTCAGCAAGAAGATTTAATCATTGTGGCCCAAAATTTCCACTCTGACTGTTAAACACCACAAAGAGTTTCAGAGCTATCACTCTGAACAAATTTTCTAGTGGTAAGATAATTTGACAGCACCAAGTTCTCTGCCTTTTCTGAGTCCATCTAATTAAGATTTCATGCACAGGAAACAGAAAGAAGTTGAAGGAGATCCACAGTAAGAGAGAAAGTTGCACTTTTATGTTTACTGTACCTGCAGTAGGACAGTACCCCCCGGGATTGTGAGCTGTAAACAGTACTTAGGGGCATTCTCCCAGGAGAGCAGTTGAACATCTTCAATAGCACTGTAGGAAATGGAGTTTTCCATGTACCCAGTTGGCTGCAAGAAAACAAAGGAGAAGAGGAAAAAATGTTTACTTAGCCATCATAAGTTTCACAATTCCAAAGTAAGAATAGCACTATGAAAATTACTCTTGGTGTTGAAAGTATCTGCAAAATCTGATTGAAAAGCAAAATTCCTACCCAGGTCATTAGAGAGAGAGATCTATCCAACCACCTTCCTCCAACTCATTCAAGATCACTCACATAAAAACAAAACCAGACCAATCCAAGGTGCCTGAAATACACAAATGTCAAACTGTCCTGGACCCAAAAAAAAAAAAAAAAAAAAAAAAAATTCCAGGTTGAATTGAGCTATGAAGAGGTCAGCCCATGCACATGCTCTCAAATGCAGGAAGAAGCACCTCAATCACACAGACAGTGTCCTATAGCAAGGTTGCTTTATTCCACACATCCTTGTTCTTTTCCCCAGCTGCAATTTTGATCACTCACATCATCAAGATCCAGATTCCTTCACTGGACAGTGGTTCTTGGGGCTGCAAAGATACAGCCCTTGAGTTTCAGACTCAAGCAAGAACAAAGCAACCAATGTACTCATCTTGGCCTATAAGTAAGTACTGGCTTCCTGCAAAGAATGCTGATGTCCACTTTAAAATGCAAGTCACAATTAAAACATAAATAAGTAACTGCATTTTGCAATTAAATGCACAACACACACTGATAGTTGCAGGAGAACAAACTTAAACATGAAATTCCTTGTTAGTATCCCTATAATTCTTAGGCATTACAGAAGTACAATTATCTCTGAGATAAGCTGAAGTATAAATAGATCTATGCAAGCACACATGAAATTATGTCTTTAAGTAAATACACAGTGCTAGAGCTGTGCATCTATTGAGTATGCATACATACACTGTACTTTTCGCAAGCAATTTTTAAAGTAATTGAATATTTAATAGAAGTCCTCCAAAGACATCATTTATTTGCTGTGCTACAGCATAAGTGAACTGATCAGTATTGCTGTGGCAGAGAAACTATTTTCATACAAAAATAATTAATCCCACCTCATGGATAAAACAGACTTGACCATGTCTTTCAAGAGAATAGAGCTCATTACATTTATGAATTATTTTCTCACTATTACTGATTTACATATAACTTCAGCTTCTCAAACTCACTCCCACTGTGCCCAATACATAAGTTATTTTTAACTGACAGTCCTGAAATAACGATGGCAAGGGAGAAACCACATCAACTTCAGGGTCAAACAGGGCCAACTCCTAAAATCACAACACAGGATTCCTGGGGGCGAGTGTGAAACAAGCAAATTGCATTTGGAGTGTCTCTCCTTCTCATTGGTACAACTTTCTTCCATAAGTTAAGTAGGTGGTGCATCTGGAAACCGTGCTTTGGAGTTCTACACTTCATACATGTTTCTAAGCCCATAAACGTCATCCACCAAAAATGCGGTGACAGCCCTGTCACCCACCTTTGCTGCTACAAGAATTCAGCTTTTCTTTTCAGCAAGAAAAACCCAGTGAGGCACAGAACTCAACCTCAATATCTTTTTCCCTAACGGTTGTTGCAGCAGCGCTCATTTTGCACCAGCCCTGGGTGAAAACAATTTTCACTGTCTCTTTAACGAAAACCTTGTTATGCAGGAAGTATGATAAACTTCTGCTTATTCATTTACCCACAATATTGTTCTACACTAGTGACTGGAATCCCAGTGGCTTAATGCTGATACTGTACGTCATGCATTGCCTACTGGAGAGTAATTATCTCGTTCTCACAGGAAACCAAAGGCCCAAGATCCTTTGGTAATCAGCATTACAACACTCAGGGAAAAATATCAAAACAGCCAACATAAAATCTAGTATGCTCAGGGGGCAAAGTTACCAAAAACACACTCTGAAAGACTAGAGAAGGGAGAAATCCAGAACAAGTTAATGCAAATATAAAATGAAATGAATCAAAGCAATTTAAATTTCTCTTTTAAGAAGGTGCTGACTGCCCTTAACACCCTCCATTAACTTCAAAGAGGATTTGAGGAATTCTCACAGAATCTATTCCCAAGAAAAGCTTCTCCTATACCTTAAATCATCCATTTAAACAGCATTAAAGACAACTGAGCCAGTTCAACCACAGCTCTGTAGCCATAGACATGTGATTTCATCCCACATGCACACCTCTTCTCACAGGACAGTCCTTTTCCTCAAGAAGAATGGAGAAGCACAGTTCTGCAGTTTGCCAAAAATGGGAAGACTATGGAATTATGCAGATGAATGCATAATGCTTTCTAAATGAAAGCCAATGAGGTACTTTATGTAGCATTCATATGATCCCATGTCCACACTTCTATCTAGCTATACTATACACATACAGATATTTGCCATCTTACTCAAAAAAAGAGCAGCCTAAATATACTTCAATCCCTGTAAGCATCAGCATATGCATTGCTTCTGCTTTGGCTAAAAACACTGTGTTCTAAGAAGTGAAGTATTTTCAGTTCTGAAAACACTAGTTAAAGGCAGCTTTACCTCTGTTTTACAAATAAAGCACATGATTTATCACTTTATAGCACTCCTTAAAATTGTGCTGTCCAACACTGAGGACCATGCTCCCACATCAGGGCTAGGTAGAAACGCCTGAAGAAGCACCAGAACAGAGCTGTCATCAGACCTGTCTCCCTAGAGCTCACAGACCATGGTACTCCTCATGGCACTCACAGGGGGAAGGCCAGCCCCACACAAAGGTGTCCCTAATCTCTCCACACACACAGATACAAGGACAGAGCCCTGCTCCTCAGCAGTGTTTTCCCAAGACCAAGCACAGTTCAGCCATTTATCAGGAAATGGCCTGAGGTAAAACCACAGCCTGAGTCACTGGTTTCTCTTAAAACACAGGTTATTTTGACATTCAGGTATGTGAACGTCAATCACAGTGAATCATTGTGGTTGATAAATAAGCAGTGCAAGTGCTGCACGTTCTCATGCTGCAGCTGGTCTTGCTTGCAGCCACCTCCCAGAAGCTGCATCCTCACCCCCAGGTCTCTCCATGGGAAAGCTAAATCAGAACAACATGCAAGGCCAGAAATGTGGATTCGGAGGTTTGAAAATACCTAAAATGAGATGGATCCTCAGTGGATCACCACGAAACATCTGGCATCAACACTAGTCTTAAGCAGCGTTCCCACCTCCATCCACCCACTTTGTCTCTGCCCACACAAATATTTGTCTGGCTGTGGCGTCAGGCAGATCAGGGAACCCATCCAGCTTTTGCCAGATTACTTCTGAGCTCCTTCAGCCCCATTTCTAACACAAAACAGAAAACAGCATGTTAACATAACTTAGGGGCAGCATCATTCGGAAGGGAGAGCTGAGGACCTGAATACTTCAGTTTAATTATTGGTATCAGACAGTCTAAACCCACAGCATCTTGAGCAGCAATGTCAAGTTCAGTTGAAAATGCTTTTATTTAAGTAAATACTAACTCTTATTTTTATAGCTGTCATTCTTGAAAGGAGATTTATATTTCCTGGCAAAGTCTGAAATCTATGAAACGAAGCAAGATAATGGGCTTTTCTACCTCACTCTACAAAATTAATCCTGACTTAAGAAAGTTTGGCCACAGAATCTACATATGTCAGCTTACAGATTTACAATTACAGTTTGAACTTCTGGCTGTTTGTTGTTGAACATGTTCTGAAAAACTGTAGGAGATTCATAAACAAAAATGCAATTTATTACAACAAACAAAAACCCCACAAGGAAACATTTTTCTTTTCCCATTAGTCTTTAGCTACCGAAGGAAACATGCAACTTCTCCACTGGGAAATCAGGTATGTTTTAACTTCAGTGAGAACTTGGTCTTTTTTCAGTTCCATAAAGATTTATTAATCATAAAGCTCTGAAACTTTGCACCAGAATAGGCACACACCAAAACCTACTACAAATCAAATCTTGGGGGAATCCAGTGCTCCCAAAACTGGAAGAACATGTAGGCTCCTGAGTAAGCCTGGTTTTCTCTTGTGTTTCTGGGAGAAGTCAGCAGCAGCAAACTACTCAATAATGCAAAAATCTGCCCACTTGTTTCCATGGGAAATTCTAAAAGGGAAAGAATAAACATGATGTCCATTGTTAATATGAGGCTTGTATACACTTACTCATAGTAATGCACTAAATCTTCAGATGCATATTTTCTAAGGAAAGCATCTAGAAAAGATGAATTCTCCAAATAGAGATGGTTATTTGCATTAAAGCATATTTAGACTGACAACTCCCACCAACACAACAACAACGGAGAATGATTTTCCCAATTAAATACTCCAGATGGTGGGGGGAAATGGGGCTATTCCAGACCCTCTCTCTCCTGCTGTCAGGTGCTTATTTCTCTCTTGGCTGCTCTTAAAGAATGAGCTATGCTCCTGCTGCAGCCCAGGACGCTGAGTGTGCTGTATCACATCAAAGTTTTCCATACCCAAATAAGATTAAGACCTGCTAAATAACACATAGGAAGAGCTGATTGCTCTCAAAACTTTGATGGGGGTAGAGACTATTCAATTGATACTGAAGGGTAATGGACTCTGAAACTGCTGAAAACAATGGCTGATTTGAAATAAATCTCTGTTAGAAGACATCCATGGCTCCGGAGAATGCCCCTACAAATACAGATATTTCAGATAAGGGCAACTAACATCTTTGCTCATTAACACAGAACCTATCAGAAGACATTTATCAAGTTCAGCAATTAGTAGTACTATGCCACAATATGCAGTACAGTACAATTTGTCTTTTTCTTGACATGGAAGAATTTACTGCCATGCTCACTAGTCATAATGACTTGAGAGAGTCGATGCTAATCTCGCAGAGATTAACCTGATAACAAAACAGACAAAAAGACTAACAGCAAGGAGACACCCAACTCTGTCCCAAAGCTGCACAAAGGTAATTCTGAGCTTTCTTGGAACAACATTCTCATCCAATCCATCAGACTTCCCAGCCTCCCAAACTGTCCATCATCATCATTCCCTCCCCACTCCTCCAGGTAAGTAAGTGGATTTACAAGAAATTATTCCACCTGGTGTGTGTAGTGAAATGGGTGCTCAATCCATGGACCCATGGGGTCTCCCCAGGGGGTAGATCTAAATTATTTCTGCTTGGAGCTGCATTGTTCCTAAGCATCTCCAAGTTGGGTATTGATGATTGGCAGGGTTTTGGTTGGTTATGTCTGAAATCTGGTACATGGAAACAAATTTGGGCACTGTGATCCAAATCTTCAGTAAGGCTCCATGCCAGTCAGTCAAGGGTGTGTTAGTTCAGTAGTGATGACAGGAAAAAGAGGGAGGGGGTTTTTCCACAATTCTGTGGGTGACTGTGTGTATAAACATGCATGCATGTCTGTGTGTGTGCAAATGTACATACATACCTGTCTGTCTTTATAGCTACACAGGGATAAAAGGCAGCAGAAATATATCCCATTTTCTCTACACAAAAATACAGCACCAATTGTCATATGCTCAGTGCAAAGTAGTGCAAATTCAGTGGCAAGATTTAATTGAGGAAGACCAGATCCTCCAAAGAGCTGGTGATCCAAAATAAATCAGTGGAACTTCACTGATTTATACAAGCTGGGAATCTTAATTCAGAAATCCAACAGAAGTTCAACCAAATCTAGCACAGCAGCAAAAATGTGCATAAATCTCTTTATTTCCTCTAAATATTTAAGACAACCAAGACTGGAGGCTGTTGCATTAATTAACCTTACAAAACTGATAAAAATGTAAGAACTGCCAGTAAGAAACAGCTTACCCCACACTGTGCAGGAAAAAAAACTTCCAGTCTGCAGTGGGGCTGAAATATCAGTTCTGTGGAGCTTTAGCAAAGGGACAGGCCAAAACCATCCATCAAAGAGCTGACAAGAAAAAACTGGTCTCAACATTAGGACATATCAGCTTAAAATATGTAAAATCTGTGTGGCAGACACCAGCAGTGGGAAGAACTTCAAATTAATTCAGATCTGAAGCAAGTTAAAAGCGCAGAATGGAAGTTCATTATTTAGAAAAAGGGAAAATAAGGCCATGTAATGGAATATGTACCGTGATGGGAGAGTCAAATAAGCAGGAAAAATTTATTATTTAGCTGAAATTCCTGCAGATTAGGTTTTTGTTTTTTTTTTAAAGGACATTCTTCTATATCACTTTCAAACCCAGGTGAAGAGCACTTCTGAAGGTTCACTTATCAGAATTTCTGAGAGTAAAATAAGACATATCTTGAAAACATTCTGAAGAGGCCCATTATCAAGATGACCTTGTCTGAGATTATAAGAAATCAACCCTTTCTCTCTGGCCAGCTTAACACAACAAAGGGAATTCCTCCTGAGACTTCCAGTAGCACTGAATGTTAAATTGGTTGCTATGCTGGTGTCCAAAAAAAAGCTCTAAGGTCAAGCCCATCTAAGAAACCTTGTCTCCTGCTGTCAGAGCTCTGCTAACAGGGATGAGGACATGCTGCCAGGTGCACCTGCCCCACTGCAGAGCTGGAGGCTGACCACAGCTTGCCACTGAGAGAGTGGCCAAATCTGCCAGATCATTGCCAAGGGGCAGGAATTGGTCCCAGGCCAGAAATCAGGAGTGGAAAGGGAGAAGTTGTGTTTGACACAGCATGCCAGACACAGTGAGACTTTCACAGACACTGGCCTGACTGCCCTGCCAGGTGGAGCATCTCTGCTTGGAGCAGCAACTCTCTAAGTGAGCACTGAAGACTTCAACACCTCCCAAGGAATGTAAAGAACTCAAAGAGCAGAATTACTCTCCACTTTCCAACTGAGGAGAAAATCTCAGTTAAGGTTGTAGCTGCACCATACTCTTGATCACACCTGGGGGAATTTGAGAAGCCTGAGAGATGTGGGAGAAGAACTCAAGACTTCCTGACTCCAACAATGTGAATCGGCTTCAAAAACATCCTCTTCCTCCAAAACTGGGTTATCACTTCATAAGAATGACCGCTCCTTAGTATGGTTCATGTCCTTCATATTTTTGCATTTATGACTGCAGCCCATGAAACTCTCCTCTGGGAAGAAATACTCCCCAACCTTGATAAGATGGATATGCTATTAATTCAATTTCTTTGAAATTACTTCAGCAAAGAAGGGACACCACCAGCCAAAATACAGGTACTAACAGGAGCAGCAGCAAGAGAACCAGGGACTTCTGGCAGAAAGACTAAACACACCCCTACTTCTGTAAGAGAGTTGTTAGAGGAATATTGAAAAATCCCTAACTTTTGCCCAGAATATGATATATCTACTGAGTGCTAAACAGATCTCAGGTCACTATAGCAACGATGATTTAACAGAAAACAAAACCACATCCTTGTTCAAGGCTGCTCTCTATTATCAATTTTCTTTCAACAAATCAGCTGTGTCACACTCCATGAAATGCATCAAGTGCTGCTAAATGAGAGAGGAGAGAGGGTTATGTGTAAGGATTACAGCCCTAGCAGACACAATGTATGCTAGATTAAAATGCCACTCTTTAATGACTGCTTTAACCAGGGCAGCCCTGAGAGCTGGGAATGAAAGGTCATCAGCTGGTTTCAAATACAAAGGTGGCACCTGGATAATCAGTCTGTTGAATAACTGGAAGCTGCTGTGTACTGTGAACAGGAGACCTCTGTGCAGCTGGGTTTTTCCCAACCGGTTTAGGTACTGACATGAGCATGTTCCTATTGCAGATCATCCTCACGCTTGCAGTGGTTTTTATTTCTGGTTTACAGATCCACAAAGGTCTGCTGTTCAGTATCTCTGTTAGGTCAACAAAAGGTGAAGAAAGAAACCACATTTGTTATCAGTAGGGTTCACATCCGCTGTGCAAGGATCTGCTCCTCCCATGGAAAATTTCAGGGTTTTACAAACCAAAAAGGCTGAAGGCAGCTGTGAGGGAAGCAACACATTCACCTCTGTCACCTGGGAATATGACATCAAACCTGAAAGGCCATCCAAATTTAAATTACTGAATTTGTAAGAAGCTGAGCTATCCAGGATCTCAGGTCCCATTAGAAATACAGAATCTGAATCATGGGCTCTGCAATACTGACAGCTCTCACCACCTCCTCAATGCTCATATCAGCTCATTTCTTACTACAATTTATTTACAAGAAATTAAGTTGTTGCAAAGTTAAACCTAGCATAAATAAAATATACATTAAGTTCTGGTTTTCATTTCCAGATGCATTCTCCAACATTACTTATGCACATAGCGTTTACCTGTAGAATAGTGAACCCCTTAGACATTGTAATAGTCAAACAATTTCCATTAACAAATTTTCCCTTTTCTTTTTAATGCACCCTAACCCTGCAGTTCCCAGGAAACCACACCCAATCTCAATCTGATGAACAAGTACAGAACAGGGAGTGCAGTAACCCAGCTAAGCTTCTAGATTCCCAATAGGGAATGCTCACTGTTTTTGGAGAGAATATGAGCAGGTCTTGAGTTCCCAGGAAAAATATTAACACAGCTCTGTGCTGTACACCGAGAAGAGAAAGGACATGCAGCAGAGCCTTCAAAAAAGCTATAGATATCCTGCTAATGACAGTCTCGCTAAACTCACACTGTTATTAGGGGAAAAACAACAGGCACCTCCTGGAGATGAGTCAGAGCCATTTGGAATCACCTTCTGCTACAGGAGGAGGATGGAAAACGTGCTTAAAGTGACAGTGCTTTGTCTGACCTGTCTTACCTTCTACAATAACTTGGATACGTCTACTTAATTTTAAATGAGATTCATCTCTCATATCTGCAGCAGTGATTTCCCCGATTCTGTGTCTCTCAGCACTATGGAATGACACCAATGGAAAGTGCCCTCTCCTTCCCTCCAACAGGAACTCCCCTGCAGAGCCTGGAACAACCCGGTACCTCCTCCACTGTTGGTCTCCCTCATTGTTTAACATCTGACTGGCTGTTTGCACTGGGAGGGAGTGCTGCTATTTAAATAGAGCTCACTGAAGTATGTGCAACACCTCTGAGGGAGGGAGACAGTGAGGGAATGGAGAAGGAGAGGGCAACAGCAGTGAAGTATCAGAGTAAATACTGGAGAAAAGTGTCAGTTGACTGGGAAATGCATAATGGAGAGGACACAGAACACCAGTTAGAACCTAAATTACCTTTGTTAGTTCTCTTACTATGCAAAAGGATGCAACAAAGGGCACTATACAAAGGAAATTGACACTTTGGTTTAAGAAAAAAGTAATTAAATATTTAGCTGAAATCACAAAGGCATTGTGCTCATGGAGAATGAAGTGGTATGAAACTGGCATACCTAACTAGCAAACTTTTTGTTTCACTACAACATTTAATAGTCTAGCAAGTTACTTTTTCAAGAAAGGTGTCCTTATCATCATCTCCACAGACACACTTTGAAAAGCAGAACAGAAAACAGCCCTACAATTAGGCACTGTGAAACTGGCAAACCCTTTCATCTGGGTGGCTCCCGAAAGGCTGGAGAAGAATTCCAAGGAATTGCAATAGTTCCCCCGGGGATCCCAGTGCACACAGCTTTGAAGAGATGCCTCCCAGAGAAGCCCTGTTTATCAGGAGCTAACGCATCACGAACTGCTCTTCTGTCTCACAGGGTGTTTTGAAAAAACTAAGCCACCTTAGTCCTCCAACAGCATTTTCTGTTCCAACGGGATGATTCAGCCCTCAACAAGACACACTCACTTGTTTCCTCTGCATGCTCTGACACAGGGCTCACGCGTGGGCAAAGAAACAGATGTACCTGCCCTCCCTGCTGCTGCCTGAGAGACGAGCCAGGGGCTCCCACAACACACCAGACCATCTAGATGCATCTCTGGGTGACACAATTCTGGAAAAACCCAGTTACTTACACAGCCAGCAGCCAGTGATGCACATCTGAAGGTGAAAAGAAATACAAGTGCTTCCCAGGCTGCAGGAAAAAAAATCAGATTTCTGGATTTCCTCTGTCTGTCTACTTGCCCTTACTTATATTCCCAGACCATAAAGAAGCCACAATGCTGTTGAGAAAAATTGTGTAGCACACAATCAACCAACACAGAGATGGCTTATACACCTGAAAGTTACACATTCAGTGAAAAAATACCCTCCCAAAACAGCATCTTTGCATACTAGATTAGAGTGACTTCCCTCAGCCCCACTTCCAGATCAAAAATCTGTTTTAAAATAACTCCAGCCTTTAAGACAAGCTGAACTTTCAGGTTGTGTCAGCACAATGGCTTCAAGTTTCACTCCCACCTTTGGCAATTATGTTTTAGTTTTTGAGCTCAATTACATTTTCAGGTCTGTGCATAATTCTGCAGCAACATCCTTGTCTTCTATCAGGTTTACTGTATTAATTTTTTTATTATCTCTAAAGGAAATACCTAATTTCTATAAAACCTTAAATATTGCAAACACAAGTTTTCATGACTGAATTTTCCAGTCAGGGAAGAAAGTGCACTTGTTCATGGCTTTGACTTCAATGAACAGTTACTGCTACTAGCCAAAAAAATTTCCACCAAGGAAATCTGAATGCCATTAGTGAACTGCTTGCCCAAAATTAAACTGGCCACAGATTTTCCAACACAAAACTAACAGAAAGCCGGTACTCCTGAAGGACATTAGGATTTATTTAATGGTAAATCTGAATTCAATCCATCACAGTCTTTCTTGCAGACACCAGTGAGTGTTATGATGTGGACTCTAAACACTGATGAAAACATGAGTTGCTTCCCCTTAGTGACATTTTGGTTTCAGCAGAATACAAAAGCTTCCAAATTAGATGTATGGTTGAACTCCACACCTGAACACACATCCTGCATTTTGCCCACTACTGCTTGCATCAGCTTTACTCAAAGCAGGAATGGAAAAAACGGATAAGCCTTCCTGCCCTCCTCTATGTAATTAAAATCCACAAATGCCACCACGTCACCGTATGACACCACTGCTGCACAGCTCATAACCTTAACAGTGACCTAGGAATTAGTGCCTGGGCTACATGCTACTACAGAACTAACAGACTCTTATGGCACTACCATGTTGAAAAATGAGGCTTACCAGCAAATCAGCCTGAGCAGAGTGAGTATGAAGGGCTGAAAATCAAGAATAACTAGCATAATTTTCCTACTTACATCTTTTCAGATACCTTTCACAAAAAAATGCTTTATATAGCATTTATTTATATATATGTATATATATATTTTTATATAGCATTTATTAGTTCCCTCAGAGACAAAGAAACAAGTCAAATAAATATAAAGCCTCCTAAAATAAGGCACAGCATCCATGTTTAACCCCTGAAAAAGGCCCAAGTGCTTGGCAAGTTTCATCTAGATGTTAATCAAGTCATTTTAGGGAAGTATTATTATTGGAAAGGAAATGCAAAGCTTGCAAAATAAAGTAACCTCTGTCTTTTTCTCTATCCTGCTGAAAAAGAACTTTTTGCCTTCTGTTTCTGAAAAACATATCATTTTAAAATATAGGTATTTGAATATCTAACCAGATTCTGTTCTTGTTTTCATGCAACAGATGACCAGGCCTTACTGGAAATTAAAACAGAAACCAAAACCAAATTCAACACTGTAAACAGCAGATGATTTCCAAATACTCCAACATTTTCAAGATTTTGGATCCCTAAATTAAACTCAAAAGTTCAGAGAACAACTGAGGAAAATGCTTCTCTGCTTCAGATTTAATTTCAGAACCTTAACCTCAATCTTGCTCTTTGGAAAGCCAAAAAGAAAGTCAGACTCAGACCCAAAGTTCCGATAGAAAGTTTCAGTTTGACCCACATCCTAACACCTCCGCAGCCAATCCTAATAATTTTCTGCCAGTCCCACTCTCGAAGCACAGATCAAAGACTTTACTGTACATTTGGAGCCATTCCTGTTATGCAAGGATTAGGTATGAAGAAGGAGCGTCTTATTTTCAAAGATGCAACTGCCTGTGAGTGTATCTAGTGCATATCAGAGCATTACAGCTCAGCCACAAACACCAGTGCCAGAACAAACCACACCCCTGAAATTCTTGTCTTGTCTCCCATTTTCTTTTTTATCTCATCTAAGCTCACTGCCTCTACACGCCCGCTTATAAGGAAGATATACCCAGTCATCACCTTCCTATTCTGTTATTTTTATTAATATTTTAATGAATTTTTTCCACTTCTTTCCAGTATATTGTTCATTTTTGAGGTTGTGACACAGAGCTGGAGACACAATGTTCCAGCCTGATGCTGTGACCTCTGCAAGAGGCAGTGATGCAGCAGCAGTGCCTCAGTGGCAGCAGATGCACTGTAGATGCCACTGAATTCTACCAGCACTTCTTAAAACACAGCCCTCATGCCTAATCCTGGCAGAAATCTAGCACTAGATTAAGTATATTACTGTCTCTAGAAATATTACATCCGGCTCTAAATATACAGCTGCAGATGCACACAAGAGTCTACAACACTGCAGAGAGAAAACTGTCTTCAGGATGAATACAAGTCCTGGTACTTTCAATAATAAAGGTTTCATCATGAAGACTCAAACTGGTTATTTCAGTAGGTGCACTGGGTTTTGCTTACATGAAGAAAGGGAAACATAACTCTGTCCTTCATCAACTAAGACCACCTTGGGCAAGTCATTAGGAAAACTGTTGGTGCACTTAATTTAGAAGCCCAGGTACTGCAGACACATTTTAAGACAAGCAACCAGTGGCTACAACAACCTTTATCACCTGAGTACAGAACCAAGACTCAACCCCTAAACTTGCCTTTTATTCCTTCACACATTCATGAACAGAATGAAAAGCTTGTGAGCTGCAAATTACAAGTCAATGCCAAACTTGCTGGATGAGGTTTTGAAGACGTCAGACTAGACAATCACAATGTTTCTTCTCAGGCGTTAAAAACTACGGTCCCTGACTAATGCTGCACCCATTCAGTTTTCCTAGCTGGAAAAAATCATCCTAGAACAAAGAAGAATGGCAACTGTATTGTCCTTGCTGAGAATGAAGTAGTGCAGGCTTGCAACACTGTCATGACAAATAAACAGAGCTATTGACAAGGCACGTTATGAGAATTGTCCATCAACTTTACAAAAATATAAATAGCCGTGGCAGACCATTAAAATGTTGGATGAGAAGAGCTGAAGATGACACTTTTTGTGCCAAAAAATGTTTAAGGCATATACACAGGTGCAAAAATTCATCCATTTCACTAGCTGCTGCAGGATGAATACAACCCTTGATTCTATTGGTCCTCTTTGCAGCATTCAAACCTGCTCTGAGCATCTGCAGTTCACAGGTGCTGAAGGTCTAGAGAAAAAAAGAAAATCAATGGTACTAAAGTTTTATGGAATTCACTTTTCTCCCTAATAATCCACATCACACAATTGGTCTCCACAACATCTAATTAAAATGCCTTCAAAATGACAGTTCCACAGGAATCTTGGATGCAAGTTATCAGACCATTCACTCCAGCCCTGTCAGACACAGATGATCAGCAGCTCCTCTGCCATTATACATGAAGTTTGGACTCTTGAAACCTCAGTCATCCTATGAACAATTTTAATCAATTAATGACATTCATTAGTATGACTGACATTATCTAGAGACAGAAATCAGCAGCTGAACTATCAGCACATCTTTAAGAAAGTTGAGATTCTACCAGGCTGAGGATGGAGATGATTCAGGTGATGCTCTATGACACTTTTGTCTTGACCTACAACTAAGTCTAATGCTCTCCAAAAAAGGAAAGTATCAAGGGTGTGAATTCAGACTACAGACAGAATTCATGAGGCTAAAAGATGTCCCTCTGAGTTATGTAAACACTGAAGTAAATGTAGTGCAGCCATATGCAACTGCATTATAGAAAATAAGAAGTACACACTCCTGCATCTCTTTTTTTTCTTCTGAATGGCCCCAAAATGCTCTAGGGATATCATTAAAAACATACATGAAACCAAAGAATTTTATAAATCTGAGTCTTTGCTTTTCCAGTTCCAATGAACAATCAAATCAAGCCCAGGAAAGTCCAGCTCTCAGTGAATCAAATACTAAGACTCAAATCAGGTGTCCTGTTTTCTAAACTGTATTCCAGTCCTGGCATTTCAGCATGACACCAGAGCCAAACCCAGACAGTTCACTGCCCAGAAGCAGACATCCATGTGGCAAAAACTGCACTTCTGATCTAACTTGCTCATCTGGCCAGGCTCATGCACATCCTGCTAACATTCAATATCACCCAGGCACAGGTGCCTCTATGCTCATATTTTGATTGTAACAGAAAAAGCTTTGAGAATGCAGGATCTCAAGTGGGTTTTAGCAGAATTTAAAATGGGGATTACAGAACTGGCAGACAGTGACATAAGTCATCTCTTCCAGTGTTAACAGGACTCCTGCTCTCTCCCCACAACCCAGATTCACTGGAGTGCCTGAGACAAAACTAACTCCATGCTAGAGTCTGTATTTATAAACTGTTAGAAATTACCCTACGGAATCCTTATAGGTTTTTCTTAGAAGGTTTTCTGCATGGTTTTTTTTTGTTTACTTTTTAGTATTAATTAGAGCTGTATTATGCACCAGGGACTCAAAGCTAATGGCAATCACAGCTGAAAGGACACAGCCACTGCTGCTCTCACCAAAGCTCTGTAGATTTCCAAATGCAAAACCTTACTACATGAATCTGACGGTTTTTACAAGTCTCTTCTTTCACTACTATTTATCTAAAACA
This sequence comes from Oenanthe melanoleuca, assembly GCF_029582105.1. Classification (NCBI taxonomy): domain Eukaryota; kingdom Metazoa; phylum Chordata; class Aves; order Passeriformes; family Muscicapidae; genus Oenanthe; species Oenanthe melanoleuca. Next base: position 4,419,988 of record NC_079345.1, read on the forward strand.
ATATTTAAAGATGAGTTTACCACCATCCATCTGAAATGGTAAAAGCAAAGGCTGAAAAAAAGCACAAACTCCCCCAGTCAAATAAAAAAATTGCTATGTTGTTCTTTTTCTTTCTAGCAAAATCTCCAGCAAACAAAACAGTAAATTTGCAAACCCAGTGAAACTGATCAGAAATTGCATCTTCTCAGATGCTGGCAAGAGTTCATCAACAACATGCAACAATATCTCTGCTACAGGAAGAAGGAAATCTGGGACAACTTTCTACAGCCACTGTTCAAATATAAGCCTTAAATTTCTGAATAGGGAAAAAACACTGAAAAACTGAAAGCACTGATCTGGCAAACATAATGGCAGGTCTTCTGTGCTCTCACTCTATAGCACTGCACTTCATAATTTGTGCATAACTCATTCACAGAAATCTAAGAGTAAAATCACCATATGGTGAGAAGGAGCAGAATTGAAAATGGTTTCTCTCTCTTTCTCTGTGTTTTAATCCCCTTTTGTGAAAATAATGTGTTTCTATAACGCTAAATAACAAGTTACGTGTCTGTAGAATCAGGCTCTTTTTTCAATTATGAGCCAATTATTTAAATACTAACAGAAAACTCAAGTCTTCCTGCTCTACTCAAATTCTTTGTAAATTATTCTCAAAGAACAAATGAGATTTCTCATTCCAGTTGTATTCTAACATGATCAAGACTTACTCCTTCCAGCTCAGAACCTGTAACACTCTTTCATTTTAGTGATGATTAGAAATTAGAGGATGCCAATATTTTATCTGGCAGTCAAGAAAGTCTTTGAAGTTTGATGTCTACAATGTCAAAAGACAAGTAACGACAGAACTTAATTTGTGCAGATGAGAAACTATTTAAAAATCAGCATGGAAATTTCAGCAACACCCAGTCAGGATCTGGGCTCTCTGAATGTGTTCCAGCAAATGCTTCCGCTCCTAACCAGAATGTGCCTGTACACAAGGGTGTGAGTTAGAGATAGTGACCTTAAATACACACAAGGGGAGTTTAACATCCACTCTCTGCATGCTTTAGAAGAACAAGGAGAAAAGCACAGCATTCTTTTCAGATTTTGCTGTGCATTTCTGGACACCCTTTCTGAACACTCGCCCCTCAAGCTCGGCATTGCTGTGCTTGGCAATCTCTTTTGTGTCTTTTGCAACACTGCGCACACACAAATTGCCTGTGGTTTTATGCTTTGCTTCCCATTTAAAACTAATACTTAAACAGTAGCTTTATTTTTGTTAAATAAAAGCTTTTTTTTTTCTGAATTCTGACATCTATTTCTCCTTTTCAGCCTGAGGGAAAAATTATTTTTTAGAACTGACACGAATAATTCTTGGGAATAATATCTTGTCTTTACCACTTTGATTCACTAACTTTCATTCATGTTATTCCTCAGCTTTTTGTGCTGTCACAAAAGCAATGACAGCAGGCAGCATAATGTTAATTTTTGAATTGTAAGCTCTTATGACATATATATGTTGGAGACTCCAAACTACAAAGAAAAAAGATAAGGAACACATAACCAAATAAAGACCATATAACATAACCAAATATATAACAATATGTAATCAAATAGAACCACTTTTCCCCAATTCTTTTGTGGAGGGGGATAAAAAATAAGTCAGATAATTTCTATATATGGCTGCAATCCATCTCCTGCAGGCAAGATGAGTTTTTTCATTATCCACTGAATATCAGACAAAGCTTGGGCAACAGATGACGCCTATATGGCTGATGTTGTGGTTGGGGACAAGAGATCCTTCTGTGTTTACAGCAGCTGTGTTCATTCAGCTTTTGACTTTTAAAAGCCAAAGCAAGCTCAGGTGCCAGGGAACCAGTGCCCAGAGAGGAGAGAGCTGTCACTGCACAGCATCACAGCAGCCAGGGACTCCGGCCGCCGCTCAGCCCAGGCAAGGCCCCTGTGGGAAGAAACCCCGCACTGTTCACACACCCACCACCAACTCTCCACATTCCAGCAGTATCAGCTCCCTGGCCAACAACAAAGCAGCCAAGAGCGGAGGGAGACTCGTATTTACGGCTGCCTATCAGCGCTGTGTGCGCGCCTTTTGAAGCCGTTTGTCCGCAGTGACGCGCTCTGCCTTCCCAGCGCCGATTATGAAACCGCTCCGAGCCCGGAGCTTCCTCCCTCACACGGCCTTCCCTTCCCGGCCCGCGAGGGACAGCTCAACTCCGCCGCCAGCACTCCCTAATTGCTTCAGCAGCAGCTCAAAGACGTCAGCAACTGGACTTTCTGCTCCTTATTCCCTGAGAAAGCGGAGAAAAGTCTGCAGAGAGCAGGCCTTGGGCGGCAGGTTCGGTGTTAAAAGCCCGGTTTTGGGCAGCCGTGCCGGGAAGATGAGGCTGACCCTGCGTGCTCCGAGCTGCGCTCCCTGACCGGGGCTCGGCCTGGCTGACTGCAGCAAGCACCACGGCAGAGCGTGCTCAGAGTGCTCCTGTAACACCACTAACATCTGCACTAAACTCCCAGAGAGGGAGGCAGACCTTCCAAACAATCCAAACAGAAACATCACAACTGTTTTAATTGCACGACAAGGGAGGGGAGCTCATCAGCTCTTACGTTGACTAGCATGTTAATGCCCTTCTAGCAACTTTGCCCCAGCTTCCAGAAATCTGTTCTGATGATTTGAACAAGCTGCTTTGACCTTTAAGGCTCTTGAGGGTTTCTAGGTTTCGTACACTTTCCTTTAGGCCGTGCCTTAGGCCTAGTAACGTATCACCTGCAGAACTTCTTGCTTAGCTCATTCTGAAATGTCTCAAGACTGCCTTCTGTCACCAAAGCGTTTCTTTTGTTTTTGGCTAAAGGAAACAAAGTATGTCAAATTAAAAAAAAAATAAAAAATTTAAAAAAAAAAAAAAAAAAAAAAAAAAAAAAAAAAAAAATCACCAAAACTAATGACCCAAACCCATTTGCCACCACAGAGAACTAGCTGCTTCATTTTCTATAGAGTTGCAAAAAAGGCACAGCCCCAAACTTGAAGAATCTGTCAAACTAAAATCATCTCACACATAAGACGCTTTATCACAAAGTAGCACACAACAGCTGAGCTTATTTTCCCAAACTGCCTAAATTAACTTGGCAAAAGCAAGGACAGCCCCACTCACAACGTGGTGTGGTTAGCTTACACTACGTGCCAGTTTTACAAAGCAACCACCCAGCCTGTGACTTCCACATCCTTGCAGGCACAACCAAGCCTAAGTTTCTCGACTCAGATTGCCTCCTTACCAGCAAGGAAAACATTTTCTAATAAATCACAAGGGCTCCTGGGATGCTGTCACAGCACAGGCAGGGTAGTAAAGTGCAGATACCACCAATACCCTGAACACAGGGCAGCCAGCTCACACACACCCCCTGCACTGTATGGCAAATATTCCTGTAGGCCACTTTCATCAGCAAGCAGAACTCCTTGTGTTTTGACCAATTTAAAATGCAAACTAGTTGAAACAAAGCTAAGAGTTCATTTAGATCAACCAGTCCATAAATTTTACTGGTGTCAGCTTTTAACAAAGCACAGGCAACACCCTGCGATCATAGAAGATGCACATCCCAAGCACCATCATGCCCATCAGTACTGACTGTGGGTGCTTCACACAGCAAGAGTATGCAGGAGTATTCACTGTGAATTACATCATGTGGACCAATTCAGGAGGAACATCTGCCCTAGGCCAGGGGACGGCATTCACACTCCTGCTCTTGATATGAAAACTCTTGTTATGAACACAGCACTGGGGCTTTGCAAAGTGACAGCTGGTTATCAACGAACAGAAGGAAAGCAACGTCATTCAGCCTCAAAATCTCATTGTCAATCCCACTTAATTTCTTTATTCTAAAATCTTGGAACACAGAAAATAGAAAGCTTTGCTTTCTATTTGCTTCTGTATGAAAAAGCCTGGTAAAAACCACTGTCTAGCACAATCATGCTTGGCACGGACTGACATGAGCAAAGTCAGAATGAAGGCCAAAGGAAAAATTGGGTCAGGAGTGTTGAAGCACCTCTGACCTCACAGGCTGTCCCCAGTGAGCAAAGGATGGGATGTGTAGTAGTGGAAGTCTGAATTGTTGATACTCTAGCTCTGTAGATAAACAGAAACATTTGATTCTGGAAGCAGATAAGCAAACATCTTTCATTAGGGCTAAAACAGATACATTTCAGAGCAATGTGCAACTGCCACTGATCCTTATCAGAAAGCTACCTTTTGATTTCAATTTCAGAGAAAAGATCAGCTTACACGCTGCAAAACAGTAAAAACCGCCCTCCACTTTGACAAGCAAAGCCTTGGCTAACCATATGTGAGATTATTTACCTACGTCACAGGTCTGTATGTCAACAAAGCCACTATTTCACCGATCAATTTCAGAAAAAAAAGGCCAAAAATGAAATGCATTATGACTCCTCTCTGTTTCCCTACTATCCTACTGCCAGCCCTAGAGAAAATGAGAGGTCTCACAGGCATCAAAGGAAATATAAAACCCAAGAGAAAACACATACCTAACTTACATTAGAATAGTTAGAATAAGAAATGCAAGACAAATCTTCTAGAAAAGATGGGTATGCAGCTACACAGCATGTAGATCAAGGGCAGGCAAGCAGTCAGTGGTGGTAGGCACTTTTACAAAAGGTAAGGACTACTTAGTCCACTGAGACTCAGAAACCCTTGGTTCCCCTTGGGGTTCAGTCACTGTCAGGCTGGATATTTGCTTTGCTTCTCTGTGTCCCAGGTTCCCCATCTCCTCATATGAAAGAATTTTCTTTGCAAGGCACTTGGAGATCCACAGATGAAAGGCACAGTAACAGAACTAGGTCAGACAATGCTGATGTATACAATTAACTCCACAATTTACATGGCTGGAAAGTGTAATTAAAACTCTGCATCACTTTTCTCAAAAGTTCAAAATAAGACAGGGTGGGTTTGATTCCAAAGTATAGCATATACATTTGCACTTTGGTTCATATAGTTGCATAACAGCTTTTTAAAGTAAATGCTGCATTTCAGAAAAAAGCAGAGGACAAATCCAGGGATTAGCTAGAAGCCACGTCATTTCCTATGATGTATCTATTACTTTACCAAAACCTTTTAAAAAAATCCACCACACACCAACATGAACTTCCTGTACTCTGACCGCTGAATGAGCAAGCACAGTTACACTTCAAGAGATCCTCTGAGTAGCTGTACTATTGCACAAGCCACTGCACACAGCACCCAAAAGCTAAATCCTAACCTGTTGGTTTCTTCCAGTGCTACCTTGCTGTAAATCTAAAAACATGGTTGCACGTACCAGTTAGACCATGCCAAATGCTTTCTCTTGAACGATACACACAATCTATTGGCTTTACTGGGGCATGTAGTGTAATGCAACATACACACTTCTTCCTTTCTCTCCTTATAGATTCAAATCCCACAGGTTTCCCTGATTTCAATTACTAGTAGACACAGCACAAAAACCACCATCACAGTTGGCAGCAGCTGGCACCTTTTCAAAGAGCATCTGTGGAGAAGCCCAGAAATGACTGGCACGGGATCTCTTAGAGGTGGTCTCACCACAAGGGCAGAGCACTGCAAGGAAACCTTTTTTCCAGCGCTGTGCCCTCGCTGCGCGCCGATGACCTCACTCGGCAAGGCTGCCTGCGGAGCGCCTCCGCCAGCGGGAATTCCAGCCCCGGAACATACCAGCCACTCACAACCAAAATTATCAGGCTCCATCTCCAACACAGCAGCCAACACCGCCTTTGAAGTGGAAACTGAAGCCCAGGGCTTTCTGACTGTGTGATGAGGGTGAGGATAAACAGAGGCAGCCTTGGTTTCCTGGAAGAGGGGAGAGGAATGAGGGAAGCAATGCACGGCTGGGGAGGTCTGATGCTTGATTCAGCTCAGCTGAAGTCTCCCCTTCTTGCATACCTTTGCTCACAGGAGCTGGTGTGTTTACTGAGGGCTCTGGTTGCTCGTTGGCAAGGGACTGGCAGCTCCTTTTCAGGAAGTGGCCAAGAAATGTGGCCGCTCACAGAGGGAAATGTTCCTTCACCCACGCTTCTGCAGAAGAGATGGTCTCCCCATCTGTTCCTCCCTCCCAGCTCCCCAGATTCCAGAAGGACAGGACACAACAAATGGAGCAGAAACTGATGTTACTATCTTTTTGTAAAGCTGGTCGTAGTACTTGAGGCATAGTACAAACTATGTTTCGAGACAACAAGTTAAAACACAAAGAAGGTAAGTAAATCTCAGTGAATCCTCTCAGAAATTATCAATTCCAGTAGGTTGAATTTACTGAGTGAAATATACACACCAAATTGTGAAGCAACACCCAGCCAGAGCTCTTTTATTATGTCTGTTACACAGATAAAAACATAGGTAAGGGACATTTTACAGACTGGCAGTATGATAAAAATGAAGGAAAAAGACACAGGTAATGGCATCACGTTTCCTTCTACCCAAAGGGTTAATGCTAGTCTGGATAACCTACAATTGCATCAAGATGATATACTCAAAATGAAAAGGTAATGCAAAAGTCTCTGTTGGAGCCCTAGATGTTAAGGGGGTTTTTTTTCTCCTCTATCTCAAATATGTCAGCTTTTACTGAAATTTATTGGTTAAATGGCCACAGAAACCATTTAAGTAAGAAGCAGAAACATAACCACAAGGGAATTTATTTTATGATTTGCAACGAGGTGCAAATCCTGCCAACCACTTTAAACAATCAAATCAAACCAAATTTCTCCTCCCTGGAAGGACAAAGAGTATATAAATCTAGAAGAAACTGAAAAGGCCTGTTGTGCTTTTGATCCACATTCATGTTTTTGGTAGCAGCTCTAATGGGTTATGGTATCATCTCCACTTCTTTTTCAGAAAAATTAAGGCATGAAATAAATCTTCTCTTCTTACAGAGCAAATCACTAAGAAGGTTAAAAAAATGGCTTGCCCAAGGTCCCCAAGGTGTCTCAAGAGCTCTTCCCAAAATGCATTGTCCTCAAGAGCCCAGATGTCCAGTGCCATTTGGGACACAACAGGATACAGTGGCCTTTGCAGAAGGCTCAGGTCTGCAAGAGGTTGCTGCATCTGTCAGCCTGTGTGTGCCCATGATATCTCTAAGTACATAAATGGTCCCTCACTCTTACCTACAGGTAACTGAATCTACCCTGTGTTACAACCATTCTACAAAAAGTTTTGCAATTGATTAAGACTGCACACCACTCATTTTTGTTCACTATTTCAACACCATTAAACTCTAAAGAGTGACAGAACAAGGTTTTCCCCAAAGGGCTGGCACTGGGGAAATGAAAAATAACCTGTTTGAGAATCAGTCATATACACCAGCTCCACATGCCACCACTGAAATCCTCCTTTTGCGTGCTTGGCACCTGTCAGAGAATAAAATGGTGGAAAAAATAAAAAAGCTCAGTCTTTAAAGGACAGAGCACTCTCCCAAGACTGTTGGCCTGTCTCTTGTTAAAATGTTTATTTGAATTTATATATTTAGATGAGTTTTAAATGCAAAGGCTCCCTTCCTCATGCCAATCTTTCATGGAGACCGCTGGTTACATCTGCTAGTATTTATATGAGAAAGAACAACAAAAAATTTGCAGCTCTTGCAAACAAGGGTAACCCACACATTATCATGTGTGCGACTGTGGTGCACTTCCACATTCCTTGTGGAGGAGATGAAAGGGCACCAGGCTGCCAAGAGCACCACGTAAGACCAGCTACTCTGAGGAGCTCCAACATCAAGAAGTCTCTGCTGTCCCAGCAGCTTCCCTGAGTGCTGGAGCCTGTGGGCAGCCCGCTGTGGCTTGGTGCCAGGAGCCAGCAGGCAGTAAAGGTACTCTGCCTCACACACAGCCACAGCAGGGCTCTCAATGCCTCACTCTTGACTCAGGGCAGGGCAAGGAGAGGGATACATTGATCTGCTGCCATTTACACCAGCAACTGGATGGCCTGGGCAGAGGCACAGCATCAGGAGGGTGTCAGGGAAGGCTGCAGGAACCCTGATTCATAACTTAAGAAAGCTACCTGATGTCCTGAACGTTGATTTTAATTCAAGGAAAAGGATATACCAGTAAAAGGCTTCTTGCATTTATGCAAATCCTCACAGCAGAGCCTACACCCAGGACTCCTGGCTCAGCCAGACCTTTACTGCTGTACCAAAATGGCAAGTCTGGAATGCAAAACTACAAAACTGTTCCCAGCTCACCAGCATTTGAGCCTACAGCTGACCATCCCCACACACACTTGAATTAGCAGGTTCAGTGGTGAACACAACAAAGATGAGCACTTCCCTTTTGTCCAATTCTGATCTATAAATATCAGTCACTGATAATCTTATCTCAAAGAAAAAAATTTTATCTGAAAAAGAAGGAAAAAAAAATCCGATGGCAGACACATTTTCTCCTCCAGCTGAGCCAGAAAGAAAAAGGTGAGCCCACACACAGAATTGAAAAGCAGAACTCCTGCACCAAGGCTGGTTGCTGAGGAACACTGGAATCACTCATAAAGTGGCTGTTCCAACAAAGGGGCTCCAAAGTGTGGTCACAGTATATTTACACAGTTGCTTTATCTGCTGTAGCTAACACGACATGTTTGCTTCTGTTTTTAAAAGTACGAAGTACCTGTAGAGAGGAGCAACAGAGCGAAGATAAATTAAATAAATAAACAGAAACCTAAAGAGAAGACTCACCAAGAAGGAGTCTTTCACTTCCCCTATAAAAATAGGCTCTGCAGTGTGTGTGGAACAGAGATAAGCAGGTGAGCCATCAAATCCCACTGATCCCCTAAGTTCTCCCAGCAAAGATGACATGGGGTGATGCACTTTTCCATCTACCTCTACACTTTTGGGATGCTTGTGTTGTGAACTGCTGCTGTCTCAAGAGGTCAGGGCCAAGATGAGAGAACTTATCTGAAGGTCAGCACTGCTGGTGAGCAAAGGCAGAGAGACCCAGAGCAGGGGGAAGAGACACCTCAGGGTTCCCACTCACACACTGCTGCTGCCTCTAACAAAAATCGATTGCTCTGTGATTGGAAACAGCCACGTGCCTGCTCTGAGGGCCAGGCAGTAAAATGCACAGCATGGGTGTTGCTTCCTGCCCAACCTGTGGTAAAAGTTGTTGATTGGAGATTAGTGTTGTTGTCCTTGCTGTCAGCCTCCAGCAAAATGTTTACTTTTCTGTGCAAAAGATAAACGAGTTCAAATTCTGTGTCAAAAATCCAGGTAGGAACAGCAAGACGTTGACAAAGAACAATCAAATGAGCAACAAGTGTGACAGATATGACATTTCAGGATATCAGATTTCTAAGGCCAGCAATTAACCAAAACCTCATCACAACTCCTAAATCAACTTTGGTCAGAAAAACTACCTTGCAGCTTGTAAAAGAAGGAAAGGGGGATAAAAGGGAAGTAGAAAAGAATTAGGAAGCTAAATCACGGTAACAGCCAGTTAAACTGAGTCTCTTGTTTATTCAATTTTGTAAAACAAAGACTAAAAAGTCAAAAAGAAAGCAAGAGACTCATTTGTACTTAATGCACAGAGCCATGTTCCACTCAGATCTGTCAAATACTTGAGATATGACCAAGTTTCTTGTACCTTTTTGGAATTTCCCACTACTTCTTGGTGACTAGACATTCATGCTCATTCCAGCCAACAGGACCCAGCCATCTAGGACACAGACTACTGAAATCCCCATCACAGTGGCTCTTCTGAAAACAACTCCTAAGTATCTTAACCCAGTGATCCAACACTGGAGTCACCCAACCATGCCGTGGCGCTTTCAGTGCTTATCTTCCAGAGTATCAGTTTCCCCTCAATTAAACCAGGCCATTAAAACTTAACTGTAAAAGGAGCTATTCATTAAAGTTTTGTCACATCCTTGGATGAAAATGCCCAAAACAGATGTGAAGAGTTACAAGATTTGCGTTCACAACCAAGCCAAAAATGAACATGAACAATTATGGTACATTAGCACACAGCATGGGAGATCCCCCCTCCTCCCATCTCCCTTCATGCTCCAGTGCTCTCTTTTCAGAGGATAGCAGCTGTTGGAAAAACAATGAGGGAATAGAGCATATGAGAATATTTACATCGAGAATACAAGATTAGACCTCAGCAAGCAATTCCCTCCTATTTACACAGGCCAAGTACTCATGCACAGATACACTCACACATATATATATGCACAAATGTATGTACACAAAGGATTCTGAAATAAGAAAGGATCTTCTTCACGATTTGCATCCTTGCAGTCATAAAAGCACAGATTACTCTTAGTCAAATATTGTTAGAAATGACTAGATGTTCAAGTTCCACACCAAACAGTAAAATGATTATAGCTTCCACCCAACTCCTGTACTGGTAAAGCATGTCATAATAAAGGCCACACAGCCCAGGTGTGTGAGAAACAGCAAATTTATTTCTACTATACTTCATCCAGAGTCAATGCTCAGAACTGGATAAAAGTTAATGGAAATGGTATAAATATGGACATTCCTTTGAACCAGACGCCTACAAAGTATAATTTACAAAACTCACCACTGGAGAGTTACGTGAAAAAAAAACAATTAAATAAATCTAACTTTGTAATGACATGTCATGACAATTTGTTCAAAGGACTTCAAAGGACTCAATTTAGTATGCTCCCAACTATCATGAAATATTTTTTCTCCCACAGCAAATTTACTTTACCATTACATTTGCTGGAAAACATACCTACTTCTAAAACACTAACACTTTCTTTTAATGACCAACAGAAGTTACAATCCCCAAATTTCCTGATAAACTTGAGCATATTACATCTTTGGCAACTGTAGAGAACACCATGCATTTGTGTTCATGCCCTTCAATCCTCCCTACTCCTTGCTTGGTGATTTGCAGATTATTCACACCATTTGCTGGAGTCAAACACAATCCACACACCAAAACAGAAGTATCAGTAATTGTTTATGTATAATCTTTGTGCCAATCCAAGAATCTTCTCTAGACATGAGCACACGGTGCAATGGCCAAATTCATCTCCATCTGCCCTGAACTCCTGAATGGTGTGTGACATGGAGTGAGCAGAGCAGGAGGGGGCTGGACTGGGAGTGATGCAGTATTTTGAATGTAGCTGACTGAGGAGTTGAACAGTCCCAGGAGAGGAGTTTGCTGGGATCTATTACGCAGGTTGTGACCTTCATCAGCCTGGACTTTTATCAAAAACCATTCTATGAGAATGTCAGAATGCCACGCCACATTGCAGCATTCACATCGAGCCTGGTCTCTACCACTCCACTCTCAAAAACTGAAATTTCAGACAGTGCTGAAAAGATTGTGAATGACATCTGTAGTCCAGCACACACTGAATACAGAAAACAAATTCTTTGTTCCTATTTCCAGGAAAAGGTTCCCAGAGTTCCCAGAAGACAGAATCACAGAATCATTTACGTTGGCAGAGACCTCTAAGTTCATTGAGTAAACCCATCAACCCAGCACTGCCAATGCCACCACTAAGCCATGTCCTCAGGTGCCACATCAACACATTATTTAAATCCCTCCAGCAATGATGGCTTCACCATTTCCCTGGGCAATCTCTCCCAGTCAAAAAAAATCTTTCCTAATTTCAAATCCAAACCTCCCCTGGCACAACTTGAGGCCATTTCCTCCTGTCCTATGGTTTATAAATTGGGAGATTGACCAGCACCTGTCCAGCTTACTGAGGGGGTACTTGATTTCCCCATCCAGATGATGGATAAAAATACTAAAGAGACCTGGCCCAATACTGAGCCCTGGAGAACACCATTAGTGACCAGCCCCAGCTGGATTTATCTTCATTCACCTGCTGTCCTGTGTGTGCTGTGTGATGGCACTCAGGATGGGCTGCTCAATGAGCTTGCCTGGCACCAAGGTCAGGCTGACAGGCCAGGAGTTCCCTCAATCCTTTTTCTGGCCATTCCTGTAGATGGGTAGCACAATCAGACATGTACACTATTGCATCAAAACAGCCCAAAATGTTTGCTTGTGTACCTAGATCAGGTCAAAGACACAGTGAAGTACTTGGTGCCCAAGCACATTTTACTGGTGTGCCTAGGCCATGGGTGGCCCTTGAGAAGCCGATTTGTCTATCTGCAGTAATTAACAGCTCTTCTGTGCTCCTTTGGTTTTCCACTCATCAGAGAGCCCTACCCAGCGAGGCAGCAGTTCCTGGCAGCCAGTGCTGGCACTGAAAGCAAATAACACAGATGCCAATTTCTCAGCTCAGTGAAAGACAGTGAGAGAGCCAGATAAATTGAGCTGTCTTTCTCTGGATGCTCCCCTGCAAGGTCTCTTACCACCTCAGGTCTGCTGCCACCAGGCAAACTACTTCACCTCAGCAGAGACCTTCTAGAAAATAAATAAAATAACTTCTCTGGAATAAACTTTATAATATTGCCTCATCACAGACACTCAACCAGGGAGAGCTCCACCACACATTCCCTATCCACATGACTGCAGATATTTATACTGGCTGATGGAGAATATTTGGGGTCTAAACTTGGTAAATATCTGCCAGTTCTTCCCAAATGGCTCAGAACAGCCATTTGGTTAAAGGCAACAAAAAAAACAACTCCCTTCTCAATGTGCTTTTACTGGCCAATCATTTACCTATTTATGGTAAAATCTCTTGTGTGGTACATGGCACCAAGCTTGGAAAGGCAATGCAGCAAATCAGTGAGCTCAAATATGGTATTACTTGTTTCAGACTCACATATCAGTGAAACTTTTGTGATCTCAGGGTAGGTACTCTCACTGGAGTTTGCAACAATTAACAATTAGTTTCCAATGAACAGAGTAGAAGCAACTCCCCCAGGAAGTTAGTTCTGTAACAGTTATCACCATTCCAGAAACTGCAAGCACATTTCTCTTTTGCACAGAAGTAGAGCTGGTTAGCAGTGTCTGACAATAACCTCGTGAAGAAAAATTCAGATTTAAAATCCAGAATTTTAGCTTTTTCTCTAAAAAGCTAATACAACATGCCAGGTGGTCCTGGGCACTGTGTAGGGTATTTCAGGGTGAGTCTACAACTGTCATTATGACTTGTAGCTACAGACGCTGCCAGGATCTGCTTTTCTCCACCCCAGCCCAGAGAAAATCCTTAGTCTGACATGAGCTCAGGGAGATGCTCCCTGGGATACAAGGTCATGGACCCACCTTTACATTTTACTTTCATAACTCAAGGCTTGACAGAACAGCAGCCCTGAAAGCAGATCTGACATCAACAAGTTAATCTTCTCTAATTGCAGTGTTGCCTTCAAAATTTAATATATGATGAAGGAAAAAAAAAAAAAAAGAAGAACCAAAAAACAACAAGCCTTCTCACACACACACAGATTGCACCACACCTTTCCCAGCAGCTGGGAGGAGATGAGCATTTTAATGTACCTGGCATTTCAGCATGCCATTGAAGAGTCCTGTCTTTCTGGAGCAGACTGATAGCTGGTTTGGCAGTTCCTCATCTTTCCTTGCTATTAGGGCAGCAATGGAGAAGTGACAGAGCAAGGAGCAGAAACCCTCTGTTTCAGTTTCCAGTCATCCTTGATTAAATTTTTTTTCTTTTTATTTTTTTTTTTTTCAAGAAGAGAATTCAAGCAAAACTTTACTTCTAAAAATTCCCAATAATAAACTGTAGTTATCAAAGAACTCTAGTTAATCTATAATCTTTACAGGAACAGTGTGGCAAGAACATGCACCTATAATGAAGTTCATGTGGCTGAATTTGTCCTAATGCAGCCAGAACTGGATGAACATGAGGTAACCAAAGCCCCTATCCCTGCCAAAAAGTTTAGCACTGAGATTCACTGAGCTATCAAATCAGGTTTATTTTTAAAGAGAATTTAGTGTTTGGAAAATGAATGTGGTAAGGTCCCTTTCTGTGGCTTATGTGAGCCAGCACAACATAAAATAAACCTCTGGCCGAGAAGCCAACCTTGAAGTTCTTTATTTAACCTACAGCCAGTGAAAATGGACTGCTTCTCTCAGGCAAAGTTGTGATCTAACCCATTTCTGCTTTACCACTGCCCCCTCAGCTGGGCTGCTTCAACCATTTGCAGGCCTGGAAGGTAAAGATGATCAGGGAACTGATCCAGGCGAAAAATAATCCCCCCTCCTCATTTTTTCCAGCACTGATGAGTTTCTTGACCTCTCTCACCAGGCTGCCTGTAAACAGCTGGACCACCCAAGCAAAGGATGGTGTGGGGGTGGGAATGACAGGACAGGAGGTCTGGGGAGCTCCAGCCAGCTCTTACACAGACAACTTCCCAGCTGACAATCTTTGCCAGTGCAGCAATGGCCTTTTCCACCAGCTCAGAAATACCCTGAAACACACATTTTCTTTCCTAAACTTGATTCAGCATTGGCAGTGTGCTCCTCTGCACAGCTGTGAAGAGCTTTGCTTAAGCAGATGATGAAAAGGAAGCTAAAGCTGAAACCAGAGTACAGAATCACAGAACCATTAGTTTGGAAAAGACCTCTAAGATCATTGAGTCCAACTATAAACCTCCATACACAACATGGAAAAGCAGTTCATTTCCTCTATGGTCAAGCCTGGCTGGGAAACAATTTCAAGCAGAAATGACCAGTTTCAGTGTTTTGTCCTTTCCAAACCCAACAACAGCTGAGAACACAGGACCTGAGTTACTCAAGCATAAAAGATGAGTAAACTCTACTGAAGTATTATTGGGTTAGTCAACCCAGTTCAAACCTGGAGCAGTGTGGATGTAAGAGCCTGCTTAGAAGTGCTGTTGGAGCAGCTTATTGCAAAACTAAAAATTCCAGAGGAACCTAAGCCCACACCTGCCCACTTTTTAATGACAGCACTGCTCTGGCTCCCACCAGTCAGGTACCTGTGTACAAAGCAGACACATTATCTCATATTTCATAAAGGCCACTTACACACTGTTTCAACTGTGGCCAAGGGAGCTGCTCTCCTCCTGTTACCGATGCTTATCTCTGTCCAAACCAAAAACACGGTGTTAAATCTAACTGTTGTTCAAAAGCACATTTTAGCATCCAAACAGGAAACTGGAATAGTTGTCTTACTTGCCTCTTTTAACAGAGTGCAGTTCTCAGCCCCTAGTAGCACAAGTAACATTTCCATAAGCTGCTCAGTGCTCCCACAGACACAAATAAATGGTGCTCTGTTCACAATCACCCAGCCAAATTTAAAGAGTGTGAAACCAAAGCATATCCAGCAATTGTTTCCATTCAAAATGCCTTTTGTGATCCAAATTTGGGGGTGGTGCACATGGAGGAGATGAGGTTTCCAAATAAGGATGTCAAAATAGAAGCCAAATTTGAGAAACATCAAGCATTCTGCAGTGTTCTTCATCAGCATCTCCCAAGGGCTCCACTCCACAAAAAAATGGGTGCTTGTGGGAGGATAACTTCAGCTTTTGGCCAAGAAGATCACCAGCTTTAACACACTGGAACCACAAGCTGGGACACTTTATCAGTTGTTCTGTACTACCACATTTAGTTTTAAAAGTCTCTGCACTTGTGTATTTGTATAAAGTCTTTGCATTATTTAACAGAGGACTCTGAATGCACACATGCAACTATTGCCTGCCAACCTACAATGAACTTGCAGACATGTTGATTTTATCTGTTTAACAGATTAGGTTTGCACTGACAGATGGACAATGCCACTGTTAGATTAATTAAAAATTAATACCCTTAATGTTAGATGAGCATGAAACAAATTACCTTTGAGGTAACATACTTCCAAATAGGGGGAAAAAAGAAAGCAGCTAATGAAGTTTGACGATAATAGCTCCTAGTGCCTTTAAATATATTTACTAGCAATTTTCCCTTTTTCTTCTGTTTTTCCTCTGGCAATGCTTTTACTAGACCACTCTCTTATCCATTTTATTTGTGTTAACTAACTGCTAGTATATTTACTCAAATTTATAGGATATAATGGCAAGCCAAATAATTTCATATGTTCCTTTCATGGAATATAATGTACTGGTCAAGATTTACAGAACTATTAAAAATCCATGAAACCACTCCATTTTCTATCATTAGCTTTTTGCTAGCAAAAAGTCAAATGAGTATTTCCTTCAGTTTCTACTAACTGGCATTCTTACAAAGCCCATAGATCAGTTCTCATTCTCCTTACATTTCTGAGGCAGAAGATTTAGGATTTTGGGTAACATGCAGCTGGTAAATTTTTCTGACATCACTACCCACACAATTTTGTGAGGGCGCCCATTGAACCATTGTTTGAAAGCAAGTCTTCAAAATTACTAACAAGGATAAAAATTCTGCAGTGCCAAGAAGTCAAGCTGAGCTACTCATTTCTTAGTTTCCACAATTCAATTAGCTGCAAATACCACAGCAGTAGTTTCAATTTCTGCTGGCATATAACCCTATAAACTCAGTTCAGCTAACAGATTTAAAACAAGTAACCTCTTCACAGCATAAATCAGATACTGATACTTAAACAGGACGAGGGACAGATTAGGAGTATTTCTTAAATCCATTATTTTAAATCTGAACTAGAAGATAATTGCTACTGCAATTATCAGTTTCACATTTTTATATCCAACAATGAAAGATTAAATATGTAGTAATAGAAGAAAACTCTGTTTCCACATTACTCAAATATCAGAAATCTGATATCCACTTCAAGCCTACAATGTAAAGAAACTAAAGAATAAAACACTCCAGTAGTCATGCTGGGCAAATCAACCCAAAGCCATGGGGACCTGAGATATTAATGAGGATGTGCTTGACTTCAGTGGCAGCACTTACAGGCATGAACCTCAGACATATATATAGAGAGCTGTCAGAGGGCACACATTTGCACACATTTTACTGTTTATGATGATCAAGATAAACTGGCAATGGATGCAGAGTTCTGTGTATTTTAACCCCAGCTGTAAAATTAACTCCAATATGTGTTTTGAGCTCAAGATGGTAAAAGACCTTGCAGCCCACAAGCTGAAGGGTAGGTTGCTGGAAGGCAGAGAACAAGCAGAATATGGATAACTGCATAGAGTGTGGCAAGTTTGATATCCTCATAAAATTTTGTGTGTCAGGACTTTCAATGAAATTTAAAGGAACTTCTGCAATCAATTTCAGTGGCAAGCACAAGTGACAGGCTGCCACAGTTTGGCATCACTGGAACATCTATAACACAACCAGGTTTTTTTATAGGTCCATGTATAATTCTAATATTTTATAGTTCTGATCAAAATGGCTCGATTTCAGCACACTACTCAGCACAGCATTAAATACATTTAAAATTAATGACAGGTTTCTTTAAACTGCGTTTTCAGGTAACTCTTTTGTCACATGGTTATTTAAACTCTGGTTGTTTCTTCTCTGAGGGCAAGAAAGAGGGAGGAAAGGGAAGAACTCTCTATTTCTGGAATTATTTTTTTCCCCCTGACTACTGCTTTTCTTTTGCCCCTGACTCAAATGCTCACCCACACAGCCCCAAGGAACATCTTGGTACCCTCTCCACAGGACAAGCTCTAGGTGACACTGGGCATGGAGAGCATCTGAAACACTTGCCACACTTGTCACATGGGTACCTGCTCTGGTCTCCTCAGCTGCTGAACTACTCATTAACTTTGTTGGTTCGACCTGTGCCACACTTTGACAAAGTAAGAGAGAAGCTGTTAAACAATCACTTTGACATGAAAGAGCCGCCTGGCATCCCTGTGGAATACAGATTAACAAAGCCTGCTTGCACTCTGGTTGTCACAACAGAATTTAGACTGGTGACTTGTTTCAAAGGTGAACTTGAACAGATATGAGCAGGTGAAAGGCGTCACGATGAGGTCACCACCCTATTTCACCACAGGGCAGCCCCCGCCTACAGAAAATCCAGCTGACGTCCCCAGTCCCATCTGGGCTCAGTCTTGCATCCCAGAAGTGATATTTGAACCTCCATCACCAGTTTGTTCTTTGGCCTCTGATCTAAGTCCTCCAAAAATATTGATAATTACTGTGGTTATCTGATGTTCTGTTTGAATTTTTAGATGGCACAAATACTTGGGGACACACTCACAAAGGGACAGAGGTGATACAATTGTGCAGTATTTAACTTCAGGCACACAGCTTCCCATAAAATACACCCAGCACCACGCAGGACTTTGCCACCTGGTCATAGCAGTCACCTCTCACCAAAAGGTGCCTGTGAGAAGAGGCATTTCCAGAGAGAAGAGCCTGCATCAGATGCAACCTGAGCTACAAAGCTGTGAGAACACACTGGATTTCTTCCTGTGAAATCAGTTAATTCACTTGATTTTTTAACATCTTCTGGGTATTTACAGGGGAGGTTAAAAATAAGAAAAAGATTTCCAAAGAAATACAAAAATAAACCCCAACTTTACTGGGTTCTAGGATACACCAGACAGGCAGTATCGATGCCAGCAAAGATCAATACTCCCACAAAACAGTGTTATGCTATGCCTAGAAAGCAGAGGGAGCAGGAAGGGATAGCTAAGACAAAACCACCCAAGTCTCTTCCAGAATAGCTGGGAGAGCAGCAGTGATGACTGGAGCACACGTACAAGTAATTACTGTCATGACTCCATCTGGATCAGAAGTTTGGCCACTGCTTCACTAGCAGAAGAATCTCCAAGTTTAAACTGAATTTTGAGTTAGGAGCCAGTACCTCCCTGTAATTCTCCTTTCTCCTTCCCGAACAACCACAGCACTTAACCAAAGATTTTTTGTTTGTTTGTTTCTTGTTCTTATCCTGCAGGAAAATTTGGATTCAACAAAGAAATTTAACTCAGAGGCACAAGTAATATTAATTTCACCGCAAACCATCCCACTTTTCATTTTTAAACTACTCTGTGGTAACCTTTTAGTGCTCCAAATAAATATAAATAAAATAAGATAAAAAGGAAAGCAAACAAACATGCAACATAGGTTGCCCTCAACCAGACAGAGGTGAAAAGAACAAAAGCAAGCCCTGCATAGCTGTAAAGACAGGTTTTTTAAGTTTAAACATGGAGCTTCTGGTCCAAGCTTTGCTCTGTCCCATTTCCTACCTTTTATATTTTTGCCAGTGTACAAATGAGATCATACAGGAGGAACTAATTAACTGTACTTTCTCTCTGCTGCTTACCTTGCAGTAACATAGCTATGTAGAAATGTCCTCATGCACAGACTCCACACCCAGCCTCCCTCAGTCCACAAGAATACCCTGACCAAACCAAATTATTTTTTTTAGATGACATTTTTCCCAACATCCACTGCAAGACTTGCCCTCTGGCAGAGGGGGAATAGAAGAAACTCCTACTGGTGAGCTCAAACATCCAACACTGTCCACCAAAGCATCTCAGAACAGGCAAACACAGTGATTTCCCCTGTAATAATTTTCCAGCCTCTAGCAATTCACAGCTCCTCTGGGGAGAAAGAAATACCATGTAGGTGAGTTCCACTAAAAGTCCCAGAAACTACACTGGAATAAAAATAAAATTCAAAAAACGAACTAGGCATTAAAAACCAAGGCCCAAAAAGTAAGCTTTCAGCTTTGAAGAGACTTATCACACGCCAGTCATAAGGTCCTTATTCCTCCTTCTGTTCCAAAATTACTTTCAAGGCCAGAACTACAGTAACCCTGTCCAGACACAACCTGGAATCTGTGTACCAACATATTCAAAGAACAGGCTACAGTTATGGAAGGACTTTAGACAGCTCCTGTAAAAGGATCATTTTGCTTTATATTTCCACTCCCAGTTGGTGTTTGATGTGGAAGATTTCAAACGAATATGTCAATACTGACCTGGATTTAATACAAGGCATTATTAACTGGTGTGGGTTTTGTTTTGTTTTTGTTTTTTGTTTTTAATTATCTTTTCCTCCTTGAAATTCCAGCTGACTGCATTATTACATTTTAGGTAAAGTCTCTTTTTGGACACAGGGACAAGCCAGGTTCTGTGGAGTAAAAATAAGTAGTGTTACAGGTTCCACCTGTAAAAACTTTATCATATTTGTGAGCACAGACTGTAACTCAGGTTTCATCCTCACCCTGTAACACCAGTAACTCATCAACCACTTCCTGCTGAACCAGCCTGTGCTCAGCCAGTTCCCTCACATGGCTCCTGATGTCTCAGAGCACAGTCACTCCTTTCTCTATCCCAGTTCTACGACATGTGTGTGCTCATTTAAGTGACTATTGCACTGAAGATAAGCCCAGTGCAACAACACTGGATGAGTAATACTTCCATAATCTATTGTGCAAAGAGTTAAAGATTAATACTGTTTTACAGGAGATGAAATAAAAGTGGAAAGAGACAATAAATACCATTCTGACAACTATGCACAGGTCAGCTTCAAATCAGAAATTCCTGGCCTATCACTCAGCTACACACAGTTATAACCATAAGACATGCAAACATGACTTATGTCCTAAGAGATCAACTGCAAGGGACCAAAAGTAAACATCTACTCAAAGGTTTCATGATAGAGAAGAATTAATAACTGATTAACCTAATACTGATTAATTAGAAAGGTGAAGTGACTTCCTGCCTATCTTTGAGGAACCATGACTAATTCCTCTTACGTCTTGAAGACTTGATATTTCCTTGTGCATCTCAACAAATCCTTCTTCACCCCTCTGGCATTGTTTTTTATTGAAATCATACCCCACTTCTGGTTCATCTAAAATTAAATCAAACAGGAAATAATGAACATGTGTGTCTGTAATAGACCCTTCAGTGCCTGAGCAGCACCAGCTGCAGTTAAAAGCAATCACCAAGGTCGGAGCTTTTGGGGATCCAGTTCCACCCTGTATGAACATCACTTGTACAAAAGGATAATTTAAGAGAAAACAACACTGCTCAGTGAGTGCCAGACCCATGAAGAACTCAGGATTTGGGTGGCAGAGTCAAACCTGAGACAGTACATGAGGGTGGGGCCCAGGTCACGTTGTTTGTTTTTCAGCCTCCTGCCAAGTTTCCGTGCAGATCAATAGCAATGAATCATATTCTGAGATGTCAGGTAAAACATGGTCAGTAATCAATGTAATACAGGAATGAATACAGTATGCCTGAAAAGGATTGGACAGGTTTGTGTTCAATTCTCATACACAAAAAAGAACCCCTACTGTGTTTTCATTTCACAGGCAGTTTACTAATTATAACTGTATCCTACAGAGATGCTAAATTAGTGTGGCTTTTCCAGTAAAATAGGAATAATCTGGACTATCTTCTATTCTGATCAGAGACCTGCCCAAGAAGTTGAAACACAGTTATTTATGTGGCACGAACAACCTTATCCAAGGATACATATTCTTCTAGAAGGAAACAACCAACGTCAAAACACATGTGGAAAAAATGCAATGTCAGCATCATACTGTTTCCTGACCTGTTCTAAATTAGGCAATGCAATATTTTCATCTGGGGACACCTAAATTGTGCAATTACCACAACACCTCACCTAAGTATGGGAAGACGCCCACCCAAGGTCTCTTGCTGCTCCAAGATGAAGGGAAGAAAAGGGCAGCATATTCTTCCACCAGCACTACCATCCTTCAGTTTTCTCATGTCTTACCATAAATACAACACCTAAAACAAAGAATGTGCATTCAGATTAGGCCTGGAAGGGAGTGTGAGCAGCTGGAGAAAAGCTGGGCTCAATGGTTCCAAAATGTGCAGTGAGAAGTAGGATTAAAATAATAGTGAAACAGTATGATGCCATTGTATCAGACTGACCCATCACAAGGGATTAAGGAAGAAACCTCAGTGCAACCCTTGGCCTGAACTGACCAGAGTATCACTTTCAAAAAAAATTGCAAAAGTCCTGGCAGAGGGACCTTGGTGCTCTGCACCTGTAGCCAGCAGCTCCAGGACTGGGGCTCACATTGTGATACAGGGAATACAAATAGAAACTGTTGAAACATTCTCATTTACTGTACTGGGCTGAAGACGAGTGACCCTATCTCAGAAGTGTATGAAAACCTCAAAGGCTCCAGGGACAACTGAATTAGTTATTTCTAGCACGCAGGTCTGCCTCACTTTAATCTACTGTTGCATGAGTTGGACAACAAAAGCACCACTGTGCTGCCAAACCTGAACACCACACATTAGAGAAAGCCAAAGTTTTAGCAAAATAATTTTGTGGGAGGCTGTGGGATTATGAAACCACTCTAGTTTTGAGATCTTCCCAACAGTCCAAAAAAAAAACCATGTAATAAATGTTAGATTTTTCAATTGTCTGTAAAATAGATTGCTCAATGTACAGAACATACAAAAATGGATTATTTATGGAGACCATGTATGTAAACAAAAACATGTGTTGTCTATAAACAAACAAGAGCAGCTAAAAAGAGGTTTTTATTCTTAAAAAGCCCTGTTTCCCTGTCATTTTGACTTGTGCTCCAAAAATCCCATTTGCATGGCTTCCATGGTAACTCTTCAGTTCTTCTCATTTTTACAAAGAATGATCCAAAAGCCACAAAAAGAGCAAGGCTTATGCTAAGGCCAGTCTCAAAAGCCATGAAAGAAAAGAAAGGGAAAAAAAAGAGCAAAAGAAAACCAACTAAGTCCAGGACGAGATAACTTTATATTGTTTGGCATCATCAGTGAAAACTGTAAGAACTAACAAACTTTTAGTTATCTTAACAGAACAACAAACAAGCTTTTAGAGTTAATAATCTCTTCTTGTGGTCAATACACACAAATAGAGCCTCCTGCTAAGGTCCTGCTCACACACCTGAGAACACCAGCAGCAGGAAACTCACATCACACAAGAGGCAGGACTGAATTCTGCTGCTCAGATTGAAACCCTACTGAAATGCAGGCTGTAAACCGGCAGATAAAACCCTGGGGGGTTGGAACAGGCTTTCAAAGATAGGCAGTCGCTGGGAGAACCCTGTGGGAGATCCCCCATTTACAGCACACAGAAAGGTGAAAAGGCCTTTGGCCACAGGTAAGTACAAGGAAAGTTACACTTCTACTGCCTTTTATGTCTCCCCATTTAAAGTACATAATTGTTTTAAATGGCCTCTCAGTTGCATGTTGGGTTCAAACTTTGGTCACTATGCTCAGATAGTAAATCAAATGCCTCAACCATGTTATTCTTAGCATGTGTTTTCGCATAATTATTTCTTTGGTAAAGACAACACTAACACAGAGAGCCCTTCCGGCCATAACAAACACCACTTGCCTCTTTTTTCCAAAGAGGTGGCTCCTCTTTGACAGTTTTCAATGCAGGATCATCTCAAATAAGAAAAGAAGTTATAAAAGCAAGGACACTGGTATGTACTGCAAGCACCCCTCGTTTAATGGCCCTGTGGTATGGGAGCAGCACTAATTCACTTCACTAAATCACTTCCCAGCATTTTGACAAAGTTTAGGGTAGAACTGTATTTATAATTCTTCTGTTAACAAAAACATAGCCAAGACTCCCAGGACACTGCTCCAAAACATACCATGTAATAATTTCTGCTCCCCCAACAGCCAGCCTTCCAATGTTTGCTTATGAGAAATTCTATAGGATGTTGCAGAAATTACTGATTTGAACTTACAAAAACAGCACTCAAAAAGGAGCCCAACCAGAACCCACAGGGATAAACACCTGCCAAAGGACTGTCATCATCCCACAGTGCCCCTATCAACATTTCTCAGATCTGCCCAGGAGAAAATTCATCAGACAAGTTATCCGTCTCCTGAGGAGGAAATCTTTATTTTTAAGCTAGTTTTATATATATTTAGGCTATGTCCTTGCATTTCTTCACAGCATCCACTAACAAGGCACTGAAGGTAGTAAATCTTGAGTTTCAAGACCTTGCTTTGTTGTCTTTTTAATATCAGCACTTGTTAAAAAAAAAAAAAACAAAAAAACAAAAAACAAAAAACCCAACCAAAATAAAATCCCACAAGTAGAAGAAGAGCTACTATCAGAAAAGATAAAGAAAAGTGATTAACCATTGAAAAAATATTGTCCTTGTTGAGAAACATGCTCGAGGCAAAATAAGCAAATTTTCGGAGGCTAAGTTGGGCAATGGGTGGAAGTTTCCAAAGCCTGAACTAAGAGTGCTGCAATGTTGTTAAAATGTTTGATTTCTAGGGTGTCAGTGCTAGAGAAGTCCATGCAGTGCAGAAAAGGCACCAATTCAGCTGCAAGGTTCTGAACTCGTGGTTAGCAGAGCTAGTGCTGAATGTAAAACAAAGCCTCATGAGCAGGACCTGCAGATTCGTACCACAGCCAGAGAGGGGAGAAAGGAGGGAGGGAAGCAGCAGGGATCACATTTCAGCTCTTAAGCATCTCATCTCTTTGACCCTCTGTGTCTGATTCCAAGCTCAAATACAGTTCTGACGTCCAAGGTGTCACCCTATCTCCAATTAATCAAAGGCGAGTTCTGTTTAAGTAGCCCCTTCTCAGGAATCCCATGGCCTGGTTTGGAATTTGATCTCCGTCATAGCTGTCAACAGATCCATTTCTTGCTTCTCCCTTGCTTTTGTTTTTATCTAAGGCAGCTCAGCAAGCCTGAAAAGACTGAGCAAGGGGATACTGGGGCTTTCTGCAAGAATGAAGCATCACTTTTCCTACAGCCAGTAGGGACTGGCTCAGCAGTGCTGAGAACAGAACTGCTAAAGACACATTAACCCCTCTGAAGTTACCATTTAAGACCATGCATTATTCTTAAAAATTGAGGGAATGTGAAGCTTAATTGAACATGACAGTGAAAGAACTACCAGGATCTGTTTCATGAAGCCTAGTGTTTTCTGATTTGGGATTTTTTTAAATTGTTTGCCAATCCATTAACAAACTTCCTGCAGTGCCCCCATGAGCATAAAGAATCTGATCTTTAAACAAACTGCCTGGAGAGACCAGTTTGATAAGCAGTGAAGAAATAATTATGCCATTCAGAAATCAATTTATTCTCAGGCAGAAATGTATTGCAGCAATTATCTTAAATGCAGGGTGAAGTCCATGCAAAATCACTGAGCCAGACTTCAACATAACCTTTTTTCAGTGAAGTATGAGAGAGATGACAGCATTATCACTTCTGCATAAGAGATTAAGAGTGAGACTGACATATCTTTTTCACTGACTTTTGATCAAAACATGTCTAACTGTGTAGAGGGAGGTCCCTGCTCCCTGATAGCTACAGCTTGGAAAAAACATCTTTAGGAAATCAATGCCCAGCCTTCTCAACACACACCTAACCTTTGTCCTGTCATTCACTGCCTGGCATCTTAGATAAACACCATTTCTTTCCTCACAGGATACGCCCATCACAGGCCAACTGCTAAAACAAAACCTTCACAGCCTGAAGTTATGAGGATTATTTCTTTTTTTTTTTTTCTGTACCAGAAAAGCAGGAACTCCCCCAGTTTTTCCCCAAATAATCTTCCACCCAAAATATCTCAGGGTGATTCTAAATATATCCACTGTGCTAAGCACCACAGCACTTTGTGGTCTAATCCTGCAAACTGCAGAGGCTTCCCATAAGGGCTGAGTACCCTCAACTCCTACCCATTCACAAGGGAACATGAGAAGCATAAATTTTGAAATTTAAACTGAGAACCAAGAGCTAAAATTAACCATACAGTAAATAAAATTATTTTATGAAAGATCTGCAGGTTGAGCACATGCTTAATCAAAATATGCAGCTGTGCAACTCAAGCAGGTGTAGAAGAATGATGGGACTGGGTGGCAGTTTTGGGGGGATATAACTCTGCTGTTCACAGTACAGAGTTATAGGCTTAAAACAAACCATAAAATCCCCAGGGTTCTCAGTCCTTGACAACATGTGAGAGAAACCCAACCTTAGCTGTAAATGCTCAGCTTGGTACCAGTAACTCCCTGTTTGATATTTCTGGTTATTTTTATTTGCCTGTTGAGTCAGAATACTCGCAACAGGACAAAATAAGATAGAAATAGGATAAAAAAGAAAAGCTGCACTGATCCTAGAAATAATGTATTTGGTCCTGGTTATGGTCAACTACTGAAATTAATGAGATAAGATTCACCCCTCTGTTCCAAGCTCATCTTAGTCCCAGTGTGAATCTGGAGAGAAGCCCTCCTAATTAAAGGCCTGAGCAACATCAGAGCTCCAATTGAGAGAAAAAGCAAAACACAACAGCTGCCTACTGCAGTCCATTCTAGGGAAGACTAAGCAGGAGATGTGGCTGATGGCGGCTTTTTCTTACTTTTTTTTTTTTTTTTTTTTTTAAGTCAGTGAAAAAAGTGATGGCTGTGACTAAGGTTACTGGTAATCTTTAATTTGAACCTACTTCCTGAATCTTTTTGACTAATAAACCTTTCACCTTGCACACCTCTCACAAGAGTTCATGAAGCAGAAAGCCAAGGCCCACAAAATGAGAGTCATATGAAAGGACTAACCCCACTCCCCTCTCCTGATATCTGTCACCTGCAAGCACACACTCATCTAAAAACATGCATTCAGCTGGCAGTCAGCCTCCTTTTCTTAGCTGTCCACAGAGGAGAACATAATCCCAGGCTTCCATACAGATTTTAACTATATTAGAGTATTTCTTAACCATATTAGAATATTTGAGTTCTCTCTCCTGGTGCTTTTTACTTGCAATATTTACACTCCCATTTCATTTCCCCAATGGAAACACTTTCTGTTTTGTGAAAGAAACAAAGGAAAGAACTGACAGACAAATTTCTGACCAGTTCATACCTGAGAAGAAGTATAATAGCTTCTCCAACTTTACTTTGCTCTACTATTTCTTTCCAGTGATGGATTTGCTTTTTCTTCTGTTATTTGATGACTGTTTATTTGGGGATTAAGCATGGAGATATTCCTTTCATTTTACAGATGGTAAATCCAAGATACTAAAAAATTTATTTTATGCTAATTTTATAGCCAAGACTTCTTTGGACCTTGTGGATGTTCCCTCTCCCATTTTTTTCATTCACCTCGAAGAAGGTTAATGCACATGTAGTCTCACTCTTTTCATCTCAATGCATATTGCACAGGGATGTCTGGAAGCCAAAAAAACCCCAAGTTCTTCTACAGGATTTGTCATGGTGAAACTGTGAGCGCCCAGAATAGCTGCCTGAATATATCCAGAAAGCAGCCTCTCCCTGCTCCTGATCTCTCAAAGGATATCTGCTACAGCAGCAACAACCCACTAGGAAACAGAGAGTTAAATTTTTTTTTAGAGTTAGGACAAGGCATTCCCCTCCACAAAGCTGATTCATGTGCTGAAAACCCAAAGCCAAGACACTGAGAATGGGAAGTAGAATTACAGAACGTGCGTCAATGATTCTGGGTTCCCCTTTTCTCTTGTTGCTGAACTGCTGTAGCTTGCATGTTCTCAGGACACAGACTGGAGTGACAGCAAGAAAGCCATTCTCTAAATCCAGTGAGCTGAAGAACTGCCATCATTTTTGGTGGAATTTCTCTAATCAGTTGGTTCAGTGAAAAGAAAAAAGGCTACTGTGGCCAGTGAGGAACAAGACACTGCAGCATTTTAATAAGTTAAGCCTTTATGACTTGCTCAGCAGAAACGTCAAGAGGTTTTGTTTGCTTAAAAGGAAACAGTTAAAGTAGCTGTTACAGTATTTGCAGTGACTCTTTCCCCAGACTCAGATCTATTAATGACTGTAATTCTGACTGGAGTGCCATTTAGCAATAGTCACGTTGACCCCGTATCATGGGACCATGCGGCTCCAACACGCTCAGCAAATATTAACCTGGTTATTCCCGAGGACACAACTTTTATTTCTGTTTTTCAGGTGAGGAAACCAAGACTGAAAAAGCATCAAAAGACAGAAAGAGAGAAATAGCTCTGGGAAGCAGAAGCACTCTCACTGATGAAGCAGTTGTTCAGTAACAGAAATGCCATATTTTGATTGCAGGACAGCAATTTGCTTAAATCAGCTGTGGTATTTCAGTGGGACTCTCATTGTGCACGGCTTGTGCAAACCAATACTAAAGGTCAGTGTACTTAACAGCTACATAAAGTTAACATTGTTTATTGAATGCTACTGGCCTAATACAGTAAAAAAGCCCACACAAATAAAGACACAAGGATTTGCTCAGGATGACCACAAGTACAGCGAAAGCCTGTTCAGGGTGAAAGAGAATGAATGCCTTCAATTCTTTAAATAATACAGTGCCAATGAATGTCTGCAATTCTGGTCAGAGCCAGTTCCTCATGTGCAGTGAAACTCTTGGTGAGGAAAAAATGCCTTCGTTTTCAGAAGGTTCCAGTCCCAGTGGTTTTACTCCTCTGCTGCTGTTTGCAAAAGCACAGAGAAACAAAAAAAAAAACCTGTCTCAGTGAAATGGAGAAAACATCACACTTGACATCATATTCATCCTGTGAGTTAAAGGAACTTTTCCAACCAGAATTGCTCGCCTTTTTTTTTTCATTCTTAGCAAAGGTTTTTCCTAACCAGGTAATTTCAGGTAAATCTGCAACACTTGTTTTCTTAGCCTCCCTCTGACATTGGGAAAGTGCACTCTTAATTTCTCCATAGCTGTAACTAGGGTATTTCCAAGTCACTCCCCTGCAGAAATGGAGAGCTACCAATACAACCCTTTAGGAAACTGCCAACAACAATACTAATGAAATGGAAGAGACACTTGTCTGGTACCACATGGAAATTATTAACAATGTACTCATCAGATAAGGTGAAAACCTGCTTTCTGAAATTCTCAAAGAACTCAAAGATAGAGACTACAAACAAGCAGCAACAAGAAAGTAGTAAAACATAGGATCTGACAAGTGAGGGGTTTTGGAAATAGAGATACTGACTGATGCTGGCCTATTTTCCTGGCCTTTATTATTCATTCATACATGTGACTGGGAAAACAGATTAGCAACACGTAAGACACAGACAGAGGATCAGAACACATCTTCTTGACTTAAGAAATATCCTTTCATTGAAAATTTCTTGGTGAATGAAGCTGAAAAGAGAAAAGGCTGAATGAGGCACTACAGTTGAACATTAAACTTTATTTTCCAGTAGCACATAGTTAAATGCTTTATTCCATGTTTGTACAAGGATCTGAAGATATAAACCTGTCACCAAGTATTAGAAACATTATTTCTCAAAAAACCTTAATGATGTAGGGGGTGTCCAATTTCTTGAGCACTTCCAGGAGAGAATATGCCTTTAAGAGTAGCTCATCAGTTACCATTTTTTTAAATCTTTGTATGACTTGAACACAATTTGGTTCAAAAAACCTTAAATTGCCAAAAGTGTCTGTAATAACAGACCTCTCTGCCCTGCTATTTTAAGAGAAGGTTGTATCAGGGTTAGAAATGTCTCTATTCAAAGCAATCTTTTTTTTTCCAATATTCATTCAGTTCCTTTGTTTAACTTGAACTTCTGAAGTTGTTATTCCTCTGACAGAGACTTTGGATTCGGTTTTGGATAACAGTACATGGCTCCACTTCCCCACCAAAGATACACAGATAACATTGATCAATTAAAAAGTGTATCATGAGAAACCATGTCATGATTTATCAGCTTCACTGGGATAACAGGTAACTGAAGGACTGGCAGAACTGTACCAGTTTTAATGAGTGCCAGTAAGTGCCCCTTTGTATGATCCCATACCAATAAACAATCTGCCATTTGACATGTAATATATACAAAACTTCCAAAATACTTCAGAAATAGTCTTTCTTGTAAATTACTCTTCCAGCAGAAAAACAAAGCACTCTCCAATAACAACAACTGTTAGAAATCATGCTCCTCAGTGTATACATTACTTACACACGAAGTACAAGTCCTGAAGTCTTAAGATTTAATCCAAAGGCCACTGTAGCCAATGCAAACATCCCCCACTTGAATTAGGCTTTGCATCCAGCTCTACACTGCAGTTGTGCATGGCTGGAGCTCAGGACCAACTGCTAAGGATCCTGTAAGCATTTACCATCACAGACAGCTCTGTCATGATGAAATGAGTGTTTGCCAAATCACTTCCTAGTGCACATCTACCTGCCCTGATTGCTTTTTGGCTCCCTCCCTGCCCATTGCAGAGCACTCCATTCCCAGCAGCATTTCAGGGCATGCAGTATTTTGCAGTATCAAGATCTGTAAGTCCTGGCTGTTGATTTCCCAGGATCTTAAATTCATTTTTAATGTGCTTGACACCTACAGTTTCATTTCCACTTGGGACTGCCAGAAAGGAAAGTCTGAAACGAGCAACATCTCCAGCAAGCTGATTTTCTAAACACATACCCCAAATAAAAACAAACAAAATGCAAACATTACAATTCAAATAAACTAACAGAACTATTTTCTCATAATCTGAGGAGCCTTTTGTCTGCAGGACAAATTAATCGCCTTAATATTTTCAGTTTATATTTTTATAATTCAAAACATGTTGTTCTTGTTTGGCAAGCTTTACACATCCATTTCAGTAAGCCATCAGTCACATCCAGGCTAGGACTTCCTAGCGGGTGGCTGTTCTTACTTGCATTACTTAAGTTCCCTTCCATTGACCTGAACATCACACAAAATGATACTAAAGCAATTTTACAAATGTAAAATTGTAAGGAGAACCATCCAGAATTCACGGGGGTCTCTTTGTATCTACTCCAAGACATTCAAATGGTTGTAGCAGAGCTTTTTAAACACCCAAGCAAATATTTTACAGGCAAACTGGCCATATTAAGAACAGCTAAAATGGACTAATTTGAGAAAACTGCTGCTAGCACACAGTGGAGACTTTCTGTTTGCACATTAGCAGCCACTGCTAAAGTCTCAACGGAGCAAATTAGATTAACATACATTAGTTTGACAGTTTAGAACGAACATCTACAGTTTCTCAAAAAACAAATCAGACCCAAAAAAAAAAAAAAAAAGAACCAAAAAAACTCACTTCCAGTTTTCCTTTTGCACTCCAAACCTCAAGAAGAGTTCTTGCTATGCTGCCAGTGACCCCCAGCCCGTGGCAGTGGCTCTGCAGGCAGGGGAGGCTAACAGGGTATCAGTGTCACAGTTTACTATCACCGAGATGACTACATGTGTAAGAAGCACATTCTTCCCATCACTGCACTTACCCCATAAGGAAACCAGAAAGGGCACCAGGCCAAAGTCTGGTAGTTAAGCAGACACACTATCAGGTTTCCCACATTCAAAAATCTTGCTGCCAGGGAAGCATGAAAACTGCTTCCTCCAGGCTGGGTGGCAGACAGAAAATTAAGTGAAACCTAGGCAAGACCAATACTCTGCTGATCTGCATAGGGCTTTTAAGATTTTATCTAGCTGAAGTCCAGCTCTCAAAACACAGGAGTTTCCTCTTATCACCCAACAGCTCTTTCATTTTCAGCTTCAGTTCTTTTATCATAGTTCCCTGACAGGGCTTTATCTCAAATCATCCCTTTGTGAAAGCCCTAAGATGTCCTGAGCAGTTTTATCTATCTGTAAATACACATATGAAGGCTGTGCCCACTGCAGCCTTTCTCCCAGCATCTTGGCTAAACTGTTTCCAGAGACAAGCTCTGAGTAGCACTGATAGAAAGAAAACCTCCCACAGTCTAACACATACCTCCTGTCCTGGCAAATTCACTCCCAGTTCCTCTAGGGCAGAGAACAACTTCAGGTCCTTCCTGACATGACAAAGAAGGGAGCCTAGTTTGTTATATCCAGGTGATTTCTGATGTGAGGTATATGGTGGAGATCTCTATGTTTAAGGGTGATGGTATCACAGCAATTTAGCAGAAGTTCAGAGTAAGTCAGAAATTGGTTTCCTGATCCCATGCCAGCGAGCTCAGCAGGTCAGCCCTGATGGAAAGGTCACTCTATAAAACAACCAGGTCCAGCCCTTGTGCAAGGAGCCAACAGACAGAGCTGGGAGACTCTGCCATGGAGCTCAGACAAGCTCCACATTTGGGGAAAACATCCCTGCCCAGTGCACAAGCAAGGAAAGCTTAGGGTGACTGCTCAGTCCTTGCCTGATGCTCCATCCAAACAGCCCTGAACATCCACGAGGGGAACACCAAACAAAAACAGCCTCTCACAGGAAGCATCAGTCATCTCTATACCAAAGCTGTTAAGCGATGGAAGAATTACAAGGCAAGGGCTGAAATCTTTATTTAATGGCATTTCTCTGCAAAAGAGCTGATTAACTCATTTACTTGATGCCCCTGGTATTCACTGCTGCATAACAACTTGGTAATCTCATGTCCCACTGCTACCAGAGCATATGAATGTGCTGGTAAACAACTAGCTCAAGTGAGATAACTCAGTATTTCAGAAAATTGAAGTTATTCTAATGCATATGGCTGTTTTGGCTACTTCTGAAAGGTAAATTTTGTGCTCTCTGGCCCCAAGGCAGGATCCATTAGTTACCCATTTCATGTTTACAGAGAATCCAGACAGAAAGACACACACTAGCTATAAGACCAGAGGGAAACAAAACTGATTAATGAAAGTAAAGTAATTTTACCAGCCTTGATAACACAATATGTTACTCCCTAGTTTCAAAAGGAGCTTTTACTCTACAGAAAAGTACTCCCTGAGTGGCCAAATATGTATATACAATTGCAGTGAGGACCCCAAAATCCTGAACTGAGGCCAACACAGAGCATGCTAGAAACTCTCATTCCCTCTGTAAGGCAGTACTGTCTGAAATGCCTCCAGACTCCTGCATCCTGCCTGCTTTGATCACTGTCTGTGCCAAGGATGATCAACTACACCAAAACACCCAGATCACACACATTTTGAGGGCCCAGTACAAATCCTTATAAGCCAAAGGAAAGCTTCATATCAATTTCAGTGGAAGCTAGGTCTAAAGAAGGGTTGGACAACAGATACAGTTTAATTAAACTTACCTAAGCTTGGCCAGTCAGAAAAAAAATTCAACCAGCAGGCCTCAAACACACTGATACTCTACAAAGAATTTGTGTCATGTACTGTTGAGTCTCCTTTGGTCCAGCAAATAAACTGTTGTCAAAAAGAACACCACCTTGACAATACTTTTTTCCCCCATCAGAATGTTCAATGACAAGAGGCAGGTTGCCCATTCAGCCACAGTCTGTTTGCATGGGACTCCAGCTTCAATGCAGTGCTCCAAGACAAAGGAGACCATGCTTGCACAAGGAAAGACAAAAGACAGTCCTTTATCCCAAAACTTAGTTCTGATGCTGTGTTGGGTGCTACCAGCTTTGTCTTCTATCAATAATTTCTCCAAGACATCTAGGCAGAAATATTTGCAGAAGAGCACCATGGAGTATTTCCTTTGGTTGCTACCTAATTGTTGACACAATGTATGTCTCCAAATAAATCCTGCTCCAGTGTGGTCCTGCATCCTGACCCAACAAAAGGAATCCCAGTGAAGAATCCCAGCGCTGGAGAACATCTCTGGTGTTTTAACAAGCACCAGATCCCAAGGAAAGCAGTTGCTTCAGCTGCACGGATGTCACACAAGTCTCTGTTTAAATACTGCAAAGTGGTAATCTCCTGCTTTTGCTACTTTGAAACTGAGGAGGCAAAGGAAAATATTTGAATGTGCAGTCCTGAGGTCACAGCTGAAGTTTGATTTGGGTTGGTTTGGATTAAGGAGAAACGTCCAAGAACAACTCACTGATTTACTTTATTTCAGGACTTGGCACACAGCTTGGACCACATTCAAAATCCAATGACACTGTGCCAGAAAATGCTACAGAAAGAGCAGAGATAGGAGACATCTGGACTGTGTTAGAAACTTAGAGCCATAAAGTCCTTTAAAAATATTCGCTGCTCATGTTGGGACTTCTCTTGTTTTTGTTTCAAACAATCCAAATGTTAAAACTGTGTTTCAAATTAAAAGTGGGAAAAAAAAAACCCAACACCAACAAAAACCCAAAGCCTCCCCTCCCCCACGAAGAGGAACCTAAGCCAGTTACAAAAGTAAAAACAAGATTATTTTAATGACCTCAGAAGAAAAATGAACACTCCTACAGTGAAAGCAGTAATTCCCAATAGCAGGGCATCAATGCTCCCACAGTGAAAGTGATAATTTTCAATATTATTGCATCACTGCAAACTTCTCACGCAAGTAGGACAGCAAATGTGTCCTATAAAAACACAGCCTGTCTGATCATTTAATATTTCTGCTTTGACAATGCTTTAGCCTATCCAAGGCACACTGAAATCAGTGGCACTACCAAAAATTCTTCTTGTGGTCTGGGTCCTAGGATGTAACTGGAAAAAATATTTTTAAATGGTCATTTAATTGTTTCCATCTTAATTCCATGCATTTGGCAGAAGTCATGCTGATCACTTCACAGTTCCTTAAATGCAATGTAATCAGTTGTGCACTCCATGTCCAGAAAGGCCCTCACAAAAATAAATGGAAGGAGATGAATTTAGGAAAAGAAACAGCTATGGTCAATGTTTGGTAGTAGGAGAAATACAGGACCAATTATTCACAGAGCTCTCCCAGAAAGCCAAGTGCTTTTACAAATGAATTTGTCTCAAAAATTCCAATTGATGCTGGCTAATTGATTAAGCCTTGAAACAAATCTCTGAGAGGGGAGCAGGCAGGGCTCCCCAGCCTCTGCCTGGTGGGCTGTGAGCCAGTGGCAGAGCTGGAGGAGCACAGGAGCCCCTGGCCCTGCTGGGGAAGGACCCTGCAGCCCTGGCCTCAAGGAAATCAACCATTTTGCTTTTGTTCAACACTTGCCTCACCTCCAGCTTTCCCAAGTGGAGCTGCCTGACAGCAGATGCCAGTGAAGGGCTGGGGTCCACAGAACACAATATGCACAACACTGCACCTCCACTCACCACAGAGTCCCTTTCTTCCCTCTTCGAGAATGACTTGATAGAGCAAAGTCTTTAAAAGACTTTTAAGATCCCACAGAACACAGGTCAGGCTAGCAGAAAAGGAATTTCTCTGCACAGAAACTGCATTTCCCAAAGCTTGTAGCACGTGAAGAATCCATTTTAGCTTAAAAAATTAATTTTCCTTAAAAGGCAAGGCAATTCTAGCCTAACCTGTCTTCCAATACAAGTTCAAGCAGGATAGTTATGAGAAAATAACAAGCAAAACCAGAGTACTAGGAGAGGAGTATGCACAGTGGAATTCAAGACTATGACCAAAGCTGAGGCTCAAATATACTCAAGCAGCTTTGAGTGGCAGGTCCTTAAATTATTTTCCAACAGTGAAAACTTCTGGTAAGAGTGGATTTCATCTAAAAACATAGTACCTACCATTTGCCAGGAATACACTTGAAAAAAGTCTTTTAAAAAGCCAGTACTTCATTTAATCCATACCCTTGATTATTTATACCAATTAATAGGACATAGTATCCCATTCTTCCAAGTACATGCCTTGGCACAGCAAGGACTATTCTGCATTCAGCAACATGCATCATTTCCGGCAGCCCAGCTCCAGGAATAGAAAACCAAGGAAAGCAAGACAGGCAGATAAACAAATCATTCAGATACCTGAAAACCCTGGAGATACTGTAGCTATTGTCATTTTACACCTAAGCTCCTCTGAGGCATTCTGACAGTGCCAAATGTAGATGAAAGTAAAGAATTAATGGGCTTCTTGGAAGCAAAAAGGATTCAAAAATAATTATGTTCTTAAGCAAAGCAAACAATCCAGAGACTAAATCCTGCAAAGAACATTTTTCCTGCACTGAACACCCCCCCATTCTCTGTTGACTACACTACATTTGTCCAGTGCTCAATGACACACCTCACTGAAGATTATTAGTTGTGTCATCTGCAAATTCTTTGGTATTTCATGGGTCTGATGTTGCTTCTACGGTTTGTGGTCATTTGCACCAACTTCTAAACTTCTACCAAACCTGTATCACAGCATTTCACATGCAGTGCAGGAGACAGAACTGTCAGCTCCCATTCAAAATATTTTATTTCAAAAGACAAAGTGTACAGGAGTACAGAAACAACAGGAAAAAATTCCTGCTAAAGACTGTACTTTAGAGTAACATCTCTGCTACCAATTAACCTCAGCTGTGATGGCCATACAACAACACCAAGGCAGAAAAGTCTTTTCAACCCAATGGAGTTGGGCCAAATACAAAATCATCTTCCCCCATCATCCAACAACAAACAAACCCTTTTTACTGCAGATAATATTCTTCTCCTACTTCCCCATAATAACTCATAAAGCCAAATCAAGGAGGACAGATGCAGGCCTGAGCTATAAAATCCAGATTTAATTTCCTATCACTCCCCTCCCCCAGGAGCTCAGGGGTGTTTAGATTCTGGGCTGTGGTTTAAGTCCATCTGTGCTCTTCAAGTATAAACATCTTCATTGAAACCAGACTCACCCTGCACAGCCATTCATTTGGTGAGCTCATCTGTGAGAGACACAGGCTGGCACACTTCTATGACAACCAATAAAAGAATCAAAGCAAAGGAAGTCCTGTCCTGTCAGTCCTCAACAAAACTAGACATACATATACATCCTAAAGAAAAAGTTCAAAGAGTGGCCTAAAAACCTGAAAAAGTGTTTTCCCCAAAAAAATCAACTCTTTAATAATGAGTCCAAGTAGCTTGTTTTGTTTAAATATCTTGTTGTGGATTAACTGTTGATAAGAAAAATTAAAGTACCATTTTCTCTCCTAGAAGAACAAACTAAACCATTTGAAAATATCCTCTTTTCCCTTGCTGGATCTCAATATGGCTTTTTGCTTTAACACCAAGCCATCCTAGACATAGGCTTCAGCTCAAGCAACTGATACACTTTGTTAAAGCACTACTTATTTAGAAGTTCACACACTAAACCAACTCAGTGTCAGAAAAGTAAAGCAGCACTTTCTCTGGCATACACTGCCAGTCAATGCAGAATTCATATTGTCCTTATGGTTGTTATTCCATCCCCTCAAATCACTCACTGCCAGCTTACACAACTCATTAATTGTAAGTAGTTAGGATTGTTTTTACTAGTATGGCACAGATGCCAAATCGCTCTTAGTGATTCCCAACAAGAGAGAAAGATGCTATGAGTAAAAACAATAGAATAAACTCCCAGGATCTAGACATGCCAAGCCACAAATAAAATGCCAAAAATTTTTTTTTTCTCCCCTTCTCTCCACCCTAATTTTCTGAGATTCAGTCTCAAGCTGGACTTTGTTGAGATAGGCAACCTTTTGTGGCTTCCACCAAGACCCCATGTGCTTGCAACACCTCGAGCCATGTATCCACAGAAATAATAGATCACAGGAATAAAGAGAATGATTTTTTATTTTTTTTTAAAGTCAGAGAAACCTCAAGTGCAACTTTGTCTGCTATGGTCAATCCTTTCTCCAGGCATCATTAAAGGTTTCCCAGTCACAGACTGCACTCATCAACTCAATGATTTTCATCTCTACAGTGTTTTGACTTGATCTTTTGCTCACAAGTCATCTTGTTTAATTTCCTTCAGACATTTTTCCACACACAATTCAGAGTAGTGATACACTGCCAGGCAAAGTACTGAAATGTTCCCAAAGGCACAGATGAAGGAAAATTCAGTTATCTGTGGATATAAAAGGCACTTCTTATTTTTTAACCAGTCTGCCACAGATGAAGAGCACAGCTAATGTGTTATGGCTGTTTGTGGTAGGTGTGAGCTCGAGTCACACAGCTGAAACCACTGTGACCTCCTGGTGGAATCAGATGGTAGAAAGACAAAAAGTGTCCAGCCCTAAAGCCTCACTGATACTACCAAAACTCTAGATTGCTGCACATGAAGCCACAGGAAAGGACATTTCCTTTCAGTGATCAAATCAAAAGATGTAAGATATAAACTTTACACCCAAAAATTCAATCAAGATGCAGGACTCTAGATTTTGGTTAATTTCTAGTCAAAAGAAAAGTGTATCCTTTTTTTTTAACACGCAACTATGTAAGTGGCAAACTGTATTTTTCTGTGCAATGTTTGCCATGCCATAAAACTAATAAAAACTCAGTCTGAAGCACAGCCTAAGAGGTCACATGGCAAATGCCACAAGACCCACTCTGAACTAGCTCTCACCTAAGCCTGCAAAAGTCAGAAAAACAGGCACTTGGGCAAAACCAGAATACATCTGATTCTGAAAACTGTGATATCACACACAGCAAGACTGATTTCCATAAGTGTAGCACGTTCTCTTCTCCAGTTTAAATCTGCAAATGGTGGGCTGCAGTGTTTATGTTCTGCTGCCTACACATGGCATCAGATCTACCCACCAGGAACACATTACTGTCTGCAGGAGACAAGCACCCATCCACTCCAGAACAGACCACACAGTATCAATGTATTCCCAGGTCTCTGCAGGGGTATCCCATCCTCTCTCCAGAACATAAAGATGTGCTTCTACTGCCATGGCCAATTCAATGGGTGCAGGTGGTGATCAGTTCCAAACAGGAACCAACTCTCCTCCTGCTGCACTGCACTGAAGAACCCACAGCAAACAGCTCCCTGCTCACATTTCTGGGCACTCAGAAATGCACATCTTTACACAGCTGGCTGTCCCCACAGCTGATAGGAGGGCAAGTGAAAATTCGAGAGGTTTAATGCAGGGCAAATGTGATGGACAACCCACAACCTCTGTCAAAGGTCAAGATTCACTCGCAACCAGAGAGATCCTGGTTTTTTCCTACACAGATGAGACTTTCAGTTCCCTGATGAGGAAATGGAGTGATGTGACATTAAGTAGCTCATGAATCTCTTCAATTAATGCATCCTGCACAACGGAGACTTCCAGGGAATTATCTGCAACCACAGCAGTGCCTCATTCCCATTGCTGTGTCCCTGAGAATGAGTCACTCCAATTCCCATATTCTTGCTGCAGGCAGAGAGCTAAGGACTATTCCCTGCCTTTGTCAGGCAAATGGCTGGAATCACAAACTGAAACTACTTGCACAGAACTTTAATTAAGGTTACCTTATTTTCTGAAACTATGGGAGTATATTTACCATCAGCTCCCCACTCTTCATGTTGATTAGGGCTTATGCTAACAGGAGGTAACATTTCCATCCCACTACCTTCAGGGAGCAACTGAATCATGTGCCAAACAACCATGCAGAAGAGGGTAAAAAGGGAAAAGCAGTTCTGATAGGGGAATGTCTTACTGCTCTCCATGACATAATGGGTCAGGAAGATTCATCTGTAACAGGGCCCTCCCAAGCCACCAAACTATTTATCCTAATACCATGCCAATTTGAAAGAGATTTTACCAATATTAAACTAGCTTGGAGAATATAGGGACACGACTGTGGCTGATTTTTACACATTTAAGAATACTGTATTTTTAATTAAAAATAAAAAATCCCCAGAAGAGACACAAAATCTGTGTTACAAGTGGTTTCAAAACTGAGAAAGCCTTTGCTGAATACAGCTAGTAGTCTGTGTTTCATGTGATTTGCAAACTAGAAACACTGGAATTTTAGGCCAGGAGGGTGTCATTGACTAATGGGGGTTCTCCCCTCCCTCTGGAGTGTAGGTTTACAGAAGAGTAAAATCATGTTCTCCAGGCAAGTTTATATGAAATGATTTATCTCTAGCCAGCTGCAGTCAGACATCTGCTTGTTTTTACTTCACTACAGAGAGATTCACACCCCCCCTTATCTCCAAAGGCAGCCAAGATTATATCCAATTGTAAAGAGAAACCTCCAGCAATAATCAAAACTAAAATTTAAGAAGTCAAGTAAATTACACAGAGGCCACAGATGCACCTAAGCCCCACCTAAGGCTGAAGAAGC
Source organism: Oenanthe melanoleuca (assembly GCF_029582105.1). Taxonomy (NCBI): domain Eukaryota; kingdom Metazoa; phylum Chordata; class Aves; order Passeriformes; family Muscicapidae; genus Oenanthe; species Oenanthe melanoleuca. The sequence goes on from NC_079345.1 coordinate 4,459,601, forward strand.
CCTATTTAATGAACAGGCTATTGACTTTTAGGCAGAGACATCACCTCTCTATCCCGTGGCTCACACACAGATCTGCCCAAACACATGAAGGTATTTCTTTGTTTTGAGAATCCCTCACATTCCACATGGGATCACACAGACAGTCCTCATGTGGTCAAATAAAGTTTGTGAACCCATGCCTTTATAGCTTTTCCATATTAATCTGCACTCTGGGCATATATCCAATTAAAGCCTCATGTATAGATCACTAGGTTACTAACTGGATTGAATACTGGGGGGAAGGGAAATAAGCTCATGACTGCACAATTTAACACTGCCTCTGCTTTCACTTTTGCATGCAGCAGTCTTTTTTAATCTAGTCTTACCATAAATATAAAGAGTAATGACGCTTGCTGCAGAGCAGCTCGGGTCCCTGCATGCTGGAACACACAGTAGCTGATGCAGAATGCATTTACATTAAGCTTAACTCCAGTGCAAAGCAGACAAGGTCTTTTCACAAACACACTACAAAAACAGGAAGCAAAGGGGGAAACTTCAGAGTGTTTGGAAACAGCAGAGCATTGTTTGTACACGTTTCTCTCACAATTCCAAAATAAAAAACCGGGTAACATGAAATCTGAGCACAGCAAGAGCCTGAGATCAGACACAAAGGTCTCAAGACAGCAGCACTCAAGATCTCCAGGTACAGACTGTACAGGCAAGAAGATGCAGAGGGTAAGTTTGTTCTCTTATTTCTGCTAAGAAAATCTGACAAGTAGAGACACAACCTCCCCAACCCTTGACGTTAAACCTAGATAACGTTACACAGCACTACATCTTTATCTCAATTAAAGTGGGTATGATAAATGAAGAGGCATTAGGAAACACAGAACCCACCAAACGTAAACATTCCCTTCTTTTTTCAACTGTGTTCAAAAGGGAAGGTACAATGGCACTGTGGGCTGTCGCTGCCCCACGAGAAGAAGCTGCACTGTGGACAACATCCCTAAGAGATGAGTCAAAACGTTCCAGTCACAAGCAATCACAGACTCAGACTTCCCTTTTCAGCTGGAGCACACAGCTCCATCCAACCTCCAGCCTGAAGCTGCTTTCCTTCTTTCCTCCCATCACCTCCTTTCTTTCCCTTCCTCCCTCAAGCCCAGTCAGGCCATGCTGTAGCACCATGAACACAACACACAGATAATGTACAGTTAGTGCTGCCTCAACCCCGACTCATCCAAAAACTGGCCAACCCACACTCCAATCCACAGGCACAGATCACGGAGGACCTGCTCCTGCATTTGGGTAACATCACCAAGGGCTCAGTACTTTTCCCTGCTGTCTATCTGTATGAGGGAGAAGTCTGATCACAGTCAACTCCCACAACAGATTATATGATTTCACCATATTTAAAGTACATTAGTCAACCCAAGTCACCAGGGATACTTGAAACAATTTACAATAAATCAGGAGATTAATTTCAAGGGAGGCAGTGGCATAGCACCAAAAGAAGTGCCCACTAGTGTTAAGCAAGAAGCCACTAGAAATATGTCTCAGTGTCAACACACATTTCACTATAAACACCACAGAAAGAAGATGTTGCAGTCTTCAGGGCAAATGCTGGGCTGCAAAAGCAAAGTGGTTACCTGGAAGGGGCATGTCAATATTTAATACCAAAGTGCATGTCCGGTCCTGCACATTTCATTTAATTTCAAGCTTTTCCAGCCTTATTTCCTGTTTCATTCACAGAAATCACAAAAGATTAATTACCCAACCTTAGGAAATGTGTTTTCAGTCAGACAAGACATGTTGACCATGTCCCTACTTTCACCTTCAGTAACAAAGGTCTGTGCCAACACAAGTTTTATACTTGCTTCAGTGTCCACATTATTTGATTGCAAAGCAGATGAGATTTTCAGTGCCAAGACTCCACTCAAACCATTTGCTCCTCTGGGAGAGGAAGAGTCTGTTCTATGGCTCTCGATGTCAGGCTGATTTTGAGTTTAAAATAAAAAATCTTTCCTCAAAAGTCACCGTAATAGCATTGACCAAAAAAAAAAAAAAAGCAAGAAAAAACCTGGAGGATCTGAAAGAACCATGAAGAGTAGAAAGAAAAACTAAAGTAATGCTGAATAATTTGCACTTGTGTAATATCTTTCATCAGCACTCTTCCATATAGGGGCTGCATTTCATACCAAACATGATAGGGAATACTACTTCAAGCCCTTATTATACAGCTGGAGTGGCTATTCCTTTAGTAAGGAATATCTGAAGAATTACCAGTGTTCCTGCATTGAAAAAATAAGCTGAAGCTCCTTTTCCAATTCAGAAATTGTGCTACTATAACTATTTACTAAAGGCAGTTTACAGCAGTTGCATAGATTTTCTTCTGGTTTAAACAATGACTGAATGACATCTGTGACATGACGTTGTTTTCTCTTCCTCCAGATACCCAAATAAACCTCTCTGTTCTACGGTCCTGTGCATAGGGAACACAACTGCTTCACTGAACATGATTAATCTTCCACAAGGAATCAGCAGGTACTCAAACCATGGGCGTTTCACTGAGCAGCAAGACAAGGACACAGATGGATCTCATTCAACACAGTCCATCCAAGGAGATGGAAACTGTTGCTGCAAAAGCAAATTATGTTCTTCAAGAATCACTGGGCCTTTCATGGTTTCATTCCCCTCCTCCCAGCCTCTTTCTCAGAGCCAGGGTACTGAGCAAGCTGCTGAGATGACAGCACACCACAATCATCAGAGCATTGGAGGCAGGCACATAACTCTCTGTCACTGACATCCCGTGCCCTGCCCGGCATCACCAGCCCAGGCAAAGAAACCTCTCCTTGTGCAACCACCCCTTCAATCTGCCAGGAACAATGCAACATCAGATCCTCAGCAACAAGAACTGCATGGCCACCAGAAGAAAGATCTGCAGAACTGCATTGTCTTACACAGATCCTCTATTTAAAAGTCCACATAAAGTTCTACTTTCAGTTTCCTACCTTCTTACAGCTTACATTGCACCAGAGAGAAATACGATGTTTTAAGATGCCTCTGCAATCATATTCTTCCCAAGGGATTCCTAAATTTATGAGCTCAACATCAAGAAGTTTGTACAGTAAATCCAAGGTTTGAGAAAGGAGAAAACTGCCAATCTTTTCACAAAAAAGAATCGCAACACCCTGCTTCTTTAACAATTTTGCAAGCTCATTCTCATCCTGAAAATTTCAGTGCAGTCAAGGTTTCCCTCACTTACTCTTTATTTCTGAATTCAGTCTTAACAGCCTCTGAAGCAAGAGCAAAGTGGTAGGTTGTCAGAAGTGACTATTAGGAGAATACACAAAGCACACATGCTGCAGAAAGCAGAGACTTGAACTGATTGGCACCTGGCTCCCCAGCAGATATTTTCTTTGCAGGAAGATTGAAGGGTAGTGAGAGGAGCACGACACTCTGGGCCACGTTCTGCTGTCAGTCACTCTCCCACGCTTCCACTGATTTTTAATGACATTTACAACCATTAAGAAAATGAATAGCCATCAAAAATCAGGAGGGAAGACGCAGCCTAGCAGGCAATGCAAAGGAAAATCATTTCTGCTCCAGCTCCCACCAGTGATTTATCAGGAGCAGTAGAGAAAGGCTCTACTGATCCTTGGTGTCCAACCTTAGGCCCTCCAGATGCACACACCAACTAAGAAGGAACTGCAAACTAAGCATGAAACAACAGTGACAAACCTCTCTGATCTACATTTATCTGAGTCTTCATTTTCCCTGCATTTAAAAACACTGCCCATAAAGCACTTGGAGATGGTTGAATCACCGTGAAGTTGAAACCCAAGGATTACTAGAATGAAGATATTATACCTTCATCCAAAAATCTTTTTTTCCCTGTTTTACAGGCCAAAAATAATCCCTCTTCTTTTCTGTTCACAGGTCAAACAGAGAATCATATTTATGGAAAAAACCTACACACCCTTAGTATTTTGATTTTAAAAGCTGGAGTCCATTTGGCAAGTTTCAAAATCTTTTTTTTTAAAGCAGTCTCTGCTTTACTATAAATAATGCCCATCCCTGGAAATGAATAACTAAGTCATTCAGTTTTATTCTACACAGCTAAAACAGCCTGCTCACAATACTCACTAATTTCATTACAGTAGCAAACCAGAAACTCTTGTGGTACAACAGAATCCCATTACAGTAGGAACCAGCCATGGTAAGAGGCACCTGCCAATCCCAACCACATACATTCAAATAGCCAAAACAGACAAAGACTGAGGAGAAAAAACAAAACAAACAATATCTCAGCTCCACCACTGAGAAATACCTGCTCAGTGTTGTTTGAAATGTACTGCAGGGAACACACCATGGGGTAACTTTAGGAGATTTAGTGGGGAAAAAGATGTTCTTTTAAAAACTGTTGGAGCTGTCTCACTTCAAATGCAATTACCTAATGTTGCTCAGTTGATGTTAATTGTCCATACATAAATAAAAAATGAGGCTACTTTTTTGCTTACAAAATTCTTGCCTTACCTTTGGGTTTACATCATCAGAAATCTCATCCATAAAATATGCATGGACATTCATAAGTACAACTTATTTCTAAGAAATAAATACTATTTCTGATTCTCATTTGCTAATACAGTTTCTCTTTAAGTCTAAGAAAGACATTAAGCAAAATTTAATGTGAAAGAATTCCATTTGGGAACACAATTATCTATTCTCCACAAAGCCCTTTGATATAGCTTAATCTCAGCTTTCTTCAGGCAACACTTACTGTACCACATGTGGCATCTTAGCAAACAAAATCTTACAAAACCTAAATCCATTTCTGTGTGCTAATAAGGTCTGAGTTTTAAATTTTTCAAAAGGAGAAAAATATTTCATTTTATTTAGCCTTTCTTTAAGCACTAGAAATCCAAGAAGGAAAAGTTCTTTAGTGACAGTGCCAAGCATTCAAAATTCCCATTCTTAATATCAAGAAATTAATGATCTAGAGTTTAAGAAGCATTAGATAACCATTTTTAGTCATCTTTTTTGAAGTCCTGGTAATTACTCTTTTAATCAATGAAAGCAATTATTCCTTTTAAATTTTTCATCCAGTGAGATAATCACACAATCCCTCAGTCATAGGAACAAGAACTTTAGGGAAGCTGCAGCATACTTTGAAAAGTGCAAGAGCTCTTACTCCTGAAACAAGCAGATATTCTGAGCAGACATGGCAGAGAGGTGCTCCAGGAGAGCCTTAGTCCATTTTAAACCTCTCACTTTGTCACAGCCTCAGAACTGAAAACGGCCACAGGTGCAAATATCAAGCAAGGTAACAGCAGAAGCAGCAGCATCATCTTCCTATGCCTTCAAGGAATTGGGAGCAGCTGTCCCTGATCCACCCTCCTGCAAACTTCAGCCACAACCACATACCACAGCAGCATTTCAGCAAATTTTGAGACCAAATGGGGGAAAAGAGAGCTACTTGCAGCAAGCTGCATTTTTTCCTTAATAAAATTCTCTTGTCTGAGGAAGGCAGACAGGACAGAGCTGGCACACGCCCCACAGAGCAGCAGTGATTGGATTCAGTGGAAGATTCTGAGTGAGGTTTTCCCCATAGCTGAATGTCACAAACTCACTTTCCTCCAGGACAGGATTGTCTAAATGTTGGCACAAGAGTGACAGAGCAACAGCTCCTATACCAGTTCTACCTAACAGGGAATGTTCCAGCAACCCTCTCGCTCATGGAAGAGCCATTCCAGCCACTGCAGGTCACTTGGCACCTCGAGATCTGCCAAGCAGAGGGAGAAAACGGGGCTCTGAGAGCTGGACAGGATAAGAGTGGAGTCAGCCATGAGCCCCAGCCAGCAGCCAAGTGTGAGCTGCACAGAGATCCCTCAGTGAACCTTCCTGGCTCTCTGAACAGCACATCCTGCCATTCACCTTACAGGCAATGAATGGTAATCCCTCTCCTCAAATTACCCTCCTGATTTCAACAGAGTGAGACCAAGAATGTACGTGACCGAGTGTACTTCCAGTTCAGATTTCAGTAATTGCAACTTGACGAGTTTCTTAAGCTCAGTTTGTAATGGCACATATCTAGCAGAAACACTCAAATCCAGAAAAAACATACACCTTTTTATTAAGTTTCTCCAAAAAAGGAAGAACACTCAATATTATTTAAAAGCTTACTAAAAGCTCAGATTAAAGTAGAAGAACATAACCTTCACCATACCCTCATGCCCTGGACACCAGAGTCTGTGACCTGGCAGGTTACCTGCTTGTATTTCCCATTCTACTGGCCCTGTCCCATCAGTCATGGGACAGCCCAAAGGACAAAGTCAACAAATCACTTTAAGTACTGGAAATGGCAGCACTAATAACAACAAATGTCCACAGATCCTAGAACATGGGTCCCCTCTTCCAAAACTAGAGAGTACTGTTAAATTCTCCTGATTTTTAAGCATATGAAGTAAAGGCCTTTAAACTTAGCATATGCTTCTGACTTCTTTGTGTTTTCCTCCACAACCACAAGAGCTAAAGCTTCACTCACCACTGACATGCTCAGTTATAATGTATGCTTTTCAATTGTCTTTTCCCTTTCCTGGTGTTGTCCCTGCATTCTTTAATACTGTGCAAAACAGGAAAATTTTACGCAATGATTTAATAATACATTTTTTGGCACCAATTCCAGCCTACCACGTTTCCCACTCTCCTCTTCCTCAACAGTCTGGTGGACTATGCACTGAAACACATCACCTCCCTGATCCAGTGAAAAGACAGACAACAAATCTGCAAAAGGTTCAAACAGAGAGAGTATTCCCAAGCCAGCTCACAGAGATTTTTCTCAACCTGACCCTGCAAACTGTTAAGTGCTTACAAAAGATGGATTGACAGAGTATGGCACAGATGCAGAAACGAATGGCACAGGCCAGGGTTGACTCAGCCAGCCCTGCCAATGACACTGCATCGGCAGATGGTGCAAAAAAAAGTTATTTTATTGAGTGCACATACATGCACAAGCTCTCTGAATGGATTATATGTGCTGAAGTATCAATCATCTTCACACACCTGGCTGCTTGTGGAATCAAGCACTATGTTATCTATGAACACATGGAACAAAACTGATGCAACTAGTACTGCTCAAAACACCAATAAACAAGCCACAATCCACCCATGCAACCCACAATCTAATTACTTCTAAAGACTCCAAAAGACTTGAACTATTTGAGGTAGGTCTCTTTTCTCATAAATCCTATATGAGGAGATGAGTTAAACCCTATTAGGTTAGCCATGCTTATTAACATAGAAGGAAATTGTATCATGTTAAACTCGTCTGTTACCTAGGAACTTCAAAAGTACCAACAAATACACAATAAATTGAACAGTTCCAAAAAAATCACTCTTTACTATGTACTAAACCTACCACCTTTTTCCTCCAAAAAGGTGCCTCAGTGGACACATTTCTGTGAATGATTTTGGTGGGACCAAGGCTTCAGCCTCTGCTCTCCCACAGCTGCTAACAAAGCAAATCCAACCTTTTACACTGGAACATTGCCACGGATGGGACTCTCAGCTCCAAAAAAACCCAATGTTCTTGTTGAGTTTCACAGAATAGTAATGGTTTGTGTTGGAAGGGACCTTTAAGGATCTCCTTGGTGCACCCCCTGCCATGGGCAGAAACACCTTCCACTATCCCAGGCTGCTCCAAGCCCTGTCCAACCTGGCCTTGGACACTTGCAGGGCAGCCACAGCTGCTCTGCTTAGCACATCCTTTCCTGGCAGGACTACACCCCACCTTGGATGATCTATCAGACTCTTCCCATCACTATTATAATCACAGTTATAATGTTCCACTAATAAAAAAAATAAAAACGAAGTATTACCTCATAGCTCCACAAAGGCCCATCCCTGTGAGGGATGCTGAGCTCTTCCAAGCCCTGTTCTGATGCAGGATCAGGTCCCATTGAGGACCAGAGGCAATTTACAGTCTCTCCCATGGGGACTATTACCACCACGTCATTACTAGCACCACATCTTTACTCCTCAGCCAAAACGAAAAATGAGGCACAAGTATTTCTGAGTATCCTTTTTATTTATGTTCCTGAACATGTAAAATTTACTGGCTGGGTGCTAACACTAATAGCCTTGAGAGCTCTCACTCTGTCAATGAATATAGCTTCTGTTTTCATATTTTATATAAGCTCTGTGACATATAAACACATACCTTAACACTACTGACTTATAAATATGCTTTTTAACCACTGCAGGAACTATATATGCAAAGGTATGTTTGATAGGCATTAAACAAGTTTAAAGAAATATCGTTTTAGGTTTTTTTATGTCAAACTACTAACTAATATAGCAATAAAATAAGTTTGTCACAGCAGAGCAACATTCCATTAAATCACCAGGTCTTCAGAAAAAATTTTTAATGCAGGCACATGCCTGCCTTTATTTGTGAAAGAGAATCAATTTCATCAGTACAGATAACATGGAGCAATTTGTTCTCAACTTGCTGAGAATTCCAAATTGTCATGGCTTTTATGCAAATTATGATATTAAGTGTTCTTTCTGATGCACCTGAACTAAATACCTGGGAGACAGCAACAACCCAGAACAGGCAAATATACGTACACCCAAAACCTACAGGTACCACTTCTAATCAAGTGAAAGCCATCATCTGCAACAGTAAAACATCAGAATTATTTAATATAAATAGTTATTTATCTTTCCATTATTGTAATAAATAAAAAAATTATCTTAAATTGCTTTGTTATTTATGTGTTCATATTTACTTATACATGTAATGATGGCAGACACACCAATCTAAAGTCACATTTGTAGAGCCTCATCAACAGAGCAGGACTTAAACACAGCACTTGGTTTTCTTAACAGACTATTATTATTATTATTATCATCATTATTATCATTATTATCATTATTATCATTATTAAAAATTCAAACCAATTCTACTTGCAATCCGGATAATACTACAATACTTCTTTTCCAGGAAAGCTTTAAAAAATTCTTCCTGTAAGACTGCTTTGAAACTTTTGAGCTCTGCATAATACTTCCCACTTGAGCTAATTGTTTTTAAAGGGAAATTTAATTTTTAAAAGTGTGTTTTTCTAACTAATGGGAATCTGTGCTAAACTAAACAATGAGTCCAGCTTGATAGGAATTTTTGCTCTATCTTTACCAAAATAAGGAAGGAAAGACATGTAATAGCATGCTGAAACACATGCAGTGGCAGAGTTGTTGAATTTTAAAAAACAATTAGAAGACAATTTTCTACTCCACTTCTCCTGCTTGAAACAGATCATCCTGCCCTGCCTCATTTAATATTAATTGGGTATGTTCTTGTCTCTAGACGAAAACACAAATGCAGTTCCCTAATCCACTTACATTCTTGTTGCAAATGCATTTACGATCAGCCAGCCTGTCAATAAACTATTGTCCTCACACACCATGTCTGTACAGCAAAATGTTCAAAAGAAACTCAAATCTTTTCAGGATTGCCATCAGCTTTGAACAAAACATTTACATTACACCCAACCCACCTGCCAAGGCAAAATCGAGAAATGTGAAATGAGCATGAAATGCCAAAGCTTCCACCTCCTTGAGGGATATTAATGAGTAACTTCATGGTTTCAATAAAGCCTTATCTTCCCAGATGGGAATTAGAGAGGTCATCCCTAGCCAGAGACAATGAATCACTTATTTATTCTTTCCTTGTCTGCTGCACATACATATGTATCACAACTCTTCCCTGCAACCCAGGACTTTAAAACTGATTGTCCTCAACAGCTACTCCCCACTGGTGCAAGAGAAAGAATGAAAGAGAAAAGCAGCACAGAGACACAAAGGAGACAATGCAGAAGTAGATTAAAGACACAGAACAATCATGACACCTATGTTTAAAACTACTGAAAATCAAATTTTGCATTTCTCTTGAAGAAAGGGTTACTCCTAACCCCACCTCTGTCCCTCCCCCCCCCAAAAAAAGTAAGAAATATTATATTGGACTTTATTTCTGTATTTGTTTTTACTATCACTGCTCCTCAAGCTGTGCGAGGACAGATCTCACTGGTGTAAAAAAATTAGTAAGGATGCTACATTTGAGTTTGGTAGGTGTTTTTAAAATAAACATTATTCCTCCCATGGGGGAGAAAGTCAAATTCATCCCCAGGCAAGCTGCTGTCTGACAAACAAAGTTTCTAAGTGTCAAAATTTCCTACTGGGACTTTAGCATTCACAGTAATAAAACAAAACAGAAAAAAAGCTACAGATCTGTATTCACTTTCTCCAAAAAACCCTTAACCAGAACGAAACCCTGGCCATGATGCGAGTGAAACTGTAATGGTGACACTGTGCTATATTTAAGCAGTTCTTTGAGAAATAATCACATGAAGCAAACAATGGAAACACACATAAATCAGATTAAATCCTAACACTTACAGTTATGGGACTGTCCACAAATTAATATCTTTCCACATTTGTTAACTGGGTACATATACCAATTCAGAATACACTTATTTTATTATTGTTTTTTGATTAATGTAGGCTTATTTTAATTGAAACAGTCACTTGTCATAATATCAAAAAAAATAAACTTTATAGAGAACATTATTTCTTCCTCCCTGAATTATGCTAAAATAAGATGGCCTAACAGTAGCTCCATTGCATTCTTGCATAGCACTTCTGCTACCAAAAAATATCTTGTCAGCACAAAAATCATAGCTGCCTAAATAAACAACAAATCCAGTTATCTCTCAAAAAATGTAGGTAGAGTCTCTATATTCAGACTTATATATGTGGGCACATACCATGTCTACTCATGGAATAAACTACAGATGAATAATCCATACACAAACTAATGCTAACTTCTATATTGCAGCCCAGGGACTGACAAATAAGAGCTTGTGGGGAGGAGAATTTAATTCAAATATACGTCTGGAGTGACAATAAAAAGGATAAAAAATGTTTAGAATCAACAAATAAGTTACCCTCTGTACTCAGGGACATGATTTGCCAGATCTGGATTTAGCTGTCATTACAACTTTTGCTTTCAAATGCAAAACAAAGTGATGTTATTTTCCCGTTCAATTTTATTCATGTTCTATAGAATGCAGTAAAACTCGTCATGCCAGAGGATTTGCAAAGGGATGATGTGAAGGTTAATTACTGGCTGCTCATAAAGCATCCTGCCTGTCAAAAGCCCCACGTGTAAAAATGACCTTGTTATCAAAGCTGTTGAGTGCTCCCAATGGCCACTTTCAATGGACAGAATGGATATTTTTCTTTAGCTCTTGAAAACCAAATTAGTTGCATTCAAATATCTACCTCCAGTTTGAGGAGGTTTTGGCACAGTGCCTGTACCCCATTTCTGTAGGGGATGGAGGTTAAACTAGCACGGATTTTGCTTAAATCACATCTTTCCAGCTCAAAATGAAAAAGACTAAAATGTAGGTATCATAGAACCAAAGTCTGAAAGATACCTGCTAAACCTACCCACAGAGACAGGCAACAAGTGAATGCAGATCATATCCTTGTGCCCTAATTACCCCCTGGAAACCAAAGACACTACTTGAAACAAAAAGGCACAGATATTTCTGTGTACAACGGGACTTGTAGGGTGAGTTAGCACTGGTAAAAAATGATAAGGCACAAGACCAAGCACGAAGAGCACTGCTCAACAAAATGGAGCCTGCAATGCTACGCACCATGCTCTAGTATCTTCTTGCTATTTATACACATAAAATAATTAGGAATGAGAACACCTCAACGTTAATTAAAGTACAGCCCCATAGGACTTCAGAAATCTTTTCAGAAATGGTTTCTCTGGTGACAGCTTTGCCAGCCAGCAGAGTTTGACGCGTCCTGTAAAAATACAACTTCATGCCTGGTATTGCCACATTGCACAGAACAACATCTGAAGCGTGATCGTGCCTCTCTCTACCCATATCCTCCTCCTCGGCTTAGAAATAATCAGCTGTGGATACAGCCAGGGAAATGCCTCATCTCCACTAATATTCAACTCCCCCTCTTCAATGATGGTATCTTAACAAAATGAAGAACTGCAAAAACTCCTCATGCTTGTGTCTTTCAGGAGCTTTCTCCAGCAGTGCTCAACCAAATCTTCCTTCTCCCTTTAAGCAGTAGTTCTACCAAAGAAAGAAAATATTCCCTTGGAAACATCCTTGAGAGCCCAATGGAAACGGCAAGCAGAGATGTCATTGTGGCACAAAAAAGAGCTCTGTGAGAACAGGCAGCTGGCCTACCTGAAGGTTAAAGTAGCTCCCACTGAAAAACCTGCTCTGAATACTCAGAGCAGAGCAGAGCATGATGCAGGAGAGACATTTACACACACTATGCCTGTGTACCAAGGTGTGAAAAAACCCAACCTCCGAGCACAGCACAGGCTGGATGAAATCCACTGAAATACACCATTAACAGAAATCTACACAAAAGCCAATCCACTCTCTCGTATCAGTGTCCTATAGGAAGGCCAGAATGAAGCCATTGAGAAAAATGAGACATTTACATATAAATCAAAAAAAGACAGGATCCAAGTACCGACTGATTAAAGATCAGTGCAAAAAATGTTTTGTTAATCGCCTATTAGATAAAATCTGTGTAATCACACTGTATACTTCCCAAATATTCACATAACATTGGCCATTAAATTTTAAGTTGAATATGAACACATAAACCATATTTTTCAAGACTGTATCCGCCTATTGTACATCTTCTGTAACGCTGATATCACCACCTCGCATTTTTCTCTTGCATCATTTTCCAGCAGGAAGAAAAACCCTGAAGGAATCTCCATATTTTCCAATCACATTGCTTGTATCTGGGCAGGTTTTGTGACCGCCAAAGCGGAGCCCCCAGAGCAGGCCTGAATCACAGCAAAGTCCGCGCACAACCCGAGCCTTCGCTCTCGGTTTAAAAGCATCCTCCACCTCCCTCACCTCCAACTTGGCCAAGGTGCCAGCAGGTATCTGCCGACTTTGGTTTCGGATAGAAAGGGCTCAGCATGGTGACTGTATGTCAGAGTCGTGTTGAAGGGGAAGGAATTTTTCTTTTTAAAAAAAAGGGGAAAAATTCAACAACAACAATAACAGAAACAGTAGCTTAGATGGGGAATTATTTAAAATAAAAAACCAACACCGAAACTGCAAAAATACACATCCAGAGGATTACGAACAAGAAGAAAAAAAAACCCTTTGAGGATTTTCGCCGGCATTCCGGCAGCCAGCGGAGCCGATCCCCCCCTCGCCCACCGGCGGGTCCCGGCGGGTCCGGCCGGGCATCCCCGGCCCCGCGCACCGCGGCCGCCCCGCCGCACCCGGCCCGGCTCTTACCGTGGCCGAGGCGACGCTGTTGTCCGCCAGGGTCAAGTGGTGCGGCTCCCACCGCCGCAGGAACTTGGAGGTGAGGATCTTGCTGAGAAACGTCCGGGGGTGCCGGATGACACACACCTGGATGTCCCCCTCCTGCAGCAGCTTGTACCTCATGCCGTTGCAGTGGAGCAGGGCTCTCCGGCACGGCGCGGCACCCATTTTATTCCCCTCGGGAGCGGACATCTCGCCCAGCAGCGGCTTGCTCTCCTCGGGCTGCCTGCGGTCGCTGCCCCCGCCGGAGCGATCCATGGCAGCCCCGCGGGCCGGCTCGGGGGTGGCGCTCGCAGCCCGCGGGGACCGGTCTCTACGCCGGGTAGAGACGGGCACGACCAAACAAAATAAAATTCAAAATAAAAACTGTAACAAAAACAAAAATCCAACCCCACGCGGCAATTAAAAAAAAAATTACACGCTGAAGAGAAAAAAAAAAAATAACAACAAAATCTGTCGGGGAAGATGGGGGTAGGGACTGAGCCGCACCGAGGGGAGAAGGGGGAAAGGGAAGCGATAAAATCCTTATTCAAACTTCCCAATCCGCCCCCGGCGGGTCACAGCGCCGCGTCCATGCTGCCGGGCGGGCGCCGGCCGAGCGGAGGGTCGGCTCCCGCGGGGGCGGCGGACAAAAGCCGGCGGTGGTGGCGGCGGTGGCGGCGCGGGGGGCTCCTGACGGCGGCGGCGGCGGTGGCGGCGGGGGCTGCGGGGCGTCCGGCCGCGGCTCCTTCCTTCCCCCCGGGGCGTGTGCGCGGGAGCGTGCGGCGGCGCGCGTGCATGTATGTGGGTGCGGGTGCGCGCCCGTGGGAGCGGGTGCGAGTGTGAGTGTGTGTGCGAGCGTGCCCGCCTCTGTGTGTGCGTGTCTGTGTGTGCGGGTCCCCACGCGCGCCGCCGCCGCCGCGGCAGGAGGAGGAGGCGGCGGGCGCTGCCGACACTGCCCCTCTGCCGGAGCGGCTCCGCGCGCCGCGATTGGCCCCGCCGCCGTCACGTGCCGCCCTGCCTGACGTCAATGGCCGCGGAGCCGCTCCGGGCAGCGGCGGCCGCGGGAGGTGCGCGGGAAGCGCCGCGCCCCTCGCGGAGCCCCGGAGTCGTTCGGGCTGGAAAAGACCTCTGAGATCCTCGGGTCCGACATGCGAGCGGAGGCCGCCTCGTCGAGCAGACCGCGGCACCTAGTGCGGTGTCCTGTCTTTTCCTTAAACACCTCCAGGGACGGTGATTCCAGCACCTCCCCGGGCAGCCCGCTCCGATGTCTAATCGCCCTTTTTGTGAAGAAATCCCTCCTAACGTCCAGCCTAAACCTCGCCCAGCGCGGCTCATCGGGGCAGGAGGCTGGGCGGGCACCGCCAGGCCCCTCCACCATGAGGGGAACCCCCGGTGGAACCTGAGGGAAGGCGGAGATTCTGCGGTCCGTGTCCCCTTCTCGCAGCCCGGAGATCGGGCTGTGACCACCTCTCCCTGTAGGTGACAAACCATCGCAGTGTTGAGCATCCTCACTCCTGCGCTAAGCTCCTTCACACCCCCTGCAGAGAACGGCAGAGGAAGCCCGTGCCAGGCTGCTGGCACTTCAGCAGTGATTCTCCCTTTGCTCTGGCTGTGTGGGGAAACTGAGAACGGCTGCGCTCCCCAGTGCACCAGCCCTTGGAAGCCCAGGGAGAGCTGCACCTTCTCACACCATGAGCAGGGTGTGGAATGTCCTCTGATCGTCCATAAAGCAGCACAATCTTTTATCAAAAAAAAAAAAAAAAAAAAAAAAAAAAAAAAAAGTAATGAAAAAGCCAACTCCCTTCTAAGCCCTCTAAACCGCTTAACAGCTGAGGGATGCTGTGTGCAATAGGGATGCCATGCCCAGAGAAATGATACCATCGATATTTGCTTTTTTCTCAGCGGTAGAACTCAGGTCTTGTTTCCAATTTCCTCATTTGCGCATCCAGGTTAGGACCAATTAAAGAAAATATATTTTATCTAATACATGCACATGTCATTGAACTGTGGGTATTACCAAGATCCAGAATTTAGAAAGAATTTACAGGGCT